>NW_026652295.1:20842560-21010087 GCF_009828535.3 Hylobates moloch | reverse complement strand
CAGGATGATCTCGATCTCCTGACCTCGTGATCCGCCCGCCTTGGCCTCCCAAAGTGCTGGCATTACAGGCGTGAGCCATGGCACCCGGCCTGTTTTTTTTGTTTGTTTTTTGTTGTTGTTGTTTGTTTTGTTTTTTTTTTTGATAAAGAGTCTCGCTGGGCGCGGTGGCTTACGCCTGTAATCCCAACACTTGGGAGGCCGAGGCACGCGGATCACCAGGTCAAGAGATCGAGACAGGAGTCTCACTCTGTCACCCAGGCTGGAGTGCAGTGGCCTGATCTCAGCTCACTGCAACCTCCGCCTCCCGGGTTCAAGCGATTCTCCTGCCTCAGCTTCTCGAGTTTCTGGGATTACAGACACCCACCACCACACCCAGCTAATTTTTTTTGTATTTTTAGTAGAGACAGGGTTTCACCACACTGACCAGGCTGGTCTCGAACTCCTGACCTCAGGTGATCCTCCCACCTCAGCCTCCCAAAGTGTTGGGATTACAGGCGTGAGCCACTGCGCCCAGTCACGTCCCCAATTTCGAAAGCTGCAAGCCTGTTGCAAATGACTTTACCTCACCCTCATGCCTAACCTGAAGTCCAGACATGAATGAACATCCAGGCATTGCTTAGAAGAGTGAATGCGTTCCACACACAAAAAGATAAATGGCACTTAGTAAATGCATTGCCAGGCATCATAAATTGGGTTCATTACAATGTACATCAAGCTGACCTGTAATTTCAGAAAAGAAAGGTGACCCTGCCAGTGTCCAGGGGACCTATGAGGCACCTGGGGGACTTCAACATCAAGCCAGGATAGATGCCTGAGATCCAAGTGTAACAGGAGACAAGAAGAGGTCTGAAGCAAGATGTGACAGGAGAAAAGAAACCTTTCATTGCCATCATCCCTCCCCTAGACTCCAAGTCCTGGGGCAGGTACCTCAGAGAAGTTTCCATCTGGCAAAGGCTGCTGAGAGAAAGGAGTATAGGTGATTATTAGAATTTAGACTTAGGGTTGGGTGAGGTGGCTCACGCCTATAATCCCAGCACTCTGGGAGGCCGAGACGGGTGGATCACCTGAGGTCAGGAGCTCGAGACCAGCCTGGCCAACATGGTGAAACTCTGTCTCTACTAAAAAACAATTAGCCGGGTGTAGTGGTGTGCGCCTGTAATCCCAGCTACTCAGGAGGCCGAGGCAGAAGAATCGCTTGAACCGAAGAGGTGGAGGTTGCAGTGAGTCTGGGCGACAGAGCGATACTCCATCTCAAAATAAATACATAAATAAGTAAAATAAAAAGTAAAGAAAATTTAGACCTAGCTAATCTTGGCTTTAAGATCTCTAAAATCCTAATAGTACATTTCAAACCACAGTGAGGTGGATATCCTTTGGCAATAGACCATCTCTTTGTAGAAACTGAATACTACTTTGTAGAGACAATTTCTTCATCCTAGGAAGACTGGCCGAATAGGCAGTTTAATTATGCAAAGAGCTTATGAAATAAAGATTGTTACAAGACCACAGCTGTAAAGCTAGGCAAAATTACATCTCTGCAGACTCTGTTAACTCTGGAGAAATGCTTCTTGTCCAAGAATGGATTTGGACCATATGGTTTCTACAAACCACTCTGGGGAGATACCTGCATTTCAGCCCTTATTTGTGGATCAGAAGCAGAGACAAACGTATGGAGAGAAGATGTGAAAACCCATCTCTATTTGCTGATGGAGGAGGGACTCTAAGTGAAGCTCTACCTGGAGGAAACCCCTGATGCTCTACATGACTAATCCACACTTGAACCAATGTCTGGTTGCTGGACCTACTTAAGTGGTTCTTAATCTTCTGGGGAGATGTTAGACCACTTTAATAATCTGATGAGGGAGATGGATCTGCTCCCGAGAAAAAGGCATGTGACCAGAAATCTGCACACAGCTTCAGAGGTTTCATGGATCACTCAAAGCCTGTGTACTTTGAGAATGTGTACTCAAAGCTAAAAACTTACGGACCGTGGTATTACATAGGGGTCTCGCTAGGGCTATGAATTAAGCTAACAACACTCCTAAACTGTGAAATTTTCTTTGTTTAGGAAATGAGTATTCTTTCCATTAGTCATCCTGAAAAGAGGTAGATCCTGAAAGGAAAAAAAGGCCTTAGACTGAAGGAGAAACTCTCCTTTTTTTCTCTGAGACAAGTGAGACTTTAGCCTAGATTCTCAGGAGTCTAGACATGGTGGGGAATACTGACTTTCACCTGCTTTTCATGGAAAGCAGGCACAGCCTGGGAGCAGGTCGATCCAAAATTAAAGCTATGCAGATGGCCTGGGCCTATAAATTCCGAAAATAATCATCTCACATCTGGTCGTAAGTTACTCTGTATGCTATAATTCTCCCCTGTTACCCTATACCTTTAATAAAGCTATGTTAAATGCTATAACTTACCCTGGCATAGTGAGACCCAGTCTTTGCAAAAAAATGAAAAAAAAAAAAAAAATAGCCTGGCATGATGGAGTGCACCTGTAGTTCCAGCTACTAGGGAGGCTGAGGCAGGAGGGTGGCTTGCGCCCAGGAGGAAGAGGCTACAGTGAGCTATGATCACACCACTGCCCCTCAGCCTGGGTGACAGAGCTAGACTGTGTCTCAAAAAACACCAAAATTATAGCCTTATCTTAGAAATCGTTGAGGAACTATGAGAAGGGTCTGTGTCCAAACTTGGACTACAGTGATAAACGGAACAGTAGCCCCTTTGTGTGTGTGTGTGCGTGTGTGTGTGTGTGTGTGTATTTTGTTTTTGTTGTTTGTTTGTTTTTTGAGATGCAGTCTCGCTCCGTCACCAGGCCGGAGTGCAGTGGCACAATCTTGGCTCACTGCAACCTCCGCCTCCCAGGTTCAAGTGATTCTCCTGCCTCAACTTCCCGAGTAGCTGGGACTACAGGCTACTAGCGCCACCAGGCCCAGCTAATTTTTTTGTATCTTTAGTAGAGACGAGGTTTCACCATGTTGGTCAGGTTGGTCTCGATCTCCTGACCTTGTGATCCACCCACCTCAGCCCCCCAAAGTGCTGAGATTACAGGTGTGAGCCACCGTGCCTGGCCAGAGCAGCCCCTTTTGAAGCCAACACAGTAATGGTGGCTGTAAACCCTGAGACTGTGAGCAGCAATGGCCCTGAGAGTTGAAAGCGGGCAATGGCAGATGGGCAGGAAACAGCCTGACAGACATCAAAGCCAGTCCGTTCTAACATCCTTCCCCAAAAGGAAGGAGATAAAGAACTACAAAGAAGGCTGAGGGTCTGCTGGCCCCAGGGTAGGGCTATCAGCCGGTGGATCTCAGGCTGACCTATGAATGTGATTCCACCTTATACCCAAAAGAGGCCATTGGAATATCATAAAATGATAGATCATATTAAATGAAAAAAGATCATATTGAAAAGTAAATAGAAAACCAAAAAATATTCGAATACATTAATCAATAACAGAGCAGGATTTTGTGGGGGAAAGAATACGCAGTCTTAATTTTTAAAACATAGAAAACCCAAATAAAATTAGAAATAACTTTGTGTTTAACACTTTATTAAATAAATGAAGATGATCTAATATATAATTTCATGGTAAAATCTTCGTGAAACTGATGGTTTTCTGTATAGGTTTCAATTCCCAAAAGTAAACCAATATCATAGAAGACATTATGAAATGTATAAAGGAATTTACACCAACAAAAAGATTCAGTGTCTGTTTGGCATTATTGGCCATTTGTTTTAATTAATTTAACCGGTAATTTTAATTAATTTAGCCAGTAATTTAAAATTACTGGTTTTAAGGACCAAATCTAGGGAAGGTTAAGAGATTTGGGGCTGGTCACGGTGGCTCAAGCCTGTAATCCCAGCACTTTGGAAGGCCAAAGCAGGCGGATCACTCGAGGTCAGAAGTTCAAGACCAGCCTGTCCAACATGGTGAAACCCCGTCTCTACTAAAAATACAAAAATTAGCCAGGTGTGGTGGCAGGTGCCTGTAATCCCAGCTACTTGGGAGGCTGAGGCAGGAGAACTGCTTGAACCCGGGAGGCGGAGGTTGCAGTGAGCTGAGATCAAGCCACTGCACTCCAGCCTGGGGGACAGGAGCAAAACTCCACCTCAAAAAAAAAAGAGATTAAGGTCACACGTCACACACTCAGTGCATTACTGAGACAGAATTCTGTTTTATTTGTCTACTTTCCTCAGTTAGAAATATGCAGGCTGAGACTGTGCTTTTGTTCCTCTAAGTTGCCTGGTAACCATCATTATAACTTAAACTGAGATTATGGGATGGAACTCTAAAAAAAAAAACAACAACAAATTTCTAAACATATCAGCCCTAATGTCTACATTTCTTAACCTCTAATGAGTCTACCTCTTTCTGTTAGTGTAGTTGAGATATATGGAGTAACTGAACCACGCCTAGGTATTATTACACAGGAGGTACACTTGCATTTCTACTGCATTCTATCCTACTTTATGTAAGTCTGCGACGGGTATTTAGTCCCAAAGTCTTTGATAAAATGTTTTGCCATTCAATATTTGAAATGTACAATACACCACTGCATCATGTATTGATTTTATTTCAGATGCAGTTTCTCCAATGCCTTAAGAATAGTAAAGTCTATATTACATGTCATTCTCTTAAAGATCATTTTCTTGGAGAGGAAAAAGTAGTCAAAAACGTGATGGATTTTCTTCTTCTGATGGATATGGGGAAACTCACCAGTGTAACAACTGCTTTGATAGATCTATATAGCTGAAGCATTCTCGAGTGAAAGAAATAATAATGGGACATCATCTCTTGCCACATTGTAGTTTTAACAAGGTTTGGATTGGCAGAGACTAGGCTGAAAAACCAGCCCTGTGAGTGATAACCTGATTTCTGCCTCTTTTTAGTGACTTAAACTTTACTTCCCATAAATATTATACATGCTACACAATTCTCAAAGAAAGAATTACAGAATTTAAAGCTAGAAAGAAACTTTGATGCATCTCTTGATTTTACAGATTAGAAAACTGAGGTCCAAGAAACTAACCACTTACTTTGTCTACTAAATTTATCTGGTCCATAAGAGTTATATAGTAGTGGTTGTAAAAATGCCTAGAACTTCCCATTTCCTCCATGCCATCTGCATTTGACCAAAAAAGAGAAAAGACTGGTAAAACGATCCACAAATCATTCTGCTTCAAAGTATAGGAGCACACATACCACAGGCAAGACATATAACCTAGGTTCACATTCATAATAATTTAGAGCCAAATTCAGAAATATATCAGATCCAAATCCTTAAAGAAATCTTTATGGGTTTCTGAGGAGGCTGACACTATGATACGAATTATTTATCCACTCTCACCAGCTGGATATCAAAAACGGGCACTGTAGGCAGAAAGAAAGGTGACAGAAAAGGGGGAAGACACATGTCTGTCTACTCTGAACCCTCTCACAACACTGTGAGAGGCCAACAAGCTTATCTCTAAGCATTTGTTCTTGGACCCAACAATAGCCTCCTGGCCTCACAGAGAAATACTCTACCCTTCTTAGTGAAACCCCCACTTGATTCGAAAAGAAAAGATTATTACCTAGCTGGCATTTTAAAAGGGAATGATGCCAGGTGCGGTGGCTCACGCCTGCAATCCCAGCACTTTCGGAGGCCGAGGCGGGTGGATCACCTGAGGTCAGGAGTTCGAGACCCACCTGGCCAACATGTTGAAACCCCGTCTTTACTAAAAATACAAAAAGTTAGCCAGGCATTGTGGCAGGCTCCTGTAACCGCAGCTACTTGGGAGGCTGAGGCAGGAGAATCACTTAAACCCAGGAGGCAGAGGTTGCGGTGAGCCGAGATCGTGCCATTGCACTCCAGCCTGGGCAACAAGAGCAAAACTCCATCTCAAAATAAAAAAAAAAAAAGGAATGCTACTGTAGCTTTATTTTTTTTTTATTTTCAACTCTGGATATTATACAATTATACAATTGCAGTATACAATTGCGAACCTGGATATCATACAATTGCAAACCTCAGTGTCTTCACTGATAGACGCTGGAGGAAGATAAGGAGGAGCCCCCCCCCCCCCCCCCCAACTCCGCCGCGCCCCGCCCCGGAATCTCCCACCTGCCTGTGCACTGGGAGGATAGGGTGGAGCCTCAGGAAGTTCGGGCCGTTTGCAGGGGGAAGGAGACCAGCCTCTCCTGTTCCTGGGTGGGGACCTGAGATTCAATCTGTGAGATGAGGGCCTGTTAACCGGAACTCCTCTCGCTCTGCTGAGAGGTGTTTTTTTTTGCCTTTTCACCCAATAAATTCCGTTCCCCCTCACCCTTCAAAGTGTCTGCGTGCCAAACTTCTCCTGGTTGTGTGACAAGAACCTGGTTTTTATCTACAACATCACCAATTATGAGATGATTTAAAAACTTTTATAAGCATACAGAACTTTGTCACACAAAACCAGTTGACTACAAAAGCTGCGAACCAGATCTTGAACAAACATATCAGAATGCTAGAGCCCTGTTTAACTCACCTCTATTATTAGCAAATTTGGGAAATTTGGAGAAAAGTGAATTAGAAAAAAGAAAAGAGCTTATTCGGAAATGGTATTTGTGTCTCACAAGAACATTTAAGTACATAGAATTAAAACAACCCCTAAAATTAACAATATACACTATTTAAAGTTAGCAGGTTCAACTTTGAGAGACCGAGGCTGTCAATCACTTGAGGTCAGGAGTTCGAGACCAGCCTGGTCAACATGGTGAAACCCCCGTCTCCACTAAAAATACAAAAATTAGTCCCAACTACTAGGGAAGCTGAGGCACATGAATGACTTGAACCCAGGAGGCGGAGGTGGCAGTGAGCCGAGATCATGCCACTGCACTCCAGCCTGGGCAACAGCGTAAGACTCTGTCTTAAACAATAAAAACAATAGGCCGCATGCGGTGGCTCACGCCTGTAATCCCAGCACTTTGGGAAGCCGAGGCGGGCGGATCACCTGAGGTCAGGAGTTCGAGACCAGCCTGGCCAACATGGTGCAACCCTGTCTCTACTAAAAATATTTTAAAAATTAGCTGGGTGTGGTGGCGGGTGCCTGTAGTTCCAGCTACTCAGGAGGCTGAGGCAGGAGAATCATTTGAACCTGGGAGGCGGAGGTTGCAGTTAGCCAAGATTGAGCCATTGCACTCCAGCCTGGGCAACAAGAGCAAAACTCCATCTCAAAAATAAAATAAAATATAAAATAAAGCTAGGAAGTTCACAGTAAATTTATTTTAAAATATGAAGGTGTGTCTGTACACACCCACACACACATGTACACACCAAAATAATTAGGTAGAATTTTCTAGGATTTAAAAAACAGTTTTTCCATAAAATTAAGAACATTTCTTTGACATCATTAAGCAAAATCTAAGTGTTTCAGACTTTTATCTTAAATACCTCTATTTACCCTCCTGCCATAAAGACTGCCTTCTCCACTACTGAACTGTGCTAGACAACTTAGTTTTTGTGAGTTTTTATCACCCTACTTTACACAAGCTTTAGGGTTAGGTACCTTTCCAGTCCTCTCAGCCTGCTTGCTATTCCTTCTGTTGGAAATTTTCAGTCTTTCTAGTCACGCAATCTAGCTAGGTGTCATCCCTCTAGAAATACAATAGAATGCAACCTTTGTCCCATTGTTTAAGCTGTTTTAATAATAAAAGGGGGAGGGGGAGTGGCGGGAGGAATAAGGTAAAACAAAAAGGTGGAAGAAAGAGAGAGGAGGCCGGACATAGTGGCTCACGCCTTTAATCCAAGCACTTTGGGAGGCCGAGGCGGGCGGATCACCTGAGGTCAGGAGTTCGAGACCAGCCTGGCCACCATGGTGAAACCCCGTCTCTACTAAAAATACAAAAATCAGCAGGGTGTGGTGGGTCTGTAGTCCCAGCTACTTGGGAGGCTGAGGCAGGAGAATCGCTTGAACCCGAGAGGTGGAGGTTGCAGTGAGCCAAGATGGCGCCAGACTCTGTCTCCAGAAAAAAAAGGAATGGAAGGAAGCAACAGAGGGAGAAGAAAAGTGGGTAGGGATGAAGCTAAAACACAGAAGAGGGCGAAATGGTTGGTGGATGTAATCCCAGGGAAGAGAGACTCAACAGTGGGAGGAAAGGGAGCAGAAAGGAGCCCAGGTGAGTCGGATCAAGCCGCTCACTGAGGGAGGAGGCCCTCACAGACCGGCAGGCTACCGAGGTGGATGACCATACTCATGCCAGCTATTTGAGTTTTTCCTTGCGCGTGGGTGGGGAAAGGAGCCGTTAACAATAACAACAAAAACTAACACTAGTAAAGCACCCACTGTGTGCCTGGCGGGTTTTGAATGCTTTAGATATATTAACTCCTCCAAAACCCCTGAGAACCCAGGAGGTAGATGCTATGATGATAACCTGTTTTACAGCCTAAGCACCCAGCACCTGAGGCACTGAGAGAGAGGTAAATGCCTAAGGCCAGACAGCTGGTGAGTATTTCACCTACGTTTCAACACCAGCAGTCAGGATGACCAGGAAGGACCAGGAGAGGGGTTTAGTTATTACAACGAGAAAACTCTGGAAGTAGCCAGGATTTTTGTTGTTGTTGTTGTTGTTGTTGTTGAGATGGAGCCTCGCTCTGTTGCCAGGCTGGAGTGCAATGGCGCGATCTCGGCTCACTGCAAGTTCCGCCTCCCGGGTTCAAGTGATTCTCATGCCTCAGCCTCCTGAGGCTGGGATTACAAGCATCCGCCACCTCGCCCGGCTAATTTTTGTATTTTTAGTAAAGACGGGGTTTTGCCATGTTGGCCAGACTGGTCTCGAACTCCTGACCTCAGGCGATCCACCTGCCTCAGCCTCCCAAAGTGCTGGGATTACAGGTGTGAGCCACTGCACCCAGCCAGGAAAATATTCTGAAGGACTCATCCCGTACCCATGAGATGTAAAAAATACTATCAATCAGTGTGTATCACTTTAGCCCCATCCCCAATCATTGCCACATGTCTGTAATGGAAAAAACAATTAAAACATTGCTCATCAATTTAATAAACTAAAAACAAAATATGAAATATCCATCCTGGGTACACTCTACAGCAATGACATCGAGTGAAGAAGGTCTATGTTAGCCAATATGGAAAAAAAAAATCTCTAAGAGAGACTGTGGACTTCAAGAAAAGCAAGTTGCATAATAGGTATTATGAGAGACTGAACAGTGGCTCCAAAGGCATCAGGTCCTAATCCCTGGGGTCTATAAATACTAGCCTATTTGGAAAAAGGATCTTTGCAGATGTGATTAAATTAAGGATCTTTGGATGGGGAAAGGATCGTGGGTCACCTGGATGGTACCTTAACACAGTCGCAAGTGTCATTATGAGAGAGTGGAGGGAGATTTGACACGAACACACACAGGAGAAGGCAATGTGAAGGTGGAGCACAGAGAGATGGACAGACACTGGCCTTGAAGACTGGAGTGCTGCAGCCACAAACCAAGGAATGTTGGCAGCCACCAGAAGCTGGAAGAGACAAGGAACCAATCCTTCAATAGAGCCCTTGTTGGGAATACAGTTCTGCTGACACCTTTTCATCCCAGTGACACTGATTTTGGACTTCTTCTCTCCAGAACGGGAAGGAATACATTTCTGTTAAGCCACCAAATTTGTGCTACTTTGTTACATCAGCCATATGAAAACTTATACAGGTGCATCTGATATAATTTATATTAAAATGTACACAAACACACACACACAAATATTATGAAGGCAAAAATCAATGGATTAATAGAACAGACGTGAAGAAGCCAGGTGTGGTAGTGCACACCTGTAGTCTCAGCTACACAGGAGGCTGAGGGGGGAGGATCGCTTGCACCCAGGAATTTGAGGCTGCAGTGTGTCTTGATTGCACCACTACACTCTAGCCTGGGCAACAGAGCCGGATCATGTCTCAAGAAAAGAGAATGGATTTAAAGGAGCTAGAGGCAGGGAAAGAAGAGAGAGAAAAAAAGTAATGGATGCCTACAAAATTGGCCCCATTACTACAATCAGTTCAATCCATTCCTTTGGGGCATAACCTTCACCTGAGGATTTTTCTTTTGCAAACTAAACTCTGACCTTTTTCCTCTCTAAAGGACCTGGGGAGTCACACCATATAAACCAGAAAATCTCATCTGATGGGTTTTACTTAACCCTATATAACTTGGCTTACTTTCCAACCTGACTCTGGCATAAAATCACATGACAGATATGGACGGAAATCAAAATATTTTACACCCAAAAAGTGTTTCCTTGCCATATTTTGAAATGTCCCTACAAAGCCGTTGTGTGTGCGTGTGTGTGTGTGTGTGTGTGTGTGTGTGTGTGTGTGTGTGAAAACCTGCATCTGTAAAGAACCTCTACTAACATAACTGGGTCCTTCCCCCTTCCAGGCCCTCTCAATGGTGAAGAGATTAACTGAGTCTAGCACCTTTCACGGTCTGAATAGGAAACACTTGCCATCTATTATCTCTGAGGGCAGCCACCTATGAGACTTCATAATAAGAACCTTGGTCTCCACCACCCCTTATCTTAACCCAAACACTCCTCCAGGTCTTTAGATAATTACTTAACTCTTTCAACCAACTGCTAATCAAAAAATATTTGAATTCACCTATGACCTATAAGTCCCCACGTTGAGTTACACTGCCTTTCCAGACGGAACCAATGTATACTCCACATGTGGTGATTGGTATCTTATGTCTCCCTAAAACATAAAACCAAACTGTAAGTCAGCCACCTTGGGTACATGTTTTCAGGGCCTCTTGAGATTGTGCCTGGGGCCATGGTCACTCATACGTGGCTCAGAATAAACCTCTTTAAATATTTTACAGAGCTTGACTCTTTTCCTCGACATTTTGTTGTGAAAGGAATATAATACTGCACTGTGCAAAGGGAAATATTTCCAAATTTTTTTTTTTTTTGAGATGAAGTTCACTCTGTTGCCCAGGCTAGAGTGCAGTGGCACAATCTCGGCTCACTGCAACCTCCACCACCTGGCTTCCAGGGATTCTCCTGCCTCAGCCTCCCCTAGTACCTGGGATTACAGGTGCTACCCCACCACCACACCCAGCTAATTTTTTTTTTTTTTTTTTTTTTTTTTTTTGAGACAGAGTCTCGCTCTGTCGCCCAGGCTGGAGTGCGGTGGTGCAATCTCAGCTCACTGCAAGCTCCACCTCCCGGGTTCAAGCAATTCTCTGCTTCAGCCTCCGGAGTAACTGGGATTACAGGCGCCTGCCACCACGCCCGGCTAATATTTATATTTTTAGTAGAGACAGGGTTTCACCATCTTGGCCAGAGGCTGGTCTTGAACTCCTGATCTCGTGATCCACCCGCCTCCGCCTCCCATAGTGCTGGGATTACAGGTGTAAGCCACTGTGCCTGGCCCAATGTTTTTGTATTTTTCAGTAGAGATGGAGTTTCGCCATGTTGGTCAGGCTGGTCTCAAACTCCTGAACTCAAATGATCCGCCCACCTCGGCCTCCCCAAGTGCTGGGATTACAGGCGTGAGCGATCGCACCCGGCCCCTCATTTTGCGTTTTTCTTTTTTTTTTTTTTTTTTTTAAGACAGAGTTTTGCTCTTATTGCCCAGGCTGGAGTGCAATGGTGTGATCTCTGCTCACCGCAACCTCCAACTCCCGAGTTCAAGCAATTCTCCTGCCTCAGCCTACCGAGTAGCTCGAATTACAGGCATGCACCACCACATCCGGCTAATTTTGTATTTTTAGTAGAGATGGGGTTTCTCCATGTTGGTCAGGCTGGTCTCGAACTCCCGACCTCAGGTGATCCGCCTGTCTCATCCTCCCAAAGTGTTGGGATTACAGGCGTGAGCCACCACGTCTGGCCCCTCATTTTGCATTTTTAACTCAAATTGCAAAGACACACTTCCCTGAAAAAAATGTGTCCCAAGTACTGAATTTCTGCTTTTCCTCCCAATGTGTTCACCAGCCAGAACCACCACTGGCTGCCACTGGCCCCAGGGCAGAAGCCAGTGGGGATGGGAGGAAGGGGAAGTTCAGCACACCCCATCCCCAGCCTCCCACCAACACCCCTGAGTCCATGCCCTTATGGAGAGAGTACTCCCATGGCAGGCTCACCCATGGGTAATCCCAGACTAGATACTAGATTGAGCTGTACCCTGGTCCCAACATTGCACAAGCCCACCAGGCCTTGCAATCTTAAACCACACTCTTCTTGCAATTTAGAACACATTCCCTAAACATTTAAATTTCTTGCCGAGAAAGGTTCCCACACAACTTTTCACACATGAACTATTCTATTTTTTCTAAATTTGAAATGCATTGGTAAAAAGCTAGAACCATCCCTCACCCTACCCCACACACACAAAAAAAGTGTTTTCCATTAAAGAACAACCAAAGCATTAAAAACACTAACACAAAGAGAACTTGTAGGAAATTACCTTTCGGGAGATTTCTTCCATTTGTTAAAACTAATTTGTGACCCAACTCCAGACATTGTGTGAGGCCTGCCACTTCAACATCTGGGTAAAGAAAAGCGGTGCAGAAAATTCTGGGTGATTTCGGACCAGGTGCAGTGTCTCACGCCTATAATCCCAGCACTTTGGGAAGCCGAGCCAGGCAGATCACCTGAGGTCGGGAGTTCGAGACCATCCTGACCAGCATGGAGAAACCCCATCTCTACTAAAAATACAAAATTAGCCAGGCGTGGTGGCGCATGCCTGTAATTCCAGCTACCCGGGAGGCTGAGGCAGGAGAATCGCTTGAACCCGGGAAGTGGAGGCTGCAGTGAGCCAAGATCGTACCATTGCACCCCCAGCCTGGGCAACAAGAGCAAAAGTCTGTCTCAAAAAAAAGAAAGAAAAGAAAATTCTGGGTGATTTTAATTGTTAAACACATCTTTCCTTATATTCAAAGAGAAATACGACACTGCTTCTAAAATCCCTATATTCTTTCAAACATAAAGCTTAAAAGAAGTAGGTGGAGTGGAGTGAGGACTCCGGACTGTGGGAGCTACATCCACCCCACGTGGACAGGTGACTTGACGTCATCCCCAAGCTCCAGGGTCTTCATCTATAAAACGGTATGGCTGGGTGAGCTAACACTGCGAAATGTATGCAGGTAGAGTTGCTCTTCCAAGAACTAAGTTATCCAAACGACAGTCCGTATTTGGAGGACTTGACTCCTACTCCTTTTTCTTTATCATCAGATGGGTGATTTTTTCCAACCATCACATTTCCAAAATGAAAATGTAACAGCTTGCAACAATTGCAATATACTTAAGATGTAATAATGGAAAATGAGATGTTATTGATTGGAGAGGGAGGAGAAGTAACCACAATGGTATCATCAAGTCAGAGGAAGAATGAAAATTAACAGATGAATTCTTCAAGACTGAGATTTGGTTGCCACCCACTACAGATGGCAGAGTCCTGAGTAGCAGTCCCCAGACAAAACAAGATATATATTAAATATGTGAGGCAGTCCTCAAAAGGATGCTTCATATCCTTTCAATTGTAAGGGGAATTCCGCATTCTAGAGTGCATTGCAGCTAAAACTTACATGCTACATCCATTCTATTTGACAATAATACACAGACACTCAACCGTTTGTCTTGCAGTTTTGTGTGAGCAAGACAATTTCCTTTTTAATTCCAGTGAAATAGTCAAAGTATACAATGGAGTTATTTTAACAATACCTAAATCAAGCCATATGTTTTTTGGAGAGGTATATTAAGTGTGGCATGCCACGCCCTCAAGAGGAAGGCACTCAGGTGTAACTTGAGTTTGAACGAAGCACCTCTGTATCTGTGACTTTGCACCTAAAGAATAGGAATAAAGTTTTTGTTTTTTGTTTTTTTTTTCTGAAACAGAGTCTTGCTCTGTCACCCAGGCTGGAAGTGCAGTGGTGTGATCTCGGCTCACTGCAACCTCCGCCTCCCAGGTTCAAGTGTTTCTCCTGCCTCAGCCTCCCAGTAGCTGGGACTACAGGTGTGCACCACCACACCAGGCTAATTTTTGTATTTTTAGTAGAAACGGGGTTTCACCATATTGGCCAGGCTGGTCTTGAACTCCTGCCCTCGTGATCCGCCTGCTTCAGCCTCCCAATGTGCTGGGATTACAGGTGTGAGCTACCACACCCAGCCTGTATGTCTTCTTTAAAGACATACGTATACAAGTCCTTAGCCCATTTTTGAATCACGTTATTAGTCTTTTTGCTATTTCATTGTAAGGGTTCTTTATATGTTTTTGGGATTCACATCTTATCAGACATATGGTTTGCAAATATTTTCTCCAAATTCCATGGGTTGCCTTTTAACACTGATTGTTTCCTTTACAGTCCAGAAGCTTTTTAGTTTGACATCACTAATCATCAAGGAAATGCAAATCAAAATCACAATGAGATATCACTTTATACATGTGAGGATGGCTATTACCAAAAATACAAAACACAAGTGTTGGTGAGGATGTAGAGAAATTGGAACCCACTGTTGGTGGGAATGCAACATGGTACAGCCACTATAGCAAACAGCACAGAAGTTCCTGAAAAAATTAAAAATACAACTACCATATGATTCAGCAATGCCACTTTTGGGTATTTTGTGCTTGCTTGTTTTTTGTGCTTTTTAAGATAGGGTCTTGCTCTGTCACTCTAGCTGGAGTGCAGTGGCACCATCCCTTGATTTCCTGGGCTCCAGTGATCCTCCTGCCTTAGCCTCCGGAATAGCTAGGACTAGAGGTACACATCACCACTCCCAGCTAATTTTTTTTGGGGGGGGCGGGTAGAGGCAGGGTCTTGCTATGTTACCTAGATTGGTCTAAAATCCCTGGCCTCAAGCCATACTCCTGCCTTGGCCTCCAAAAGTGCTGTAATCACAGGCATAAGCCACTATACCCAGCTTTACTTTTGGGTATTTATCCAAAAGAATTGAAATCAAGGTCTCAAAGAGGATACCAGAACTCCCATTTTCACTGCAAAATTATTCACAATAGCCAAGATATGGAAACAACCTAAACGTGTATCAAAAGATCAATAGATTTTTAAAATGTGGTGTACACACACACACACACAGGATTATTCAGCCTCTAAAAAGAAGGAAATTCTGCAATATGAGCCAACATCAATGAAATACCCAGTTACACAAATATTGCATAAATGCACTTATATGAGGTATCCAAAAATATTCAAATTCATAGAATCGGAGACTGGAATGGTAGGACGGGGAGGAAGGGAGAATGAGGAGTTACTAATCAGTAGGTATAAAGTTTCAGTTCAACAAGATAAGTAAATTCTAGTAAATTCTAGGGATCTGCTAGTCAACAATACCATATTGTCCACTTAAAAATTTGTTAAAGATGTATTTCATGTAAAGTGTTCTTACCACAGTAAAATAAATTTTTTTAGAAAGAGGTGTCTGTAGAGTAGTGAAGACAGAAAATACTCTCTTGGTATATGTTTTCTGCTAGTGATTTTTGCCATTTTATTAGTTGGTCAAAACATTCAATCTATTGCACTTATAGCTATTCATGCCAGAACCTACTTTAGAGAAATGCAATAAGGTGAGATAAGATCAACTTTAAATTCTTAAAAAGAAAAACAATATATTTTAGGAGGTATGAAAACGATCTCATTCACTTTTAACGATTTAAAGAAAATTTGAATTTAAGTTCCAAGGTTTTCTTCCGAGAATCAAATAAGAATCCTTCCTTTACATCAGGCTAATCATTTGTATTTCTATGAAAAATGACTGATGGTAACCAGGGACTCAAGAAAACAAAGATCTTTCCAAACAAGCCCTACATAAAGAGAAAGCAATGTGGCCCAGACAAGTATGTACCCAACCATTCAAGGAAGCAGTGGGAAACAGTAGCAGAGATGGACTTCGGTGTAGAGATTTTTAAACTCTGCTATTTCAGCTCTTCCCCTCACCTACAGCATGGCAGGATCAATTCCATTAGCATCTTATAGGAGTGTAGGGTGTGTAACAGTGAGAAGCAACTTCGATTGGACCAAGGAGCATTTATTAGATTCAAAGAGGCCTTGGGCAGGTTATCCAAATCCTCAAAGGCTGAGAGTTTCCACAGCTCTAAAATTTTTCTCACAGGGTTTTCCTGAGTATTAAGTGAATTAAGGTATGCAAAGTGTCTTTGCACGGAGCCTAGCAAAAAAAATAAGTAATTCATAAATTTGGTTTCATATCATGAGCTTACTTCTCTTGGAGAAGAATAAGTTAATTCTGTTTGTGCCCTAAGGAGGGAGGGTGGCTGCCTTATTCATACCCACAGCCCGCAAATCCAGGAGACTAACACACAATTGGGGTTCAATCCATATTTGTGAATTGTGAATAAATGCTTGCCAAATGCCCTGCCCATAATTTTCCCGTAGTGTGCGCTGATGTCTACCGTTAAGCAAATTTATTTAGGGTTGAGCAACTGAAAAGGTAAGCCAGGAGAGCGCTAAGAAGCTGCAGCAGATGTTTCCATTCGTCCTCCTGAAGGAGCACTTCCTCTCTTTACGATGTCTCCAGGCTGGAAATATTTCCCGTGCCGCCCTCCTGGGTTACACGTGTGGGTGTGCAATGCCTTAGAAAAAGAGATTGATCTCGGCTCACTGCAGCCTCCGCCTCCCAGCTTCAAGCCGGGCGCGGTGGCTCACGCCTATAATCCCAGCACTTTGAGAGTGCCAAGGCGGGCGGATCACAAGGTCAGGAGTTTGAGACCAGCCTGACCAACATGGAGAAACCCCGTCTCTACTAAAAATACAAAATTAGCCAGGCATGGTGGCATGCGCCTCTAACCCCAGCTACTCAGAAGGCTGAGGCAGGAGAATCGTTTGAACCTGGGAGGAGGAGGTTGCAGTGAGCCGAGATCGCGCCATTGCACTCCAGCCTGGGTGATAGAGCGAGACTCCGTCTCAAAAAATAAAAATAAAAATAAATAAATAAATAAAAGGAAAAGAGATTGAGTTAGCTGATGCCAATGTCAACACAGCCAAATTGAGTGTGCAAAATTACAGGCTATAACATTTTTTAAAATACAAGAAAGGGTTCCTGGTGCCAATGAGTACTTTTAGCCTGGGAAGGGGTGACCATGACCAGAAGCATTTTTTTTCTGTCTTTGTCTAACCTGGTCACCTTGCTAGAGAGTTCCTCTTTACCAGCAGCTTCCAAGGGCACTCTGAAATCTCCTTAAAATATTCCCGTACTGAAAATCCTATAGCAAATATTACCTCAAAGATCGTCATCAAGCATTCATTCAACAACTAGGTATTAAGCACTTACTATCTGTAGGCACTGTTTTAGATAATGGAATACTGCAATACACAAAATTGACATCTGCCTCGCCCCACCTTTTCACCCTTGCCCTATTCCATTTTCAACAAAGATGCCTTTTCCTTAAATGGACCCTGTTATCACTCACAGATCTGGCCTCTCCAAATTAGACTCTGGAATGCACAGTTAGCCAAAGAACAAAAGACGTCTTTCTTCTCACTGCAGTATAGTCTGGAATTCCATGGGTAAAGACCCAGAAGGTCACTTCGGGGGCTTTACATGGAACTAGACATGACCTCCCAGGGCAGCCCCCACACTGATGGTCCCTCCCCACCAGCTCCCCATCCACCTTACTAGCCTGAGGATGCCTCTTTAGCCCCAAAGCTTGACTCCCTGTTCCCTCTTTAACCTCTGCCCTTCTTTCTCACATGCCAATGGACAAGAATGTCTTCTTTGTATCATCTGTTCCTTCCATGCTTCTTTTCAGTGGGAGAAAACAACAGAACACAGATGAATGAAAAGTTGGGGAACTTGGAATGGAGAGGGAATGTTTCCTTAATTTTTTCCTCACATCCAACAAGCATTTGAATGTCTGCTCAATTCATTCAGCCACAGCTATCTGTGCTTCAGCGGAAGGCACTGTTTCATAGATAATGCAGAGGTAGATAGGATAGTCCATTTTCTTAAATAGTTTATAACATGGTTGGACTGATAGCATACAACAGTGCTCTAAGAGCATGTACCTCTTGCAAAGTAGCATTTTATCCACCCTATGACTTTCTCAAAGGAAGATCATACTCTCCTCAGCCTAGAAGACTAGGAAATGTGCATTTAGCTTTACCATCCTTCAGCTCCAGATCCTTGGAGCTCCTGTTCTGCATTAAACTTGTAAACCACATAGATGCTTCATGCCAAAGGGCACCTAGGATTGCACGTCAGGGTAAGGCACCTTCCTCAGGAGGCCACTATGCATACAAATCCACCTATCCACCATAGCCATGTTCAATTAGTAGTACTTATTCTCATTCTTACAGTTATTTATCTCTTCACAGACTTCCACCCCAAGAAGTTGTGAATCACGCAGTATTTCTGAAAAGGCATCCTTGCCCTATTCAAGGCTGCCAATAGCCAAAAGGAGGCATCTGAGGGAAGGAAAAAAGAACTGCACTACGCATGTATGAAGTTGGCAATTTGCAAAAGAAATCTGAAACAACATTGCAGGCAGGAAAAGCAGGAAAGAGGAGATGGTAAGAGACATAAATGGTGACTTGAGGTCAACAGGAAATCCCGCCCAGAAAATAAAATGTCTTATGCGACGATGGAATACTCACATTCTTCTTACAGTTTTCTCTATTCCATCTGCCCAAACGGGTTCGGCCTAAGAGGCCTTTGATGGAATAGAGTTGTTGCTCTTTTTAGTCAGCAGATGTAATACAAAAAACATACGGATCATCACAGACAGTAATTTAAAAAAAAACCCAGGTTGACATCACATTTTTTTTCTTTTTGAGCTGGAGTCTCTCTCTGTCACCCAGGATAGAGTGCAGTGGCGTGATCTCGGCTCACTGCAACCTCCGCCTCCCGGGTTCAAGAGGTTCTCCTGCCTCAGCCTCCCAAGTAGCTGGGACTACAGGCACGTGCCACCATGCCCAGCTAATTTTTTGTATTTTTAGTAGAGACGGGGTTTCACCATGTTAGCCAGGATGGTCTCGAACTCCTGACCTTGTGATCCACCCTCCTCGGCCTCCCAAAGAGCTGGGATTACAGGCGTGAGCCACCACGCCCGGCCTCATGCCTAATTTTTTTAGTATATAAGTGCACATGTGCAGAGTTTCCAATATAATAAACAGAATAATATAAATGCAGAAAATGTACTATGGTATATTTCCACAAATTGCAAGTTCTCTTTCAAAAAATACAAATAGGCCAGGCACGGTGGCTCACACCTGTAATCCCAGACGAGGCGGATGAATCACCTGAAGTCAGGAGTTGGAGACCAGCCTGGCCAACATGGTGAAACTCTGTCTACTAAAAATGCAAAAATTAGCTGGGTGTGGTGGTGAGCGCCTGTAATCCTAGCTACTCAGTAGGCTGAGGCAGGAGACTCGCTTGAACCTGGGAGGCAGAGGCTGCAAAGAGCCAAGATCGCACCACTGCACTCCAGCCTGGGTGACAGAGAGAGACTCCGTCTCAAAAAGAAAAAAAAGAAAAAAGGAAAAAAGAAAAAAAACAAATAATGCACAGTCTTTAAAAATCAATTACAGAAGTATAGTGATGTCAATACCAAACAAAATATTATTACATAACTTCCACCTTGATATTGCAAAGTTGGGACCCTAATTCCAAAGATACACACTTAAGCACTATTCTTTTTTTTTTTTTTTTTTGAGACGCAGTCCCGCTCTGTCGCCCAGGCAGGAGTGCAGTGGTGCAATCTCGGCTCACTGCAAGCTCTGCCTCCCGGGTTCACGCCATTCTCCTGCCCCAGTCTCCCGAGTAGCTGGGACTACAGGCGACTGCCACTGCGCCCGGCTAATTTTTTTTTGTATTTTTAGTAGAGACGGGGTTTCACCGTGTTAGCCAGGACAATCTCGATCTCCTGACCTGATGATCCTCCCGCCTCGGCCTCCCAAAGTGCTGGGATTACAGGTGTAAGCCACCGCGCCAGGCCCTTAAGCATTATTCTAAACATGTTAGAAATTTATCTCAGTCTCTAAACTTACTCCTTTCCCCCTCAATATTACAACACACTTAATAAGTAGAATTTACACATGAAAAGAAACAGGTTATTCCAGCATTAACTTCATGGCATTTTGGTAAAGTGAGTAAATGTGATATTGCAATGCCAGCCTGTGTCGAGTGCCATAGGAAGCCATCTGCCCACTTAGGTCGGCATCTCAGTAAAGGACATTCTTGGGTGTTGGTAACCACTTTAATTTTCGCTCCTGTACCACTTCAGATAACTCTCCCCCAGCATTTGTGGTTTGCTGATGGGAGTGATTTTATCCACCCTAAGTCAATTTTCATTCCCAGTCACACTCTTCCTTTAGTTTGAACTACCCATATATTAGTCTTTCATTATAAAATAATGCCCTGCTTTCAGACTCTCGCTCTATTTTGGTACATCCTTTTAAAGTAAAATGCATGCCATTAAAATGCATTTGTTCCATTGAGTCAGATTTTTAGACTCATTATGATGCTCATTGTTGACACAATAGCTCCTTCAGATACACAACAATCTGTCATAAAAGACCCATACTTGGATGGGGGACAAGAGTGTTTTGCAAAGGCTGTCTTCTCAATGCAGTTGCTGTCGAAGACATACGTTAATATCATCCTAGTTAAAGAGTATTTATTCTAAAAAGTGCAGACCATTTAAATAGAAAATGACTTCATGAGCTATTTCTGCAAGTTCAGTTACTTCTGAGAACAGTGTTGTTAGATATTCAGTGGTAGAAATGAGCAGCAGCTAATAGATGTTAGCATCCAAAGCACCCTACCAGGAGAACATTCTCTGCTCAATTTGACTGTGGCATAGATTCCCAAAGTCATTAATTTTCCATTCTTTACCATAATCAATAAGCATTTCAGGTTTCAAATTACACTGCAGATTTCACTTCAGATTTCAGTGAATGCTTTTCTTGCATCAATAGGAAAGAAACAGCTAATATTAAAATGCCACCAGGTTCAAAAATACTACAGTTGGGTCATTTGTTATAAAAATAAACCTTAAAATAAAAACGTGTTTTTCCCCTCAGAAGTGTTAAAATGACATCTAAAATAGAGGGTGACACATCCTTACAGAGTGAAGTCATGCTTTATTCTGAATCATGCTTGATAGACTCAGGAAACAAAGTCAATATTCTGAACAATTAAAATGCCAAACTGAGTCTATACCAGCTAACAGAGGATAAAACACAAAATATATTTCAAAATTTCACTGCTATGATATTTCATTTGCTATGCTACCATTTATTCATTTATTTATTTAGATTTGAGACAGAATCTCACTCTCTATCACTCAGGCTGGGGCACAGTGGCACAATCACAGCTCACTGCAGCCTCAACCTCCCAAGCTCTGGCTATCCTCCTGCCTCAATCTCCCAAGTAACTGGGACCACAGGTGCATGCCACCACATCTGGCTAATTTTTTAATTTTTTGTGCAGACAGGATCTCACTATGTTGCCTGGGCTGGTCTTAAACTCCTGAGCTCAAGCAGTCCTCCCAAAGTACTAGGATTACAAATGTGAGCCACTGTGCCTGGCTATGCTACCATGTAAATTCTGATTTCCCTCTCTCTAGAACACAAATTCTGAGGCTCAAATATTTTGAGGGCCATTATATACTTAGAAATATAGAGCTAGGCCAGGAACAGTGGCTTACGCCTGTAATCCCAGCACTTTGGGAGGCCAAGGTGGGCAGATCACAAGGTCAGGAGTTCGAGACCAGCTTGGCCAACATAGTGAAACCCCGTCTCTACTAAAAATACAAAAAGTAGCCAAGCGTGGTGGTGCAAACCTGTAATCCCAGCTACTTGGGAGGCTGAGGAAGAAGAATCACTTGAAACCGAAAGGCAGAGGTTACAGTGAGCCAAGATCGAGCTACTGCACTCCAGCCTGGCAACAAGAGCAAAACTCCATCTCAAAAAAAAGAAAAAGAAATACGGAGCTAGAAAGAACTTTAGAGAAAAACAAAGTCCAAAAGTCCAGAGAGGTTAAGTGATTTGCCTAAGATCAAACATCCAGCTATGACAAAGCAGGATGAAGTTAGAACTTATGTTTCTGTGTGCCTAATTCAGAGATCTCCACATTAGATAATCCTGCTTCCTGTCTTGAAAAAAAAATGCATCAATAGGTGGTCAGAATCACCCTTGAAAAGAAGAAATAGAAAACTATAAATGGTATTAAGGTAGTATGTATGCTCTGTGCCTAGTAGTTACATTAGCTTTGAAATTAAGCACAAAACACGGTACATAAATTACATCTCAATAAAACTGCTGCATTTTTGTGATCCCATTCACAAAAACATCACCATATATAAAATACCTAGTAATTAACAAGACTGACGCAGGGTCTATACAAAACTTTATCTGAAGAACATGAAAGAACACCACTAAAGGGTGACACATTATTTGTTATTGGATGAGAATAATTATGTAAAAATATCAAACCTCCCAAATGGGTCTAATGCCATCTCCTTCAAAATTATAAGAAAATTCTTGTTGAACCTTAACAAGATTGAGATTAACAAGACTAAAAAAGCTATTTGGAAGACTGAAACGGAAAAAATATCCAAGATTTTTTTAATGGAATCAAAGTTTTTTTTTTTAAGTACTGATACTATATATATAAACAATCTATGAATTTGCAGGGCTTAAAATACCTTTACTTGTGCAAGATTAGGAAGCAGGGCATTCATTGAAAGAGTACAGAAAGCCTACATATAAAGTATCTGAATGTATGAGGGGAAGTAGCAATTTGACTCAGACAGCAAAGAAGTGTTCAACTTCTTGAATATTGGTCACTGCTAGAAAAATAATGTTAGCTCTCTACTTTAAGCAATATAGCAATATGAGACCTATGTGAATTAAAGAGTCAAATGTAAAATAAATGAAACAATTTTTAAAAATAGGCAAACACAATAATTTCAAAATGGAAAAGGACTTTAATACCAAAGAGAGAACGCATGAACAAAATTAATCAATCTTACTATATAAAAATTTGAAAAATCTATATATAAAAATTGGTGTGTGTGTGTGTGTGTGTATGTGTATGAGACGGAGTCTCACTCTGTCACCCAGGCTGGAGTACAGTGGCACGAACTTGGCTCACTGCAATCTTTGCCTCCCAGGTTCAAGCGATTCTCCTGCCTCAGCCTCCCGAGTAGCTGCGATTACAGGCATCCGCCATCATGCCCAGCTAATTTTTGTATTTTTAGTAGAGATGGGGTTTCACCATGTTGGCCAGGCTGGTCTTGAACTCCTAACCTCAAGTGATCCACCCACCTTGGCCTCTCAAAGTGGTTGGATTACAGGCGCGAGCCACAACGCCCAGAGTATATTAGAAATTTTTTAATTCCACACACTGAATTTTAAAACATGTAGGGTAAATTCTTGCAACATGACTAAGAAAGTGATACAATCCCTATTATATAAAGACTATGTACAATTAAGCATAAAAAGAATGTACAAATATAAAAATGTACAAAGGATATGTCTAGTAATTGAAAAACTACTGAGTAATAAACAGGAAAAAATGTTCAAAGGCAGTCGTAATCAGAAAAATGCCAACTAAAACTATGTAACATTATTTTTCATCAACAAACGGGCCAAAAAACTTTTATGAATAATAGAGTTGATAGAGCACAGAATAAATAAGCATGCTCATATATAGCTTATGGGAGTGCAAATCAGTGTCAACATTTCAAAGGCTTATAAAATTGCTACAAAAGGCCGGGTGCGGTGGCTCACACCTGTAATCCCAGCACTTTGGGAGGCCAAGGCGAGCATATCGCGAAGGCAGGAGATCGAGACCATCCTGGCTAACACAGTGAAACCCCGTCTCTACTAAAAATACAAAAAAATTAGCTGGGCATGGTGGCAGGCGCCTATAGTCCCAGCTACTCGGGAGGCTGAGGCAGGAGAATGGTGTGAACCCAGGAGGTGGAGCTTGCAATGAGCCGAGATCACACCACTGCACTCCAGCCTGGGCAACAGAGCAAGACTCCGTCTCAAAAAAAATTAAAAAAAAAATTTGCTACAAAAACACATGCTCACTGACCCAGCAATTTAACTATAGGAATTTACCCAAAGGAAATAATCAGAATGTATAAAAGATATAAGTCTATTTATTAGAGCATCATTTCCACAACAGACTTTTTTTTTTTCAATTTAGTGTTTAACGAGAGAGAATTAAGTAAATTTTGCCATAGATGTCTATGGATGTTAACACTAAACAGCCCTAAAATTTGTTTATAACAGAACCCCTAATGCCTTGGGAAAATGGCCACAATGAGCTGCTAAAAAATAGAAGCAGAAAATTTGTTGATTAATAATTAAAATTATGTTTTAATATCTATATATTCCTGATGAGATTGAACACTCAAAAATATTAACTACAGCTCTCTCCAAAGTAGTGGGATTATCGGAGCTATTAATTGTCTTCATTGGGCTTTTCTTACATATCCAAATTTTCCACAATTAACATGTATTAAAATGTTTTAAAAAGCAATCAGTCTAATAAGCATTAAAACATGTTAATATATAAAGATATTAAAATTAAAATTCTTTAATATAGTAATACATTAAAGTGTGACCAGCTGATAAATTTCAACTGAAACATACTTAGGATTTGAGGGGTGAGGGGAAAAGTCAAACCAAAGGTGATCTCTTTTTTTCCTTTTTCCCATAACTTTTCAAAACTCTTTATAATGGACGATGTCAATCATAAACAAAAGCAGAAAGGAGAGAAAGTGAACTCCCATTGACCCATCCCTCAGCTTCAACATTCACCAACTTGGAAGAAAATCTCAGACATCACATCATTCTATTCATAAATATTTCAGTAAGTATCTCTAAAAGATAGGAAAGCTATTTGTTGTTGTTTAAACATAATCAAAATAACATTATCACACTTAAGAATAATTCATAATACGTAATCCCTTAATATCATCAAATATCCAGCCAGTGCTCAAATTACCAAGTGTCTCATAAATGTTTTGTTTTGTTTTGTTTTACAGTTAGTATGTCCAAATCAGAATCCAAATAAGGTCCATACATTTATGTAAATCTCTTTTAATCTATAGGTTCCCCTCTATCTCTCTTCTGTCCCTCTTATAATTTCTTTGTTGAAATAATCCAAGTAGTTCATCCTGTAGAGTTTCCCAGGATTTGGATTGTACTGAATTCGTCTCCATGCTATGGGGTAGCACATTCCCCTGGCCCCAAATTTCCTAAAAATATGCTAGTCAGGTCTGGAAGCTTGGGCAGATTCAGGTTTGATTTTTTTTCTTTTTTTGACAAGTCTATCAAATGGTGGTATTATTTATTTCCAGGAATCTGCTTGTCTCTTTTTGTAAAGTTAACATCTATTGATAATTATTGCCTAAACATATAATTCACTATGGATTGCGGAATGATGGTATCCTATCACTCCTTTTCATGTATTACCTGGAACACATCTATAGAGAAATTTATCTTCATATACTATTTGGTTACTTTGAGGTACAAGTTATGTGGCAACCAAGAATAAATATTTGATTATTTCTCTTTATTTACATTTGCAAAATATCAAGCTAGTTCCTAGCATAGGGTAATCCTTATAAAGTGCAAATCTGATCCTAGCACTCCTGTACCTTCCCATACAACTTTTAAAAGGCAAACCACTGCTCCTAAGACAAAGCAGGGCATCTTCAATGAGGTCTCCTAGGCCATGAATAGTCTAACCCTGACCTGTCTCCCAGGTTTGTCTTCTGAAAACCTCTTTGATCCCCACCATGTTCCCACCCACCACAGACCATTTGCACAACTGTTCCCTCAGCCTGAGATGCTTTCCTGTCTTGCCTACCTACTGCCCATCATTAATTCCTCTTCATCCTGCAGGTTTTATCTTAAATGCCACTTTCTCTGGGAAGCCTTTTCAACCCCCCAAATCTGGGTCAGCCTTATTTGCCATGTGTCCCTTTGCTTCAAAGCACTTATCTCAATTTGTAACTGAACACTACTTTGTGTGAAGCCTTCATTATTGTCTGTTCCTCACTCCCCAACTGAAAGCCTACTGGAGCAGTTGGCATGTCTGTTCTGGGCCACAATGACCTGGAGCCAGAACCTAGTTCTATGCCAGGTGCATTATCATTTCTTGGTAATTATGAGTGGTGTGTGTTTGTATTCTAACATTTGCTTATTCTTTTTTTTTTTTTTTGAGATTGAGTCTCACTCTGTCACCTAGGCTGGAGTGTGCAACAATGTGATCTCCACTCACTGCAACCTCTGCCTCCCGGGTTCACGCCATTCTCCTGCCTCAGCCTCCCGAGCAGCTGGGATTACAGGCATGAGCCACCACACCTGGCTAATTGTTTTTTTTTTTTTTTTTTTTTTTTGAGACAAAGTTTCGCTCTGTCACCCAGGCTGGAGTGCCGTGGTGCGATCTCCACTCACTGCAAGCTCTGCCTCCCGGGTTCACGCCATTCTCCTGCCTCAGCCTCCCAAGTAGCTGGGACTACAGGCGCCCGCTACCACACCCAGCTAATTTTTTGTGTTTTTAGTAGAGACGGGGTTTCACCATGTTAGCCAGGATGGTCTTGATCTCCTGACCTCGTGATCTGCCCGCCTCGGCCTCCCAAAGTGCTGGGATTACAGGGGTGAGCCACTGCACCCGGCACACCTGGATAATTTTTGTATTTTTTTAGTAGAGACGGAGTTTCCCCAGGTTGGCCAGGCTGGTCTTGAACTCCTGACCTCAGGTGATCCACCTGCCTCGGCCTCCCAAAGTGCTGAGATTACAAGCGTGAGCCACCGCGCCCGGGCAAACATTTGCTTATTCTCGTTCATTCAAAAGGCATTTACTAACCAGAATATCTAGCTTCTGTTGGGCATCATGTCAGGTGCCAGGGATTTTGAGTTGGTGACAATCTAATCTAGAAGATAGACAAGTAAACAGACAATTCCAAAACAGTGTTTATTGTTCCATCATACACAGTACCAAAGAGTAATACCTGAACACCTGGGCAGATGTGACAACAGGGCACATTTAAATTAAAGCAGTATTCTCTTCTGGGTAAGAGACAGTATCAGATGGCCATTTTAACACAGCTGGATCCAAATGAATGAGGACATAGAAACCAGAAGGATTTTTATAAGACATTCAGTTCAACTCAACACAAGTTTCCTTTACCATAATTCAAGGGATTAAGTCTCCTGCCCAAAACATGAGTTTTATGAACCTATTGATGATTGAATTCTCACACATTAAGGACTTGAGACAAATAGAGTGCCAAAAAAATATGTTTTAAACGATTGTGTTCACAAAGCCAGAGGAAAACATACAGTAAACTCACTCAGTGATTCAGACCAAATATAATTGCTAAGTAACTATTAGTAGCATAAAACATACCATAAATCATCAACATAAGCTGTTGGGTATAACAAATCATTTTATTAGCATAGATGTTCTTAATGCAGAAATTCAGCTCTGCTAGAACTCAGAGTTATGATTATATAGCTATGATTAGATCAGGTAAAAATAGTTCTAGAGGTCGGGTGCGGTGGCTCATGCCTGTAATCCCAGCACTTTGGGAGGCCGAGGCGGGCGGATCACGAGGTCAGGAGATTGAGACCATCCTGGCCAACACGGTGAAACACTGTCTCTACTAAAAATACAAAACAAACAAACAAACAAACAAAAAAACTAGCCAGGCGTGGTGGCAGGCACCTGTAGTCTCAGCTACTCGTGAGGCTGAGGCAGGAGAATGGCATGACCCCGGGAAGCCGAGATCAGGCCACTGCACTCCAGCCTGGGCGACACAGCAAGACTCCATCAAAAAAAAAAAAAAAGACTGTGCTTGGTGACTCATGCCTATGATCCCAGCACTTTGGGGGGCTGAGACAGGTGGATCACCCGAGGTCAGGAGTTCAAGACCAGCCTGACCAACATGGAGAAACCCCATCTCTACTAAAAATACAAAATTAGCCAGGCGTGTAATGCCTGTAATCCTAGCTACTCAGGAGGCTGAGGCAGGAGAACTGCTTGAACCCGGGAGACGGAGGTTGTAGTGAGCCGAGATCGCACCATTGCACTCCAGCCTGGGCAACAAGAGTGGAACTCCCTCTCAAAAAAAAAAAAAAAAAAAAAGTTCTAGACTCTGTTTCTTCCACAACACTTAAGATTTTTATGGGGAGAGATATCGTATACATCTTTACATCCCCAGTACTTATCCCACTCTGGCATAGAGTAAGACCTCAGCAATGATAGAACAAATGAATGAGTGATTTCTTTTCTTTTTTTTTTTTTTTTTGAGACGGAGTCTCGCTGTGTCCCCCAGGTTGGAGTGCAGTGGCGCGATCTTAGCTCACTGCAAGCTCCGCCTCCAGGGTTCACGCCATTCTCCTGCCTCAGCCTCCCGAGTAGCTGGGACTACAGGCGCCCGCCAACACGCCCGGCTTTTTTTTTTGTATTTTTAGTAGAAACGGGGTTTCACCGAGTTAGCCAAGATGGTCTCGATCTCCTGACCTCGTGATCCGCCCATCTTGGCCTCCCAAAGTGCTGGGATTACAGGCGTGAGCTACCGCGCCCCGCCTGAATGAGTGATTTCAGATAGAAAAGCTTTAAATAATGCAGAAGAGATTATGGATATAAATAGGGTGACTATAAACTAATCATCTAAACTGGAACACTTCTGAGAGTGAGGATTCTCTTAATAAGTATAAACTTAAAATATCCAAAACAAACCAACTCTTCATCTTAGCCTTAAGTTGCAGAAAGATCAATTCATTATTTATTTGCTTAAGATTTGGAAGAGTTTTTGAGGATACCAGGGATGGATTGGTGGCCATGATTACTTTATTTTATTATTAGTATATATACACATATATATATATATATATATACATGTGTGTATATATATATATATATTTTTTTTTTTTTTTTTTTTAAACAGGGTCTTGCTCTGTCACCCAGGCTGGAGTGCAGTGGCGCCATCACAGCTCACTGCAGCCTTGACCTCCCAGGGCTTAAGTGATCCGACGGCCTTGGCCTCCCAAAGTGCTAGGATTTCAGGTGTGAGCCACTGCCCACAGCCCGTGATTACTCTAAACAGCTTCATGAATGAGGGCACTTGAATGATCAAAAGAAATAAGATACTCAAATTCATTTGTCCTCAGAGAAATTTAAAATGCAATCACAATGAGATTTCACTGCTTACCTAAGAGAAAGGCTAAATTTAAACATTGATGCTATCAAGTATTAGCAAAACTGGTCACAATCAGAACTCTCATACACTACTGATAAAAGTGTAAATTGCGGCCGGGAACAGTGGCTCACACCTGTAATCCCAGCACTTTGGGAGGCCAAGGAGGGCAGATCACGAGGTCAGGAGACCGAGACCATCCTGGCTAACATGGTGAAACCCCCTCTCTACTAAAAATACAAAAAAAAAAATTAGCCTGGCATGGTGGCGGGCGCCTGTAGTCTCAGCTACTAGGGAGGCTGAGGCAGGAGAATGGCATGAACCCAGGAGGCGGAGCTTGCAGTGAGCCGAGATCGCGCCACTGCACTCCAGCCTGGGCGACAGAGCAGAACTCCATCTCCAAAAAAAAGAAAAAAATAATGTGTAAACTGCTACAGGTGCTTTTGAAAAACTGTAAAGTATCTACCTACTAAAGTTGAACATATGACCTGCGACCCAACAGCCCCACTCCATAATAGAAATGCATACGTATGTTCAACAAAAGATATGTATAAGAATGTTCATAATCATTACATAATGTGTCCATATATCAAATGATCACACTGAACCCCTTAAATATATGCAATTGTATTTGTCAATTAAATATTTTTAAATGAAAAAAAATGTTCGGCCGGGAACAGTGGCTCACGCTTGTAATCCCAGCACTTTGGGAGGCCGAGGCGGTTGGATCACGAGGTCAGGAGATCGAGACCACGGTGAAACCCCGTCTCTACTAAAAATACAAAAATTAGCTGGGCGTGGTGGTGCAGGTCTATAATCCCAGCTACTCGGGGAGCTGAGGCAGGAGAATTGCTTGAACCCGGGAGGCAGCAGCTGCAGTGAGCCAAGATCGTGCCACTGTACTCCAGCCTAGATGACAGAGTGAGACACCATCGAAAAAAAAAAAGTTTATGAAAAAAATATATACCCAAGAAATGATATTCTTATGCTTTCTTTTTCACCCAAGAGTTATTTACTCAGCAGACACTCTGTTGACCTCAGAACCATGTGAAAGGGTTAACAGGGCAGATATTCAGTAAATGTTTGATGGTGATGATGCTCTTTATAGCTGACCCCACACTTCCTACTTCAGATGGTTTCTTTTTCCTATTTCTACTCTCTGTTCTGTTCAATATCAGACCAATAAAGACTACCAGAAAACAAGAAGTGATTTCGCCAAATTTGCAAATTAACAGAAAACTATAAGAGAAATATCAAAACTCTGACAATTCTGGCTTCTTAAATACTTACAAGAATAGCTGAGGGAAATGAGAAAAAAGGTATGAGTGTTACTATCAAAGGGTAAGTGTAACCATTTTTTATGGGCTGAATCACATCTCCCCAAGTCCATATGTTGAAATCTGAACTCCCAGTACCTCAGAATGAAACTGTATTTGGAGAGACTGTAAAGAGGTGATTAAGTTAAAATGAGGCCTTCAGGGTAGGCACTAACCCAATATGACAGGGATCTTTAGAAGAACAGGAAATTTGGACACAGACACATAGAGAGGAAAATAGACATTTACAAGCCAGAGAGAGCGAGGCCTGAGAGAGATCCTTGCCTCCTGGCCCTACTGACATCTTGATCTTGGACTTCCTGTCTCCAGAACTGTTTTGAGATGGAGTCTCGCTCTATTGCCCAAGCTGGAGTGCAGTGGCGTGATCTCGGCTCACTGCAACCTCCACCTCCCGGGTTCAAGAGATTCTCCTGCCTCAGCTTCCCAAGTAGCTGGGATTACAGGTGCCCACCACCATGCCAGGCTTATTTTGTGTATTTTTAGTAGAGACGGGGTTTCACCACGTTGGCCAGGCTGGTTTCGAACTCCTGACCTCAAGTGATCTGCCCACCTTGGCCTCCCAAAGCGCTAGGATTACAGGTGTGAGCCACCACGTCCAGCCTGAGAAAATAAATTTCTGTTGTTTAAGCCATCCAGTCTGTGGTTCTTTCTTATGGCAGCCCTAGCACACTAATAAACCATTCTCTGTGGAAAGTTCAGAAACTTCCGTGCACATGTTCGAGATTTGCTGTTGTGTCTGTCATGTGTGTGTCTCAGAGTATAAGCTCCTTTATTTAACACAGGGCTGCACCTACATAATTTATTCATTTGTCAAGCCATCTCAAGCAGCTATGTGCTCAATACTCTTGTTTGTTTGTTTGTAACACTGATTTATATTCCTCTCTCAAAGCTCACTTCTCATTTCGTCCTCTTTTGCATCAGGGCGATCCCCAAACGAGAGAAATACAAAGTTTCTCCTGCTTCTAGAAACAATGGGTAGAAGTGCCTGTCATGAAAACACAGAGAAGACTTCTTTCCAGCAGATAAATGAATAGAGGTTTCGCCTTCCCACCAAAAACAGAAAATGAAAAAGGGGGTAAAAGTCACAAATCTAGTGTTATCTTTTTTTTCCCTACCTTTGTGACTTTTCCCCTTTTCATTTTGTCTTTTAGGCAGAGGTAGCAGTAGAGTGCTGCAATGAGGAACATTAGAGCTGTAACTTAACCTTTCATGAACATCATTTATCTGCACAGCAGGGTCAAGCTCCTGGTCCCACTGTGGTTTTACTGGGGTTTATCCCCAGTTTTCTAGTTCTACTTTTGCCACAAAAAATGCAGTAAATCTTTCCTAAAGTATACATCCGGCTATGCACAGTATACAATTAACTCAATTGCACCTGTAGCAGACCTTCCAGAAATCATTGACAATAATTTGTAAGGATTAACCTTTGATAAAACATAAATTTGTCCAAATCCAAAGCACTTTAAAGAGGTGTAGAGGTTCATTTTTATTACACAAATGCTGTTTCAGCAAGATGATGGAGGCAAAAAAAAAAAAAAAATCCTGATGCTGAGCACAGTGACTACTCTGTAGGACTGCATCTTTAGTGTCATAAAACAGAAACGTGCCATTTCAGCATGGGAAGAAGTGATTCACAACCAACTGCATCTTCCTGGGTTAGTCCTAGAAACGTCAAGCCCTGTAACTAAAAAGAGAAAAAGAGACCCTTACAGGTCCACACACTCAGTACTCAGTATTATAGTGACAAATGAGGAGTCTGTGTTGCAGCATTTTAAAAATGTTTACAGACAGGACGGGCACAGTGGCTCACGCCTATAATCCCAGGGCTTTCAAAGGCTGAGGTGGGCAGATCACTTGAGGCCAGGAGTTCGAAAACAGCCTGGCCAACATGGTGAAACCTCATCTCTACTAAAAATACAAAAAATTTAGCCAGGCATGGTGGTAGGTGCCTGTAATTCCAGCTACTCGGGAGGCTGAGGCAGGAGAATTGCTTGAACCCACGAGGCGGAGGTTGCAGTGAGCCGAGATCGTGCCACCGCACTCTAGTGTGGGCAACAAGAGCAAGACTCCGTCTCAAAAAAAAAAAAAAAAGGCCAGGCGCGGTGGCTCACGCCCATAATCCCAGCACTTTGGGAGGTCGAGTTGGGTGGACCACGAGGTCAGGAGTTCGAGACCAGCCTGGTCAGCAGGGTGAATTCCCATCTCTACTAAAAATACAAAAAATGTAAAAATAATTTTTAATTTTTAAAAATACAAAATACAAAAAATTAGCCAGGCATGGTGGTGCACACCTGTAATCTCAGCTACTCAGAGGCTGAGGCAGGAGAATTGCTTGAACCCGGGAGTCGGAGGTTGCAGTGAGGTGAGATGGCGCCACTGTACTCCAGCCTGGGCGACAGGGCGAGACTCCCATCTCAAAAAAGAAACAAAAAAAAAAGAGGGACCCTCAGTTCCAAAAATTGCCCACCCCTTCCCTGGAAAACTCATGGATAATCTACGCCTCGTTTAGCATATAATCAAGAAATAACAATAAAAATGTGCAACCAGCAGCCCTCGGGGCTACTCTGCCTATAGAGTAGCCATTCTTTATTCCTTTGCTTTTTTGTTGTTGTTGTTGTTGTTTTGAGACACTCTGCTCTGTCATCCAGGTTGGAGTGCAGTGATACAGTCTCAGCTCACTGCAACCTCTGCCTCTCGGCTTCAAGCAATTCTCGTGCCTCAGCCTCCCATGTAGGTGGGATTACAGGCATGTGCCACCACGCCCGGCTGATTTTTGTATTTTTAGTAGAGACGGGGTTTCGCCATGTTGGCCAGGCTGGTCTCGAACTCCTGACCTCAAGTGATCTGCCCGCTTCGGACTCCCAGAGGGCTGGGATTACAGAAATGAACCACCACACCCAGCCTTATTCCTTTACTTTCCTTTTTTTTTTTTTTTTTCTGAGACAGAGTTTCACTCTTGTTGCCCAGGTTGAAGTGCAGTGACAAGATCTTGGCTCACTGCAACCTCCGCCTCCTGGGTTCAAGTGATTCTCCTGCCTCAGCCTCCTGAATAGCTGGGATTACAGGCATGCGCCACCACGCTTGGATAATTTTTTGTATTTTTGGTAGAGACGGGATTTCATCATGTTGGCCAGGCTGGTCTCGAACTCCTGACCTCAGGTGATCCGCCTGCCTCGGCCTCCCAAAATGCTAGGATTACAGGCGTGAGCCACCGCGCCCAGCTAATTTTCTATTTTTAGTAGAGACAGAGTTTCACCATGTTGGCCAGGCTGGTCTCGAACTCCTGACCTCAGGTGATTTGCCTGCCTCAGCCTCCCAAAGTATTGGGATTACAGGTGTGAGCCACCAGCCTGGTTCCTTTACTTTCTTAATAAACTTGCTTCCGCTTTACTCTATGGATTCACCTCAAATTATTTCTTGCGAGAGATCCAAGAACCCTCTCTTGGGGTCTGGAATGGGATCCCTTTCTGGTAACACAGGAAAACCTAATAATTCATGGAGTGTTTACACTGCATGCAGTGGTGGCTACAAAAACCTTAGCCGATCAAAATACACATAACATTTGTAACGCATCCTACTGCAAGTCTCTGGCACTCAAAAATGTTGGTACCTGACCAATTCTTCGTGATAAAACGTAGAACCCAGCCTTCCAGGGATATTCCAATTTTGCTAATTTGAAATATTCCTTAAATATTTCAAATTAAAACTGATTCTACTTTCCCTTGGATGCTCATTCAAATCACAAAGGCAAGTAAGGGCACTGTCTGCAAGGCTCTATTGCAAGCCCTTGGGCAAGTCACTCAGCTTTGCTGGGAAGAACCACCCTCCCCACTCTTAAGATCCAAGAACCATTTCTGGAATGAACCAACTCTGAGGGAGTCAAGCCACGTTAACCTCAATGGAAATGCTTTTACAGCTCACGGCCAGTAAGTAAATTGGCCCTTGTTTCATTTCAAAGAAAGGTATTAGAAATTCTGTGTTAAATAACTGTGTCCACCCTATCCTCAGGTCTTTCAAACGGAGCTTTTAAGAGCAAGCAAATAAAGTTTTATTGGTTCAATAAAGTCTGCTGCCCAAGGGTCTATATTCACACTATTACTGAGAATGAAACCCTGTTAACTTATTAAATAAACCAGGTATCTCTAAGCTAAAAAAAAGTTGACATTAACCATCGTCATCATTTAGTATAAAAATTGAATCTCAAATTCATGATCAGAAAACCAAAAAAAGCCCTCTAGAAAAGTAATTAAGATACAGCTCTTCATTAGTCATGAAAGAAATGATCTTATCCCAGAATTTTCCACTAACCCATCAGTGGAACAATATTTCATATAATAAATATTTCCTCAGTTTGCAAATATTAACTAGACCTGCCTCTTGGCTTTTTTGACAATGAGAGATCTTTACCAAATGATTAACAGAGTTCAAGTCCAAGGAGGAAAATTATTCTATTCCCAAGCACTGTCACATCAAAGCTGAAACCAAGGTTTAAAAAGCACAATCGGCTGGGCATGGTGGCTCACGCCTGTACTCCCAGCACTTTGGGAGGCTGAGGCAGGTGGATTACGAGGTCAAGAGATCAAGACCATCCTGGCCAACATGGTAAAACCCCGTCTCTACTAAAAATACAAAAATTAGCTGGGCTTTGTGGCGTGCACCTGTAGTCCCAGTACTCCAGAGGCTGAGGCAGGAGAATCGCTTGAACTCGGGTAGGGGAGGTTGCAGTGAGCCATGATCACACCTCTGTACTCCAGCCTGGCGACAGAGCAAGACTCCGTCTCAAAAAAAAAAAAGCACAATCACAAGATGAAGAAGCAAGTCACACCTATTAGGTTTCTTAACACACAAAATAAAGAAAAAACTAGATGTGTATGTAAATTCAGAAAAGCAAATATTTCTATTTTCAAGCTCATATTTCTATTTTCAAAGCAAATATTACTATTTCCAGCTCTTTTCTTTTCCTTCTTTTTCCACTAAATAAACTACAGGCACTTCATTTTTTAAAAACTGGCCATTATATCTGTAGCTTTGTAACTGCTTCCTGATTCACAGGAACTCTACAGAGTTCTTGTTTCCACAGAAGGGAAAATATGCACCCATCCAATCCATCCTTTTCAATACCACAGGAAGAAAAACTTGTTCTAGAAGTTCTGCAGAGATGGTTCCCTTCTCATGAGCATTCTACATAGGACAAAGTGCAGTGCAAACTCAGATTCGGAATATATTCTCTCTCAAGGAAGAGTTTAAAACATTGCCATTAAGAGGAGCTATGACCAAGAAAAGATTGGAGAAGTCAAATGCCCTCGCCCCCCACAGCAAAGGGGACCCCTCAGACAGATCACTCTCAAAGAAACCACATTAGGCTTGCCAACCTTCCCCTATTCAAAAACAAGCAAAATCTATGACTTGTACAACCAGGCATTCAGAGAAAAGGGAAACCACTTGTATTCAGAGTGGTCTTGATTCACCATCATTAAGTACTCAAATATTTTATCAGCAACATTTAAAAAGTAAGGCTTTATTTCCTCCATTTAATGAATTGTCCATTCTCCATTTTCTCCATTTAAGTGAATGTCTACTTCCACTAAACAGTTACCCACACTGTGCAGCGTAAAAAATACAAGGGCCAGTTTTTCGTATTTTGGGGGAATTTTTTCAATTTACGTAAATATGAAAAGCAAAAAAAAGCATTCTCTTTATTCATTTTATTGGAAAATATAATATTTAGTAAAAGATATGTTGCTTTTGCTAAAACATTCTAGAACTCTGTTTTCAGCAAAGGAGTTAACGATTCTTTTCCAAAGTTCCGCTGTGTGGGGGTCAAGGTTTAATAATACTAGACAAAAGATTTTTTAAAATTAACAATAGGAGAGCCTTAGTCAACAGCAGCCTCAATAATCATAATAGTCTCCCTAAGTCTGTCAGGAGTTTGCCAAGTGTTGTTGTTGTTGTTTCACAACTTTTTGTTTCTTTTTTTTTTTTTTTTAATTTTAGGCCCTTCTTTGATAGTATTGTTGAAGTTATTAATTCTTCCCTGGATAAGGGTTTTTCCACAAGCAATGAAAGGAGTTAAAGTAATAGCAAAGCGACAGTAGGTCTCCGAGGACAAGCCTTTGCTCACCACTCTTTATCATGAAGATTATCTTACTTAAAATTAAAATCAACAACTACTTGTTAAAAAAAAAAAAGTCTTTAAGTTATGCAAAAATTCTTAGGAATTGCTAGCGGAAATCCTATACTCCAAACATATTAACATCATCTAAAAACAAAAAAACAAGTATTTGACCCTGCCTAGGTGAGCTTTGGTAAATAAGATACCATAAGAAATTTTAGCTCCAGTGATTTCGTATTATTTGTCTCACTTAACCAAAGCAAGATAAACAATGGCTAAAAACATTTTCCTGTCACTAATTTCATATTCTCAAAGTTTATTACATCGGAAAAGAGTTGGATAGGCCTTAAGCAGAATGAAGTCTAGCTATATCTAAAAGCATTTCTCTACCATGATCACCTTTCCCCACTAGATAACTGATCTTGGCCTAATGTTGATATAAGTTTAATAGAAATGCATTAACAGAGTCTTCAAATTCAGTTCAATACCTCACAAGTTAACCCAAGTTAACCCTTCTTCAATTTTCTTGGCATCCTTCATGGGCCCCCTGTGCAGGAACTACCTGGAGTCGCCCATGTTGAACTAATTTAAACAAAATTCAATTATCTCATTTTCATCAAAGAATCACAGGAAATTACTGCCATAATGAGGAGTTGCCTGCGAACAACTATTAGGAAAAGAAGACGAGCATCTATAGGAAACAATCCATTTTTTTCTCTGAAGTTTTGCATGCAGAAGAAAATACTAAATAAGAACTAATTACGGCTAACAATGAGTAGCTAATGTTTCAGAGTTAAGACCTTTGCAGGCTGGGCACAGTGGCTCATGCTGGTAATCCCAGCACTTCGGGAGGCCGAGGCGGGCGGATCACTTGAGGTCAGGAGTTCGAGACCAGTCTGGCCAACATGGTGAAACCCCGTCTCTACTAAAAATACGAAAGTTAGCTGGGTGTGGTGGTGCATGCCTGTAATGCCAGCTACTCGAGAGGCTGAGGCAGGAGAATCACTTGAACCCAGGAGATGAAGGCTGCAGTGAGCTGAAGTCACGCTAAAAAAAAAAAAAAAAAAAAAAAAAAAAACCTTTGCAAATGTTATCTCTACATCCTGAGACAAATAGTAACCCCATTTTACAGAAGAGGGAGCTGAGGCTCAAGAAAGGATAAGTAACTTGCCCCACAATAACACAAGAGAAAATCTGAATCTTAGAACAATGGAAGTTTTGCCATGGCCCCTAAAATTTAGAGGGCATTACACTTTTTACATAATCTCTAAAGAACAATTTTTTTTCAATTGTGTAATTTTTGTTTTAGTTGCACATTGATAGGATAACACGTATCACACTCAATAGCTTATAAAATCTGAGTTTTCCATCTAGTTAGCAAAAATAATTACTTAGAATTGGAGCCTCCAGATGGTGTAAATGTAGGCTGCCCAATATGGTAGCCACTGGCAGCCATATGTGGATTTTGAGCATTTGAAATGAGGCTGGGCCAAATTGAGATATATTGTTAAATATAAAATATACATAGTACATATATAAAATACATTTATTTTCATTATATGTTGAAATTATATTTTCAATATATTGAGTTAAAATATTTTACTAAAAATAATTTCACCTGTTTCTTTTTGTTTTAAATGTAGCTACTAGAAAACTTAAAATGACATCTGTGGCTCACATTTGTGGCTCACATTCTATTTCTCTTGGACAGCACTGAATAAACTGTTTATGAACACTTTTCTGCGCACCAGAAGATGAGTTACTAGATTGATATGACAGCCCAGGACATCCAAATTGCTGGTTAAGGCTTCACTGACATCAAAACTTGTTGATTTCAGTGATTCAATCATGAACTCATTCAGGCAACAAATAATTATTTATTGAGCAACTGCTATGTTCCAGGCAAAATAATACAATGTCTGGTACATGGGCCTGTCTCTAGAGAATTTCATAAGGAATCTTTTAGATGATGACCCAATCATACCACTTAATACTTTGGTAGTAAGGCTGTATAACTATTAACAGTAAAAACTGAATGGCATTGGAGCACATTTTAAATATGGCAGAGAGTGAAGGGGATGGAGCTAACATCAAGGCAAAGACCTCATTATTTCAACATGTGAGGTGGGTTGACTTAAAGCAAAACTGCCTAATGTCGATTTCAACCTTCATCAGAATATAAGGTCAAATACAAGTTCAATTCAATGAGGGGAAGGTCTCTTTCAAATCTAACCCTCACTCTCCTGCAAAGCCAAGGTGGAGATTAACTGATTTTACTTTAGCCATACTATCGTAAATGTCTGCTAGAGTTTCTTACTAAAAACAATGAAAGTGACTAAATCTTGCAAAGTCTACTAGCATATTAGCATTTCTATGTGGCATCAGGCAATAAGATAAGGGCTTTAAAAAATAAATTTCACGGAGTTCCCTCTCTCGGCTTTGGAGCCCCCCGCCCTGTCTCTGTACAGGGGAGCTTCTGCTTTCTTTCTTCCCCCTTTTTTCTTGCCTATTAAACTCTCTGCTCCTTAAAAAAAAAAAAAAAAAATTCACAGTAAACCTGTAATGAATGTAAATAATGTTATGCTCTAGATCATAACAAACACAAAATCATCAACACACTAACCACAATCTTGCGTGTAGCTTCCCTTTCCTTTGCCATTAGTTTAACAATATTGGTAAAATGTTCTAGCAGTTTATTTTTACTCCTACTTGGCTTTACAATGAACTGAGCTTCCTAGATGAAAGATGGTCTAGAAGAGAACTTATTTCTCTACCAAAGAAAAACAAAATGCCTGTTAAAAAAATACACAAAACGGCCACAATATTGAAAAGAACAATGTTCATCACCAAATCACCAACCAGTCTACTGAGCTAAAATTCTAGATACTTCTATGTGGCTTCCTTATACGTAAAAACAAACTGTTTATATTTCCAAAGGAATGTGATCTCATAGTTCCATTCCAATTCAGCTGAAGTCCCAGTAAATACACTAAGAGTTCTGCTTGAGTAAGAACCAAGCTCATGGTTTCAAAATTACATTTCATGGAAGCTTTGAGCAGAAGACATTTTGTGTCTGATCCAGAAATCCCAGAACACTGTCATTTAGATCCCCTCAGTGCAAACGAAGAGAAAGCAAGCACCAACGTAGTATCTAATTAAGACACCAAACCACCGCCTTGAATGACTTGCTTTTCTGGTTCCTGCTAGATGAAGTTTTCTTTTTTTTTTTTTTTTTTTTTGAGACGGAGTCTCGCTCTGTCGCCCAGGTTGGAGAGCAGTGGCGCTATTTCGGCTCACTGCAAGCTCCGCCTCCCGGGTTCACGCCATTCTCCTGCCTCAGCCTCTGGAGTAGCTGGGACTACAGGCGCCCGCCACCACGCCCGGCTAATTTTTGTACTTTTAGTAGAGACGGGGTTTCACCGTGTTAGCCAGGATGGTCTTGATCTCCTGACCTCGTGATCTGCCCGCCTCGGCCTCCCAAAGTGCTGGGATTACAGGCGTGAGCCACCGCGCCCCGCCTAGATGAAGTTTTCTTCATGGTATTATTAATATTCCAAGCAAGGCAAAAAAAAAAAAAAAAAAATTTGCTACATTAAAACGTGGTATAAATCTCAGCTTCAAGATGCAATCAACTCTAAGGGACTAACCTCAGGGACATTAATTTCTTCTTTTGCAAATAAATGCTCAGATCTTGCTGGTCTCACTGTTCTTCCAATAAAATTTTATATACAAATCTTTAGGCTCTGAATTTCTGAACCAGTGAAGAAGTCAAGTCAGTTCAAGCACTCGGGTATTTGAATGCCTGTTATGTGCAGAAACATGCGTACTGTGCAGAAGACAAGAACAGGGAACACATCACCCCACCTCTCACAAAATTTACAGCCTGTATTAATTTCTTAGGACTGCTAGGACAAATTACCACAAACTCTATGGCTTAAAACAACATAAACTTATTCCCTCATGCTCTCTGCAGGGCCACGTTCCCTTCGAAGGCTCGGGCTAGAATCTGTTTGTGGAATCTGTTCCTTGCCTCTTCTAGCTTGTGGTGGCTGCTGGCATTCTCTGGCATTCCTTGGCTTGTGGCCACCTCACTCCAATCTGTGCCTCTGTCTTACATGTGCTCTGTGAAGATGATCTCCTGCCTGTCTCTTATAAGGATATTTGTGATTGGATATCCCAGGTCACCTAGGATCACCTCCCCACATCAAGATCCTTAATCACATCTGCAAAGACCATGTTCCTTTATGGCAACGTTCACAAGTTCCAGATACTAGAACCTGGTCTTTTGGGAAGAGGCCTTTATCCAGCTCACAGTTCTCGAGCTTCTGTGGGGAGTAGGGGATCCCAGCCATGAAACTGAAAACCAAGCAAAGCAGCACAGGATAAGTAGGTGCTAAACTATACGGTATCAAAACTCCTTCCGCCTGTGTTCAGGGAATACGATCCATGCTGCCTAAATGGGAATGGTTCTCCTGGGACCTGATGAGGCTTACTGTCTCCTAGATGTTCTCAAACGATTGTGCGAGCCTCTGAAGGGCTTCTGTAAACCCTATAGTATTTATCATTACAGCTGCTTTGAATGGCCTCCTGCTAATATCATCTTTATTTCACTGAAGCTCCGTTCCATTTCTGTTCCACCTCATTATGATCTTGGCAGGGTTTTGTTTTTTGTTTTGAGACGGAGTCTCACTCTGTCACCAGGCTGGAGTGCAGTGGCGCAATCTCACCTCACTGCAACCTCCGCCTCCCGGGTACAAGCAATTCTCCTGCCTCAGCCTCCTGAGTAGCTAGGACTACAGGCGCCTGCCACCACGCCCAGCTAATTTTTTTTGTATTTTTAGGAGACGGGATTTCACCATCTTGGCCAGGATGGTCTCAATCTCTTGACCCCATGATCTGCTCGCCTCGGCCTCCTAAAGTGCTGGGATTACTGGCGTGAGCCACCACACCCGGCCGGCAGGGGTTTTTGTTGCTATTTTGTTGTTGTTGTTGTTGTTGTTTGGCTTGGGGCCAGTCTTTTCATGGCTGTAGTGAGCAATGACTTTATAAGACCAAAGAGACATAGAAAGGTTTCTGCTGCCCCAAATTATCACTCTACAGGACACGTCACAGTGCCTAAAATTCCTCACATTTCCTCCGTGGACAAAAGCCCACTGTTTAAACTCAAATATTATTTTGTAGTAGATTGCACATTAAATCACAGTTACTGTGTCTTCAGATACATTAAATATACACTTGTCAAAAGATTAGTTCTGTTGAGTTTTGTTAATGAGTGTCCTGTGAATCTTTAAAAACCAAAACAAATATCATAAATGAGTCCATATTCAATTTTTTTTTTTAAGTTAAACTTTAACCACCAGACATCTCACAGCCTGGCCTAGAGCGCCTGGTGAACCTCCAAAAGGGGTAATGCATACAGTCTGCAGAGTTCCCCAAACTCATTCACACACAGAAGCCTCTTTTCTTCTCTTTTTTTTTTTTTTTTTGAGACAGAGTTTTACTCTGTCACCCGGGCTGGAGTGCAGTGGCGCCATCTCAGCTCACTGCAACCTCATCCTCCCGGGTTCAAGTGATGCTCCTGCCTCAGCCTCCCGAATAGCTGAGACTAAGGTGCACGCCACTATGCCGGGCTAATTTTTTTTTTTTTTTTGTCTCCAGCCTGAGCAAGAGAACGAGACTCCACCTCAAATAAGAAAAAAAAATGGTACTCAGCATAGCTTAACACTTTTTAGATAATTGAGAGGGTCTACTCCCATACCTTCAGGATGTCATTTATAGCAGCAGTCCCCAACCTTTTTGGCAGCAGGGACCGGTTATGTGGAAGACAATGTTTCCATGAACAGTGGGAGGTGGGGGGATTGTCTCAGGATGATCCAAGTGCATTACATTTATTGTGTTCTTTATTTCTACTATTACATTGTAATATATAATGAAATAATTATGCAACTCATCATAATGTAGAATCAGTGGGAGCCCTGAGTTTGTTTTCCTACAACTAGTGGTCCCATCTGGGGTGATGAGAGACAGTGACAGATCATCAAGCATTAGATTCTGATAAGGAGCATGCAACCTAGGTTCCTCTCATGTGCAGTTCACAAGGTTCATGCTCCTATGAGAATCTAATGCCACTGCTGATCTGACAGAAGATGGAGCTCAGACAGTAATGTGAGTGATGGGGAGCGGCTGTAAACACAGAAGAAGCTTGGCTGGCTTGCCTGCCTGCTGTTCACCCTCTGCTGTGTGGCCCAATTCCTAACAGGCCACAGAGCAGGAGGTGAGTGGTGGGCAAGCAAGTGAAGGTACCGGTCCATGGCCTGGGGTTAGGGACCCCTGATTTATAGCATTTGAATCAATGCAACACCCTGGAGAAGGGCAGAAGTGATAGCAAACAGAGAGTTCTGGTTTTGGAAATCTACTGGCTGCCTTTTGATTTTTAGCAACATGTTAGGATCCAAGATTATTCTGTAAGAACAGGAGGCAGAACCTGAGACCACTGAGGCTGGCCAAGATCCACTGAAATTGAAATTGACCAGCCATGAGAATCAAGGTCTACAGGAGGCAAGAATCAAAGACGAGAAGCAGTATCAGGGTAAGAGCAGGCAGAGTTGAGGCCGAGGAACACTAAAGGCTGGGATGTGAAAAGACAGACTGTTTGAATCTGTGGACCACGTCATAAAATTTGCATAAAGTCAGAATTAATAGGTAAATAGTAACCTAAGTTGATGCAGAGAAAGGAGGCAGAAAATAAGATGAAGCTATCATCTGTTGGGGACATCGGATGTTCAGACTCTGAGCCCATATTCCAGGCACCTGGATTGACTCCCATGTTCCAAAGGAGATCTACAACTGTGGGTTAGCCAAACTCCCATTCCTGGCTTCCAAAGCCTCAGATCATACAAACTCTAGGAATGCCAGAGGTCATATCACAGAGCGAGGACTTGACATTAGGATAATATCATGATACTTCTTCCTCTTCTTTGCTTATTTCTCTTACAGCCATTTGTCTAGAAACCTATGCAATATATTTGGGTTTAGCAGCTCCATCATTACAGTAAAGTGAGAATTCTGAATTTGGCTGAGGAGTTAGGCCTCCTGATGGAAATTTTTGAAGAAAAACATTCCATGAACTTTCACCAAAATTCCTACACTGGGATAAATGCTGAACACTTATTACGAAAGTACCAAAATTTATTTATCTTAAAGACAAGACGAAAACAAGTGAATTTTGTCTATCCTTTGAACTATACTAATCTGCAAAACTCAAAAGAAGTTGAAAATATATGCTGATAATTTTTGTTGCCTTACCATCTCTTTTTGTTTAATCGTTGAGACCAAATATAGTAGGAGGCATTTCAGCAGGGTTGTCACATAACTAATCATGCCAACCTCCAATGGGCACTACAATAATCAGCCATCAGGGACTGGCATCCTGACTGTGCCAACGCAATGTGATGTATTTCTAGGAGGAGGGGGCAGGCAGGAAGAGATAGCTTTCTAGAATATCAATTTGGGGTAAGGGCTAAGGATAATGAGGTCAGAACTCATGGGGGACACCAAACAAAGCCTGAGTTCAAATAACTGCCCACCTTTGGGTGTTCTGAGTTCTTAGACTTCTTTCCTTTAAACTGTATTTACCTTCCAATGAAAGCAATGTGAAAGGGTCCCCATTACACATTCTTTTTTTTTTTTTTTTTTTGAGACGGAGTCTCACTCTGTCACCCAGGCTGGAGTGCAGTAGCGCGATCTCAGCTCACTGCAACCTTCACCTCTCTGGTTCAAGGGATTCTCCTGCCTCAGCCTCCTGAGTAGCTGGGATTACAGGTGCGCATCACCATGCCCAGCTAATTTTTGTATTTTTAGTAGAGACGGGGTTTCATCATGTTGGTCAGGCTGATCTCGAACTCCTGACCTCGTGATCTGCCCGCCTCGGCCTCCCAAAGTGCTGGGATTACAGGCGTAAGCCACCGTGCCTGGCCTCCCATTACACATTCTAATAGCTCAGCTCACCCACTGTAATATCCAGGATTCACTCTTTACACCAAAGAGTTGTTGTGCAGGTGTAGGTCCAGGCCTTGCATAGGCTATGAAACTTCTGGTGTGGAATATTAAAGAAAGCTTGAGTTCTCTTCTTCCTTCCAGGCCAGTACTGAAAATCAGGGGCTCAAGAAATCTCCCAATGAAAGAAACCCACATCACAGGAAGGCAGGCTGAGTTCAAATCCAAGGGAAAGAAGAAAAGCACATGCAGTGGCCCAGTTCTGCTATACACTTGTTTTAAAATTATTTTTCATTTTATGTTTTAATTTGTTTATCTATTTAATTTGTGGGGGATGGCTTTTGCTTTTGTTGCCCAGGCTAGAGTGCAACGGCATGATCTGGCTCACGGCAACCTCCTGGGTTCAAGCAATTTTCCTGCCTTAGCCTCTCAAGTAGCTGGGATTACAGGTGTGCACCACCAGGCCCGGCTAATTTTTGTATTTTTGGTAGAAACAGGGTTTCGCCATGTTGGCCAGGCTGGTCTCGAACTCCTGACCTCAGGTGATCCACCCATCTTGGCCTCCCAAAGTGCTAAGATTACAGGTGTGAGCCACTGCACCCTGCTCTAAGCTTTTAGAAAAGAGGCTCTTGTTCTCTCTATTGGAGTGGTGAGATCCAGAAAGCTAGTAGGACCCAATCCTGGGATGTGGGAAGGAAGGCATGAACCAGGTCACTTAGGCCTACCTCTGGCCTGGCATAGGCCCATCAAAAATAACAAGAAGAGGCCAGGCGCAGTGGCTCACGCCTGTAATCCCAGCACTTTGGGAGGCCGAGGCGGGCAGATCGCGAGGTCAGGAGATCGAGTCCATCCTGGCTAACACAGTGAAACCCTGTCTCTACTAAAAATACAAAAAATTAGCTGGGCGTGGTGGCACTAGGTGGCTGAGGCAGGAGAAGGCATGAAATGGGAGGCGGATTTCATGACTGAGATTGCCACCACACTCACCTGGTGACAGACGAGACTCTGTCTTTTTTTTTTTGTCTCGCTCTGTCGCCCAGGCTGGAGTGCAGTGGCGCAATCTCGGCTCACTGCAAGCTCCGCCTCCCGGGTTCACGCCATTCTCCTGCCTCAGCCTCTCCTAGTAGCTGGGACTACATGCGCCCACCACCACGCCCGGCTAATTTTTTTGTATTTTTTTTTAGTAGAGACGGGGTTTCACCGTGGTCTCGATCTCCTGACCTCGTGATCCGCCCGCCTTGGCCTCCCAAAGTGCTGGGATTACAAGCGTGAGCCACCGCGCCCGGCCTGAGACTCTGTCTTAAAATAATAATAATAATAATAATAACAAGAAGAGGCTGGGTGTGGTGGCTCACTCCTGTAATCCCAACACTTTGGGAGGCCAAGACGGGAGGATTGCTTGAGCTCAGGAGTTCCAGACCAGCCTGAGTGAAACAGCAAGACCTTGTCTCTACAAAACATAAAAAATAATTAGCCAGCCATGGTGGCATGCACCTGCAGTCCCAGCTACTCAGGAGACTGAGGTGGGAAGATCGCTTGAATCCAGGAGTCCGAGGCTGCGGTGAGTTGTGATTGCACCACTGGACTCATGACAGAGTGCAGTCTGAGTGACAGAGCAAGACTCTGTCTCTAGAAAAACAACAAGAACAAAGAAAAGAGCAAGTAGAGTCCCTAGAGGGTCATCACAGTCCAAAGTAGACAGAGCAGAATAAGAGCTAGAGCTATGAATAAAGAGCATGTCATTGCATAGAGTTTCTTTTCTCTCATACATATAGAAAGGGAGAGGCCTAAATGCAGAGACAAAGCAAGGTGCAAGCCACAGGGAAATCTTCAATTCAAGGTTTTCAATTCAGGAATTGTGAGTCTGCCCAAACTTTCTTGGACATCTGACTTGAAGAAGAGGGATATGAAAGGATGATCTGAAAATCATTTTTCTTCTGCTGCAGAATAGGGACTCTATGAATATTGCTATGTATCATCTTTTGGGAGTTCCTTAGAGATAATGACGCCATCCATTAAAATCTGACAAGTAAAACTCTTGAACACAGATGAATTTCACCGTCATGCCGGCTTCTTAACTGCTGCTTGCAACACAATCTCTCCCTCTGAAATCTAAAAACACCAGCAGAGGGCTGGGCGTGGTGGCTCACCCCTGTAATCCCAGCACTTTGGGAGGCTGAGGCGGGCAGATCATGAGGTCAGGAGATCGAGACCATCCTGGCTAACACGGTGAAACCCCGTCTCTACTAAAAATACAAAAAATTAGCTGGGCGTGGTGGCAGGCGCCTGTAGTCCCAGCTACTTGGGAGGCTGAGGCAGGAGAATCGCTTGAACCTGGGTGCCGGAGGTTGCAGGGGGCTGAGATTGTGCCACTGCACTCCAGCCTGGGCGACAGAGCGAGACTCTGTCTCAAAAAAAAAAAACAAAAAACAAAAAAACACCAGAAGAGTAGACCATCCTCTTTTTAAGCCCCGTTAAATGTTTGGGTCTCAAGATATAGTCACAGTATTTGCAGAATAAGAGTAAGTCTCAAGGTGAAACTAGAAAAATTATCAGGGTGAGTGGGAGCTCTCAAGGAAACATTCTCTCTTCCTGGTTTACATTACTGATCCCTAACATCTAGTGCAAAGTCAAAAGAGCTGCACTGTGCAATTTACTAGGTTGATAACTTGAACTGGACATTTCTCTGAACCCCAATTTCTTCACCTATAAAATGAGAATGTTACTAACAGCCATTATATGGAATTCCAATGAGAATCAAATAAGATGATGCATAAGATACTGTTGCACAAGCACTTCTGTAATGGTTACTCCTTCTCTACCACTTCTCTGAGAAATAGAATACTGAACTATAAATTTTAAGATGTCTACTTCATATTCACTAACACCAATAATTAAGAATCTTGGCCAGACATGGTGGCTCACACCTGTAATCCCAGTACTTTGGGAAGCCAAGGTGGGTGGATCATCTGAGGTCAGGAGTTCGAGACTAGCCTGGCCAACATGGCGAAACCGTATCTCTATTAAAATTACACAAATTAGCCAGCCATGGTAGTGGGCATTTGTAATCCCAGCTACTCAGGAGGCCGAGGCAGGAGAATCGCTGGAACCCAGGAGGAGGAGGCTGCGGTGAGCCGAGATTGCGCCACTGCACTCCAGCCTGGGCGACAAGAGCGAAACCTCTGTCTCAAAAAAAAAAAAAAAAAAAAAACCTTAAATTTCTCTTCTTGGTTTTTCTTATTTCTAAAATCAAATAGTCTACAATGAGAGAACTATTGGAGTTGTTTGGGTTAAAAAAAAATAGTCATGGCCTGGCTTGGTAGCTCACACCTGTAATCCCAGCACTTTGAGAGCTGAAGCAGGCAGACTGCTATTGCTTGAGCCCAGGAGTGCGAGACCAGCCTGAGCAACATGGTGATTGCATCTCCACAAAAAATACAAAAATTAGCTGAGCATGGTGGTGTAGGCCTGTAGCCCCAGCTACTCTGGGAGGCTGAGATGGGACAATCACCAGAGCCGGGGAGGTAGAGGCTGCAGTGAACCATGATCACACCACTGCACTCCAGCCTGGGCCACAGTGACTTTGTCTCAAGAAAAAAAAAAAGACACTATGTAATCCAAAATATTAGGATTAAAACCACAGTCAAAATTCTATCACAGTCTGTAATGGTACCGACTCAAATTTGAAGAAAAAATGGAAAGTCATCTCATTAATTTAAGAGAAGTGTCACAGAAATCCATTTCAAACATTATTTCCCCCCACAATGATCTGAAGCTATGCATAAATTATCAAAATTATCTATGCATGCATTCCAATTATAAAAATTTTTGCTTCAGATATTCAGGGACTTCTTTGCTTCAGATATTCAGGGACTTCTAGGCGTGAATTGCTTGAGACCATATCACTCTACTGATCATAAACATGTTGACCCGCATGTTCTGGATTTTCCAACAGAGGGAACAACAGAGTATCAATATCCCCCTACATGGTAGATTTACCTATCCTTATGCATGCATACCTCACAATAAAAGACATTTACGTAAGAATAAGGTAAGACTACGAAAATACAGTCTTTTTTTATTCCATCCAAGCTCAAATAATTTTTCTCAAGTTGCTGCCAAGTTGCCCAATACTTAACCTTGCCTAAATATCTTTCTACATCTTAAGCCAAGGATTTGGTGGCTGTTAACTTACACTTAACCAAGATTATGAAAAACTGTTGCTGGGATGCTGGAAAAGTTACATGTTGCCTCATAGAAAAGGAATGCTGGGGCTTAGCAACTGCCCACGGAGTCACTTACCAAAGCTGTGCTTGTTTTGCTCTTTGTTTGGACAGGTTACTTTTCAGAAACTCTTTTAATTTTTATTTATTTGTTTTGTAGAGATGGGGTATCACTATGTTGCCCAGGCTGCTCTGGAACTCCTGGCCTCAAGTGATCCTCCCACCTCAGCTTCCCAAAGTGCTGGGATTACACACATGAGCCACCATGCCTGGCCTCAGAAACTCCTAATATGTTAGTCATAGAATACCTTAATAACCTAAATTCCAACAGAGTGGATTGTTTCCATTAGAGTTTATAACTTCTAAAATCATGATTGTGGCTGGGCGCGGTGGCTCACGCCTGTAATCCCAGCACTTTGGGAGGCTGAGGAGAGCGGATCACCTGAGGTCAGGAGTTCAAGACCAGCCTGGCCAACATGGTGAAACCCCTTCTCTACTAAAAATACAAAAATTAGCTGGTCGTGGTGGCGAGTGCCTGTAATCCCAGCTACTCGGGAGGCTGAGGCAGGAGAATCGCTTGAACCAGGGAGGCAGAGGTTGCAGTGAGCCAAGATCACGCCATTGCACTCTAGCCTGGGCGACAGAGTGAGACTCTGTCTAAATAAATAAATTAATTAAATAAAATTATAATTGTGACATAACACACAGCATCTGACTCTAATCTGTATGTTTAAATCAATAATCCAAGCTTACCCTGACGCATGGACATATGAATGCCTTTGCTGGGTTCGTATCCAATAGCCATCCTCCTTCAACTGTGTTCTGACACTGGGCACTGATAAGCATTATGAGCCCCTTCCCACGCCTGGGATGTTAGTTGACCAGTCTAAGCCTCTCAGAGTGTGTCTGCTTATCAGTGACTAGTGTTTGTCATGGGCTACTGTAGTTACCCTGGGAAGTCCTCTTGCTGACTTCTGTGAAAGTTTTTCCTCACTCTTAAAAAGACTCATAAAAGGCCAGGATTTGGAGACACTGAAAGCCTCATATATTGCTGACGGAAACCTCCAACCTGTAACATGGTATTGTCACTTTGGAAAACAGTTTGGCAGTGTCCTAAAGAGTTGAATATAGCCAGGTGCAGTGGCTCATGCCTATAATCCCAGCACTTTGGGAGGCCGAGCTGGCTGGATTACCTGAGATCAGGAGTTCAAGACCAGCCTGGCCAAAATAGTGCAATCTCGTCTCTACTAAAAATAAAAAAAAATTAGCTGGGCATGGTGGCGGATGCCTGTAATCCCAGCTACTCAGGAGGCTGAGGCAGGGGAATGGCTTGAACCCAGGAGGCAGAGGTTGCAGTGAGCTGAGATGACACCACTGCACTCCAGCCTGGGCAACAAGAGCAAAACTCCATCCCCCCCCCGCCAAAAAAAAAGAAAGAAAGAAAAGAAAAAAAATAGTTGAATATAAATTACCATACAATCCACAATTCAACTCCTAGGTATCTGCACCCAAGAGAAATAAACACAGGTGTCTATACAAAGACTTTTTTTTTTTTTGAGACAGAGTCTCGTTCTGTTGCCCAGCCTGGAGGGCAGTAGCGTCAGTCATCACAGCTCACTGCAGCCTCGACCTCCCGGGCTCTGGTAACCCTCCCACTGCAGCTTCCTAGATAGCTGGGACTACAGGTATATGCCACCACACCCACCTAATTTATTGTATTTTTGGTAGAGATGAGGTTTCACCATGTTGCCCAGGCTGGTCTCGAACTCCTGGGCTCAAGCAATCCACAAGCCTTGGCCTCCCAAAGTGCTAGGATTACAGACATGAGCCACCATGCCCAGCCAATACAAAGAGTTATGCACATATGCTCACAGCAGTATTATTCGTGGTAGCTACAAAAATGGAAACAACTCACATATCCATCACCTGATGACTAGACAGACAAAACATGGTATGTCCACACGATGCACCACTACACAGCAATGAAAAGGATCAAACTACTGATACATGCTGTGACACAGACTGACCTCATAAACTTTATGGTGAGCAAAAGAAGCCAGGCAAAAAGGCCACTAATTGTAAGATTCCACCTCCATAAACTGTTCTGAAAATGTAGATGTATATAGAGATAGAAACTAGTAGTTACCTGTGACTGGTGGATGGGAATAGAAATTGACCACAGTGGATACAAGGGATCTTTATGGAATGATAGAAAGTTCTGGAAATGGGGCCGGGTGCAGTGGCTCACGCCTGTAATCCCAGCACTTTGGGAGGCCAAGGCGGGTGGATCACGAGGTCAGGGGATGGAGACCATCCTGGCTAACATGGTGAAACCCCGTCTCTACTAAAAATACAAAAAATTAGCTGGGCGTGGTGGCGGGTGCCTGTAGTCCCAGCTACTCAGGAGGCTGAGGCAGAAGAATGGTGTGGACCTGGGAGGCGGAGCTTGCAGTGAGCCGAGATCGTGCCACTGCACTCCAGCCTGGGCGACAGAGCCAGACTCTGTCTCAAAAAAAAAAAAGAAAAAGAAAAAAAAGAAAGTTCTGGAAATGGTGAAAGTAGTACAATTCTGTAAGTCTCCCCACACCAAAAATCATCAAATTGTATACTTAAATGTGTGCGGGTGTGTGGGCGTGTGTGTATTCAAGACAAATATTCGGCGGGGCAAGGTGGCTCACGCCTGTAATCGCAGCACTTTAGGAGGCCGAGGCGGGTGGACCATGAGGTCCGGGGTTCAAGATCAGCCTGGCCAAGATGGTGAAACCCTGCCTGAATTAAAAATACAAAAATTAGGCCAGGCGCGGTGGCTCACGCTTGTAATCCCAGCACTTTGGGAGGCCGAGGCGGGCGGATCACGAGATCAGGAGATCGAGACCACAAAATACAAAAAATTAGGGGTGGTGGGGGCCTGTAGTCCACTAGCGAGGTGAGGCAGAGAATGGGTGAACCGGAGGCGAGCCTGGGTGAGAGCGCGAGACTCCGTCTTCAAAAAAAAAAAAAAAAATACAAAAATTAGCTGGGCGTGGTGTCGGCTACCTGTAATCCCAGCTATTCAGGAGGCTGAGGCAGAGAATTACTTGAACCCGGGAAGCAGAGGCTGCAGTGAGCCGAGATCACGCCACTGCACTCCAGCCTGGGCGAGAGAGAGAGCGAGACTCCGTCTCAAAAAAAAAAAGACAAATATTCACCGTTTCTTTCCTAGGTCCAGGTTACCAGCTGACCAGGAACCATAATGTTACTGATCTGCTAAATTAGCCAGTCCTGGAACAGCTATACTCTGAATTCCTTCAAGGTGAAATGAACGAAAAAAGAAAGAAAGAGCAAAGGAAGGGAGGGAGGGAGGGGAAGGGAAGGAAGGAAAGAAGGGAGGGAGGGAGGAAGGGAGGGAGGAAGGAAGGAAGGAAGGAAAGAAAGAGAAAAGAAAAAGAAAAATCCTTACTTTTTAAGCCACTGTTAGTTGACTATTTTCTTACTTGAGGCCAAATACATCCTGATTGATATAAACTAGACATGGTGTCACCCTGTTCAGCAGTATACGATCCAGACACACATTTAATTCTGGAGGAAAAATCGAGATGGCGCCTCTGCACTCCAGCCTGGATGACAGTGCGAGATTCCGTCTCAAAAAAGAAAAAAAGTATCTTAATTTTAATGCATCTGAACTGAACTCCTGGTATCCTATGCCCCAAGCCTGATTCTCATCTTAGTTATTAGCTATTTGGTCCTTCTGGGAGCTCAGGACAAAAATCTCGGACTCATACTCCACTCCTCTCTTTGTCTCGTACTTCCCATCCAACCCACCAGAAAAACTTTAATACCAAAATATATTCAGACTTCAACTCCTTTTCACTACTTCTATGTTGCTTTTACCCTGTTACCAAGTCAATATCGCCTCTCATTGGGATAACTGAAACAGCTTCCTAAGCGGTGTCCCTGTTTCTGCCCCTGCCCACCCGTTTCACCTGGTCTCAACCCACCGGCCAGAGTTACGCTGTTACAGCAGAGCATTCATCCTTTAAAACCTTTCAGTAGCTGGGCGCGGTGGCTCACGCCTGTAATCCCAGCACTTTGGGAGGCCGAGATGGGTGGATCACGAGGTCAGGGGTTCGAGACCAGCCTAACCAACATGGTGAAACCCCATCTCTACTAAAAATACAAAAAAACAACAAAACAAAACAAACAAACAAAAACAACCTTTCAGTAACATCCTACCTCCCTCAGTATAAAGTCCTAAGCCTTTACCGTGGCCTTCAAGGCTCCTTGGCACCTAGCCGCCATATTGCTCTTTCCTCTCCTACCACTGTCCCCATGGCTCACTCCACTCCAGCCACTGCACCCTCCTTGCTTTCTCTGAATACATCAGACACTTGTCATTTCCTCTGCCTGCGTGCTCTTCTCCCGAGCATCACGTAGCCCATTCCTTCACTTCCTTCAAATCCATCCTCACATGTCACCTTCTCCATGAGGTCATCCCCCCACCATCCAAATGAAGTTTGCAACTCTCTCCCCTTCTACTCTCTATTCTTCCTTTCTGCTTTATTCTTCACAATAGTATTAATAGTTGCTCCCTTTTAACATATATTTTACCGTCACTAGTAAAAGCTCTAAGCATGCAGGGACTTTAACTAATTTAGTTCATTTCTGTGTCCTTGATGGCTAAAACAATGCCTGGCACATGTACACAGAAAGTACTAAATAAGTATTACGTAAAAGAATGAATGAGAAAAAAATGAACCAAGTAGGCTTTCTAGATTCACAAAAAACATACTTCTAAATACCTGTATCTTTAACAATAACGGGAAGAACTATAATCAAAGTTCTCAGACATGGACGAAATTTTAAAATCAGCAAATTTGGCCGGGCACAGTGGCTCAAGCCTGCAATCCCAGCACATTGGGAGGCCGAGGCGGGTTGATCACAAGGTTAGGAGTTCGAGACCAGCCTGGCCAATATGGTGAAACCCTATCTCTACTAAAAATACAAAAAAAAATTAGCCAGGCCTGGTCGCAGGCGCCTGTAGTCCTAGCTACTCCTACTCGGGAGGCTGAGGCAGGAGAATCGCTTGAGCCTGGGAGGCAGAGGTTGCAGTGAGCTGAGATTGCACCACTGCACTCCAGCCTGGGCGACAGAGCGAGGCTTCATCTCAAAAAAGAAAAAAACAGCAAATTTGAGCCACAAAGAAGAAATCAAAGTAAATTTGGGAACACAAATAAGTACCAAAAGAAACTCATAGCAAATAAATGAGTAGAAATGGTACACAGAATACAACTAAATATGCAGGTAATCACCTCCTTGACTTAATATAAAGGCCAAAGTTAAGGCCGGGCACAGTGGCTCACTCCTGTAATCCCAGCAGTTTGGGAGGCCAAGGTGGGTGGATCACCTGAGGTAGGGGGTTTGAGACCAGCCTGACCAACATGGAGAAACCTCGTCTCTACTAAAAATACAAAAATTAGCCGGGTGTAGTGGCACATGCCTGTAAGCCCAGCTACTCAGGAGGCTGAGGCAGGAGAATCGCTTGAACCAGGGAGGCAGAGGTTACAGTGAGCCGAGATTGTGCCACTGCACTCCAGCCTGGGCAACAAAGCAAAATTCCGTCTCAAAAAAAAAAAAAAAAGAAACAAAGTTAAATAAATGCTTTTGATTTACTTATGAGACGCTTAGCATGCATGATATTCATTATTTTTAGAAGGCAGAGCTGAATATTTAGGTTTTCTTTCTGTGTAAGTTTATTGTGAACACCATGGTGGGTTGTTCTAGGTTCAGTAATTCAAACTGATCCAAGTCAACGGGCAGTTTTAAATAACCAAGACCATAAAATTTGGTATCTATAGTAAAATGTTTAAGTATATTTGGTTATCACTTCAAACATTAACAACATACAGACATTTTTAAATGAATGTATTAGACTCTGTACAAAGTATTATGTTAGTAGTTGCTATATTGATATATAATCTGCTAATTAAAATGAATGCTTTCAACAAACAGAAAGTTTTGGAAACATATTAAAAAAAGATCTTTTCCTATTTTAATGTTGATTAATTCCATATTTTTATTCTTAACGTTATGATATCTAGGCAAATATCTGCTAGTAAATTACAAATGAGAAGTAATACCTTAACATTCCTATCTGAAACTTCCTAAAGATAAAATGAATATACTCTTCCTTGAACTAAATAATCACTCAGAAGGCAATGCGTATTGCTATATTACAGACCTAGAAAATGAAAATCCATGACTTGGGACTTCGTTTCAAAATGAAATGCTATTCTTCTAAGTGCTATTTATATTAACTATAAGTTTTTTATTTAACTAAAGACCATTCTATAAAATTAGTAATAGAAAATGTGCTATAGTTCTTGATTTCCTCATCAAGAAATCACTGAGCCATCACTTTATATTTTAGCTGAAAAGTGAATAAACATGAGTTTTTAAACCATATCTAAATCATTGATAGCATTGATAGCATAGTAAGTCAATTATAGAAAGTCACTATTATCTCAACCTACAGATATTTCAGTAAGAAAATGGAAAGGCCACATACTCCAAGGTGAGGCTATGACCTTCAGAAATACACTCATGCATAGTACGATTTAATAAATGCTTGTTGAAGTAAATTAATCTGCAATCAACTGGATATAAGATTTGAATTAAATATAGTTTTACAGAGAAACATTTAAACAGATACAAACTTCTGTCCAAATTGACTTTGAATATTTCAGTGAATATTTGGTCAATGTGGCCTGAAACTTGTAAGGCAGACAGCAAAGAAAGTTTGAAGTAACAAAACATCACTAAGTCATTGTGAAAGCAAGTAACAGTACTTTTTATTATGTTTACAGATGCCTAGCCCTCTGTTTTTCCTACGTAAAAAAATATTACAACAACCCTATGAGATAAGTATTAGGATATACACATTGCAAATGAGGAAATTAGGAGCCATGAAAATCCAGTAACCTGGAGGAGGTATCATAGTAATTGCCTAGGCTGTGATTCAAACTCAGGTCTGTTTTACTCCAAAGTCTCTTTCTAAATCTCTGATCCCAATTCTGAGTGGCCATTATAACAAATTCAAACATATTGACCTCAGATATTTGTAGGTAAAACGTTTGTCGAGAAATAATACTGTACTTTCCACCTCCAAAAAAAAATTCCAGCAGACAAACTTTTATTGAGAACGTTTAAGGAAATCTGAAATTTCCATACACAACACTTAGTTGAGAGTATACTTTACAGAAAATTTAAAGCATATTTCCTGAACTAATCCTACCTGAGCTAAGCATTCAAACAAAATAATTGTAATTAAATCACATTAAGTTTATCATGCCAAGGCGGGGCATGGTGGCTCACACCTGTAATCCTAGCACTTTGGGAGGACAAGGCAGGCAGACCACCTGAGGTCGGGAGTTGAGACCAGCCTGGCCAACATGGGGAAACCCGGTCTCTACTAAAAGTACAAAAATTAGCCAGGCATGGTGGCAGGCACCTATAATGCCAGCTACTCAGGAGGCTGAGGTGGGAGAATTGCTTGAACCTGGGAGGCAGAGGTTGCAGTGAGCCGAGATCGTGCCACTGCACTCCAGCCTGGGCAACAATGGCGAGACTCCATCACAAAAAAAAAAAAAAAAAAGTTGATGATGCTGTTAACCCTATTGTTCAGTGATGTACAACAAACTTTACAAGAGAGGATGTATCTTATTTATAGAAGCAAGCAACAAATCATAGAATCTTAATGTTAAAAGATTTCAAAAATCTTTTAAGTTATTTAACTTAACCTTCATTTTATTGGTAATAAACAGAAGCCCAGGAAGGTTAAGTAGCTTGTTTATGTTTACACAAGTAGAAAGAAGCAAATTGTAATGTTACTTTTTTACTCATAACAAGATAAAAATGTTTCCAATTCCCAATTAATTTATTTGACCAGACCATAGAAAGAAAGTTCTTACTTTCCATGGCAAACAATCACTTAAACAAGGATTGTAAATACCATATCAAAATTAACTTTTTATATTACCAACAGTAGTTATGTGAATTTTTAACTACTTTCTCATAGAGGTGAACACAAGCTAATTATAAGACTTAAGGAATAGAAGACTCTTATGACCACTATAAAAACTTGATGTCTACTATAAAGGTTAAACAAATTTACGGGCTCTGTTATTACAAACTCAAGGTTTTCATTCTGAGAGAACTTACTGTATTTTATATAGACCCCCAGTCATTAGACATTTATTTTGGGCCATTTTTGGATTTTGTTTACCAAAATGAAGTGTCAAAATGAAGAAAAATAATAGTAATGCAAACCACATAAGTTCTGCTAACACAGAACTTAGAAATATCTACTGCGATATTTAAGAAGCAAATCAATCATAAATAAAGTAGGATATTTGCCTACTGGATGCATCATCATTACAAAATTTCCTTAGTGACCATATAATCTGCATTCATTATGTGTGCTAATGTTGAAGAACACATGGCAAAATTAATAAAATTCCACCACAAGTACCCAAATCATCATCCTAAATAAGAAAGGATCTACAGAAAACAGTTTAAAACAAGGAAGTCCAAAGTCATAAATCACTCTGATAACACAGCCGCTCAAAATAACTAGTCAAATCTCTGGGTATAAGCCCCAGACCAAAAATGAAGTCCTCGTAGAGTATCTAAAAAGCAACATACCTTCTTTAAGGTGGAGAATTCCCAGCAATCAAATTGTAATCCACATAGAAAGGGTATCGTCAAAAATTCCAATGATTTAACTTTTAAGTAACTCCAGATGAATCCAGGAATGATTTGACCTTGTATTGGTACTTCAATATTGTTGGCTGATGGAAAGATCCAGTAAGAACAACGCAGAATGAAGGAGGTCAGTGTTAGGAAGTACTCCAGCAAATTCATGATGCTTTCTAGATGCTGATAATAGTAATTACACCTATACAATTGAAATTAATTAAAGTTAGCTTCCAAGTCATTCTGCCTCCTCACTTTCTAAAAGAAAGTAATTGTTGCAATAATATACTTCGGTCTTTGATATGAAAACTCAAAACTACGTAGTTCTAGCAGTTGAATCATTTCTAGGTACAAGTCTTCAATAGTAACTACTATATACAGAAGCAAAAGTTGAAGAAGTTAAAAGACAATGTTTGGGCGTTTCCTTAAGTTATTGACAGTGCATGCGCTTTGATGTTTCATTTGTCTTGTCAAAAGTAAGTCCAAGGGAGTGAGGAAAGCCTCTAGCACTTGAGAATATATGAGAGAAGAAAGTGGAGAAGGTAATAAACTATCTTGGCATTAGAAATGATCTCACAAAACATACCTGAAGATAATAACCTTTAGGTTATTCTGCATGTGGAATTCAAAAAGCCTATTCTGCATATTCCTAATATTTAGATATCACCTCAGATAGGGCATACATTTGCCCACTTTCAACAAACCCCCAACTTCAGTCTCCAAAATGCTTTTCCTTTTTTTTTTGAGACAAAGTCTGGCTCTGTCACCCAGGCTGGAGTGCAATGGCACGATCTCAGCTCACCGCAACCTCAGCCTCCTGGGTTCAAGTGATTCTCCTGCCTCAGCCTCCCAAGTAGCTGGGACTACAGGCACGCACCGCTACGCCCAGCTAATTTTTGTATTGTTAGTAGAGACAGGGTTTCGCCATGCTGGCCAGGCTGGTCTCGAACTCCTGACCTCAAGCGATCCACCCGTCTCGGCCTCCCAAAGTGCTGGGATTACAGTGAGCCACCGCGCCCGGCCCCCAAAATGCTTTTTCTACAAACCAAAGGACAGTATGGGATAAACAACTCCTGTATAAAGTGGAAAAGCACTGGGAGGAATTGTACCTAAAGTGGCAATGTTTACTGGGTGTTCAGTGTTCCCCTCATTCGCGCATGACCCAACCTAGAAACATTCCTAAGTTAAGCTACTTAGGAAACAAAGTTAGGGCGTCTTCCTTAGCCTATAAAGAGGGAGTGGACTGCGCTGCCTCTTCACCCCGCAGAAGCAGAAACAGCCATCCCTCTTTTGGACGGGCGTGGCAGATAGAAACAAAAGGTTAAAACACAAAAGGCGGGGCGGAAGGCTGGGTCAGAGGAGCTTCTGGGGCTCACGTTCTGCTTTCTATTCAAACACATTAAAATGGGGTTAGGGACGGGGGAGGGGTGATGGAAAGTGAGAGAGGTGAGGACGGATCCCAAGGATAGCCTGAGTTATTCCGGGTGGATCGTGAAACTGAAAGGGGCGGACGGGATGGCTCTAACTAGTGGTCCAGGCCCCATCCCCTCCATCCCTGCATCTCTGACAGTCTGGAACCTGTGGCTTCCTCCACCCCATCTCAGCCCCGAAGAAAACTTTCTGAACTCTTATCTGTTTGTTGTAAACCTCTCCTTGACTGCTAACACAAGGGTCCAATCCCCTCCAACCCAAACCTTTCTTCCTTCCATTGTTGCAGCGTTTTTATATTGTGTGTGGTATCTACAGAGCGCTCTGCAGACAGCTAAGTTATACAAACGACCCCCATATCCATATTGCTTTCTTTTGCATGACCAAGGTCGGGGCTAGGGTGGGGGCGAGGCTGGACTTGCCCCTCTCAATTTCTGCATATTCATCCCTACATCAGTGCAACTGGAAGAAAGCGAGGCAATACCCCCACACCCCACTCTTTTAATACCCTCCTCCCCATCCCCCCAGCCCCTCATAAAGAAGCACATGAGATAAATGCCTGCTTGGCTTTTGCCTATTAAAAATAAACAAATGAAACAATTGCGCGAGTTCTATAAAGAACAAAAGAGAAGGGAACGGGGAAAGGAGGTACAATTTACCAGCCAAACTTTGCCACTGGGCTACTCCTCTGCCGTCCGAAGGGCGGGGAGCGGGGCGAGTTGAGGGGAGACAAGTAAACAAGACAACAGTCCCCACTCACCTTCTTCCCCACTTCGTCGCACTTTTAAGGGACCTTTCCCCCGCTGCAGTCCACGAGGCGTTCGGACACTTTTTCCTGGCCTGACAGCAGAGAAAGTCGGGGTGGCAAAGTTGCGAGAGGGAGATACCCCGGCGTCCGGGGGAGAGGTGAGGAAAGAGAGTTCATCAGAGTTCCCCCTTTTGTTCCAAGTCCCGGAGCAGACAAAGAGGCGGCGAGCGGCGGCAGGTTTCTCCCTCTCACCCCTTCTTCCTCTCTCCCTCCCCTCCCTCCCCGCCCCCTCCCTCTCCCCGCATCTCCCGCCCGGCTCGGGAACCTCCGAGGCGAGCTGGGGCTGCTCGGTCCCCAGTTCATGGCAACTCTGCCCAAACCGTCTCCTCCCACTGCCTGGCTCGAAACTTTCCCCGGGAGATGCCAGCCCTGGCCCCCTCCGCACCATGCACAAGTCTGGGGTGGTGGGCAGGGGATCTCCAAAATCATTGTTTCCCGGAGATGCACCTCTTTGTTTGCACTTTCCCTGCCAATCAATGTGAACCATTCACTTGGGCGTCGAGTTTCTGTCCGTTTTTCGTCATCCCAAGAGACAAAATGCAAAGGGTAGGGGGTCAACCCTAGATAAAGGCGCTTACACAATCAGAGGTGGGGCGCAGGCTAGACTCTTCATCCTCCTTCCTCCTCTCGGATTCATCCTCCTCCCTCCTCTCGGATTCACCCTCCTCCACCCAATACACAGAACAACTCAAAGGGGCTCCAAGTGTTAGGAACTCCTCTCCCGCCCTTCCCCACCTACCCCCACCCACGCTGTCCCTCTGGAGAGCCCTCTAATTGGCAGGACAAAGGCCAGCTCCGGGTTCGGCCGGAGCCTCCACCCATCCCTCGGGGCTACCTGTTGCTGCAGGCGCAGCGCAACTCGGTCCAGGGGCTCCGAGGAAGGATTCCCAGCTCCAGCATCGCGCCCACCTTCTCAGGCCCCGAACTTCCCCTAATCTCAAACTGCGAAGGCAAGGCTCTCAGGATGACCAGGCTCCCTCTGACCCTAGAGCCAGGCGCTGCTCACTCGTCCTCCTCCCTACACCACATCCTCGTGCTCACCCCAAAGATCTGACTCGGGGTCCCAGGCCGCCTCCTCATCCTCTACCCCCTGCCGCGAAACGTCCCAGCCGAGCATCCCCTCTTTGCTTCCCCTCCCCCACTGCCTTGTCCGGGACAAATCAGGTGTCTCGGACCAGGAACAGTTCCCGACCCTTCCCCAGGTCCTTTCCAGTCATTCTCAACCTCTAGAATTGGAATCCCATCCACATGGTCCCCCACCCCTCGACCCTGATCCCAACTTCGGGCCATAGCATTAGCTCGCTGAGTGACTCAGAGCAGCACTCGTTTTCCTTCTAGATCCACTAGAATTGAAGAAAAAGAAAGCAGGGAGGTGGGGGAAATGGGAGAGAGTAGGGGCCCGCATGGGGAAGCAATTTCTAGGGCAAAAGAAAAAAACATTCCAATGCGAACACCCACCCTCCAGCTGGTATCCAGCCCGTCGCGCACCTTTGCCTCCACCCTCTCCTTTCTCCCCATCCCAGACTTGGGATCTTTTCGGGTTGGTGAAGTTTGGGGGTAGAAGGATGAGGTAGACAGAAGCTTGGGGACCTGGGGGCTATGTCCTGGGTTGGCTTGCGGGGGGGAGGGGCATTGAGAGGAGGGCTCCCGCTGGGTCCGGAATGTCGTGGCGGTAGGTCCCTGCACCCGCCCGGCGACTCCTTGCCAAGTTCTCTCCACCAGAGCAGAACAAAGACGCCGCGAGGAGAGCTTCTGTCCTCGCCTCCCCCGCCCCGCGCTTCACTCGCACCAGCCCACGCCGCTCTCGGAAACTTTACAACCAACTTCCCCTAGAGTTCGTGCGCGCGGCGAGGGGGCCAGAAGGAGAAACCGGGACAATCGCATCCCGGGACCAGAGATGCCCTCTTCCCCGTCCCCTCCTGGACAGGGAGCACCACCTCTTGCGCCGCCCGTCCCAGTCCGCGAGCTGGGCGATCCGCAGTGCCAGGGCGAGCGGAGCACGCGCTTTTCCCAGCCCCTTAAGCGAATAATGTTTCTTTAGTTTGGACGCGTACAGTACTGGGCGGTGGGGTCGGAGATAAAGAAGCGGCCGCCGGCAACGCGCAGGGCCGCGGCTCTGGCCGCTAAGTGAGGCCGTGAGCGCAGGAAGAGCACGGGTGTGAGCCGCGCCCGTCGGGCCGGGTTCCTGCGCGTCCCGTTCCGCCCTCGGATCCCAGCGAGCAGCCGCGAGGCAGGACTCAGGGCCCGCCCGGGCCGGCCTCCTGGAACGTCGGCCTCCTCACCTGCGGGGAGCCCCGACACCTGCGCCATCTCCTTGCGGAGCCCTGGGTCTCTTGGGCAGTCAGTCGCCTACTGGAAGCTCAGGAACCTCATCTTAGGCGAGGAATCTTGAACGCACCACAACCAACCACAAAGAGAAAACAGCCCCCACCCACTCCTGTCTGGCACATTTTCCTCTTTGTTTAATTATGTTGACTTCCAGAACTCTCTTTTTAGGAGAAGGCTACCCTCCCCCAGACAAAACCTTTCCTTCTGTTATCCTCAGGGATCTGCGTGGAAAATAATGAAAAGTCAGTACTTTGAGACAATTCCATTCTGCTGCCTCTCGAAAATGCTCCAGGTTATAGGGTAAATCAACCAAGATAGAATTTTTAACTTCGAAATAACACACAATACTCCCCTTACTAATCAGAGCTATTAAAACATTACTGATCCTTTGAAAATGTTTACTGTTTGTTTCTCTCTTTTTTCAGGAAATGAAGAGTAAGGGTCATTTGCTAGGTGCAAAAGTCAATATGGCCTTAAGAAGGCTTTCTTCCTGCTGCCTGTCTTTATGAAATATTGCTCTCAGAGCTGTTTGAAGTATCTCCTTTTCCCAACCTGCTTGTGAACAAACTGATTTCTTCCTGGAATCTTGGTCTTCAACCGGTCAGAGCTCCCCCATCTCTGTAATAAAGCCCACTCCTGGGACAATGTAGGAGCTGTTCACTCCTACCTTTTAAAAGCATACCATCTTTTATCAGATGCCACCACAGCTTTAATATCTTTTTAAAGAGTTAATTAACATCATCTAGGCTCAAAGATGGATATAGCAGAGCATATAAGCCAGGTATCTTTTCTGTACTAACAGGGTTGGGGCTCCACCAGTATGTCATGGGCTTCCTACTGGCAGGCCAATGGCATCTTACTCTTCCCTCTCTGCTTCCCCATTCAAGGGCTTCCTCTGGCTGCCACACCCCACTTTGCCAGTGCAGAAGGGCAGGCCAGAGGAGCCAGGCAGTTAATTCCTCTCAGAGCAGCCCTCAACCAACCAAAGATAGGTGTTGAGGCCAGGCATGGTGGCTCACACCTGTAATCCCAACACTTTGGGAGGCTGAGGCGGGTGGATCATTTGAGGGCAGGAGTTCGAGACCAGCCTGGCCAACATGGTGAAACCTTGTCTCTACTAGAAAACACAAAAATTAGTGGGGCATGGTAGTATGTGCCTGTAAACCCAGCTACTCGAGAGGCTGAGACAGGAGAATTGCTTGAACCCATGAGGCAGAGGTTGCAGTGAGCCTAGATAGTGCCACTGCATTCCAGACTGGGCAACGGAGTGACACTCCATCTCAAAAAAAAAAAAAAAAAAAAAAGGTGTTGATATAAAAATACTCCAGCTTCCCCACTGAGCTTAGGACTACGGTAAATTGTACTCTAGTCTCCCAAAGGTACCCAACTTTGAGTTTCAGGTACACACAGCAGTAACCTCCCCTTTAGGGAACAGTGTTACCTGCCTGCCATCCTTCCTTCCTTTCTTCCTTCCCTCCTGGTTTCCCTACTTATTTCCTTACTCTCTTCCCTGCCAATGCTTTCTAGGATCACATCCTAAATAGATTACAATACTTGCCCTCAAATCCTACCCTTTGGGTCAGTTTCTGGGGAAACACAACCTAAGAAACCTCTTATATACGTTCTTTCTAAAGGGAGGACTCTGTTCTATTTGGAGAATGAAGTTATGAGATCCGATTTTCTCTAAAAAAGAAGTTTTTTTTTTTTTTTTTGAGACGGAGTCTCGCTCTGTCACCCAGGCTGGTGGGCAGTGGCGCGATCTCGGCTCACTGCAAGCTCCGCCTCCCGGGTTCACGCCATTCTCCTGCCGCAGCCTCTCCGAGTTGCTGGGACTACAGGCACCCACCACCACGCCTGGCTAATTTTTTGTATTTTTAGTAGAAACGAGGTTTCACTGTGGTTTCGATCTCCTGATCTCGTGATCCACCCGCCTCGGCCTCCCAAAGTGCTGGGATTACAAGCGTGAGCCACCACGCCCGGCCTAAAAGAAGTTATTTCAGTAATGAGAAATGTTTTGAGTTATCTAGTTCATTTTCTATGTAATAGTTCAAAATTAGATAGCTTACTGAAGGAAACATATTAAGTAGCAGTAAGTAGAATCATATGTCATATGTGAAAGTTTTGCACATAGAGTCATTAGATAAACAGAAGCTCCGTAAGTCTAATGCTGGCAATCAGCAATGCAACAGGAAATACTGTTAGAAGCACATTTTTGAAAAATTAGTTAGAAGTAACATAGCTTTTGATTGAATCACCAGTGAGAGTGAAGGAGTAGGATAAACATTTCCCATACTATATGACCAGTGAGAGATCCCACAGTGTCTTTCTGCAAACTTCTTATAGCATTAATTGGCCAACTACTTAATGCAACATTTTTTCTTTCTTTCCTTTTTTTTTTTTTTTAGATGGAGTTTTTCTCTCTGTCCCCCGGGGGGGTGTGGTGGTGTGTGATCTCGGCTCACTGCAACCTCCGCCTCCCGGGTTCAAGTGATTCTCCTGCCTCAGCCTCCTGAGTAGGTGGGATTACAGGTGTGCACCACCACGCCCGGCTAATTTTTGTATTTTTATTAGAGATGGGGTTTCACCATGTTGGTCAGGCTGGTCTCAAACTCCTGACCTCAGGTGATCCACCCACCTCGGCCTCCCAAAGCGGTGTGATTTACAGGTGTGAGCCACCTCGCCCGGCCACAGCATTTTTTCATATGTGTGAGATAACATATTAAATATCCTCTTAGCCACCATTATGAATAATAGGTCATCAACTGTTCACATAATTATAGGCACCTAATGCTGTTCCTAGCTCCAGAATTTTCTCTTAGGTTGCTTTCACTTCTGCTTTTCTGAAGTTATCACTGTTGTAGTCATTAGTACTATTCAGCAAATTTTTCTTACTCTCTGGCTACATGGTAGAATGCAATTCCCTGCCTACCCTGGGTCAGATGTGGCCACATGATTTGTTCTGGCCAATGAAATGCGAGCATAAACTATGTTTGTCTCTTCCAGGTGGAAGCTTTAAGATTTTGGTGTATGATTTTGACATGCCCCTTTTCCATCTGCTACAGTGCTGGATAGGGATGCTGATTTAGCCTGGGTACCAAACTGAGTACCCACCAGCTAACCCTCAGTGGTCATTTAGTATGGACAGAAATTTTCTTATAATAAACCACTGAAATTTTAGGGTTGTTCGTAATCATAGCCTAACCTGGTTGATTCTTACTTATTTGTACACTGTCAGTCATTTATCTTTGCTAAGTTACACGTATGGTTTCCTTATGGGTTTTAGATCTTGGAAAGTTTACTCAGAAGCCCACATGAACTTCCCACAGTATTCTCTAGGAGGATTTCAAGTTTAATGGTACTGTGCAGGGTAAATTGTTTTCTTTATGAAATATTAGTTTATCTTTTTAAAAAAGACTACCAACCAATTAATAAGAAAGGAGTGAGGTCGGGCGTGGTGGCTTATGCATGTAATCCCAGCATTTTGGGAGGCTGAGGAGGTGGATCACTTGAGCTCAAGTGTTGAAGACCATCCTGGCCAACATGACAAAACCCATCTCTATTAAAAATACAAAAATTGGCCAGGCGCAGTGGCTTACGCCTGTAATCCCAGCACTTTGCGAGGCTGAGGCGGGCGTTTGAAAACAGCCTGGCCAAGATGGCGAAACTCCATCTCTACTAAAAACATAAAAATTAGCCAGGTGTCGGCCGGGCGCGGTGGCTCACGCCTGTAATCCCAGCACTTTGGGAGGCCGAGACAGGCGGATCACGAGGTCAGGAGACTGAGACCATCCTGGCTAACACGGTGAAACCCCATCTCTGCTAAAAATACAAAAAATTAGCCGGGCGTGGTGGCGAGCGCCCATAGTCCCAGCTACTTGGGAGGCTGAGGCAGGAGAATGGGGTGAACCCGGGAGGTGGAGCTTGCAGTGCGCCGAGATTGCGCCACTGCACTGCAGCCTGGGCAACAGAGCGAGACTCAAAAGAAAAAAACAAACAAACAAACAAAAAATAGCCAGGCGTCATGTCTTGTGCCTGTAATCCCAGCTACTCAGGAGGCTGAGGCAGGAGAATCGCTTGAACCCGGGAGGCAGAGGTTGCAGTGAGCCGAGATCGCACCACTGCACTACAGCCTGGAGAACAGAATGAAACTGTGTCTCAAAAAAAAAAAGAAAGAAAGAAAGAAAAAGAAAAAGGCCGGGCACGGTGGCTCATGCCTGTAATCCCAGCACTTTGGGAGACCGAGGCAGGCGGATCATGAGGTCAGGAGTTCGAGACGATCCTGGCCAACATAGTGAAGCCCTGTCTCTACTAAAAACACAAAAATTAGCCGGGTGTGGTGGCATGCACCTGTAGTCCCAGCTATTCAGGAGGCTGAGGCAGGAGAATCGCTTGAACCCAGGAGGCGGAGGTTGCAGTGAGCCGAGACCACGCCATTGCACTCTAGCCTGGGTGACAAGAGTGAAACTCCATCTCAAAAAAAAAAAAAAAAATTAAAAAGAAAGAAAGAAAGGGGTAGGATTTTTCAGACTTTGGTATATTTCATTTTTGTATCCGTCCACAGAGATAATCAACTCTCCTCAATCTTTATGGTTGGCTTACCAATTTTCAGGACTTTTTTGACTAACACCAGGAACTCAGCAATTCTTTATCCTACTTTGTTTTAAACTATATTTCTTTAGACAAGTCATTGGTTTTATTTACCTACTGAAACTGAGAAGTAATTACCTACTTCATAGGGTTGTTATGAGGATTAAATGAGATACTTAACTAAAGTGCTTAATCTAGGAGCTACATATAGTAACAGCTACCATTCAGTTTCAAATACTCCATGGCTTGCCTAACAATTTTCCTGCAGTAAGAAACATTACTGAAGACAGCTGGCTGTTCTAAAATGTTTTTCATTTTCTTGGTTCCAAGCAATGATCATTTTATTGCAAAAATATTTTTAAGAATAATGAGGGGCCGGGCGCGGTAGCTCAACGCCTGTAATCCCAGCATTTTGGGAGGCCAAGGTGGGCAGATCACGAGGTCAGGAGATCGAGATCATCCTGGCTAACACGGTGAAACCCCGTCTCCACTAAAAACACACAAAATTAGCCGGGTGTGGTGGCAGGCACCTGTAGTCCCAGCTACTCGGGAGGCTGAGGCAGGAGAATGGTGTGAACCCAGGAGGCGGAGCTTGCAGTGATTCGAGATCGCACCACTGCACTCCAGCCTGGGCGACAGAGCGAGACTCCATCTCAAAAGAAAAAAAAAAGAATAATGAACAGTCCATCTTTTTCCTTTCCCAAAAGGTATCTAGAAGACTAAAATCCTGTTTTTTTTTCTAAGCCCTACAGATTGTTGGTTTTTCCTTGTACACTTGTTGTTTTTACTATATTATTCTAATTACTTTCATTTCTTAGGGTAAAATATAAGCTTCATAGCATACCGAGGCCCTCCTGCTATGGCTCTCTCTTTACCCCTCCCTCAATCTTTAATTTCCATCAATCTCTGACTCACACTGCACTCTGATAATGCTAAACTGCTTGTAGCAATGCTGAGGCAGGCCTATGTGCTTTTACTCACATTATTCTCTCTGATGACATTTATCCTACCTTTCTCCTATTTCTAATTCTTATTCACCTTTCAGATCCTTTTAAGCCCTCATTTCCTAAGGGAAGCCTTTCTAGAATCCCCCAGGTTAGACTAAGTGTCCCTCCTCAGTGGTCACATTGCCGATCTCTATCCTCTCAGGATATATAATTTTTTATTAAGAATGTGAATTTTTCAATCACCTGCTTGGTGTGCAGAACGTGGCTTGCTTTACGTCCATGATCGGATTATTTTTTTTTTTTTTTTCTTTTTTGAGACGGAGTCGCTCTGTCGCCCAGGCTGGAGTGCAGTGGTGCGATCATGGCTGACTGCAACTTCCACCTCCCGGGTTCAAGCGATTCTCATTCATGCCTCAGCCTCCCAAGCAGCTGAGATGACAGGCATTTGCCACCACACCCAGCGATATTTTTTTTTGTATTTTTTTGTTTTGTTTAGTTTTTTTTTTTTGGGACGGAGTCTCGCTCTGTCGCCCAGGCTGGAGTGCAGTGGCGCAATCTCGGCTCACTGCAAGCTCTGCCTCCCGGCTTCACGCCATTCTCCTGCCTCAGCCTCCCAAGTAGCTGGGACTACAGGTGCCCAGCACCACACCCAGCTAATTTTTTGTATTTTTAGTAGAGACGGGATTTCACCGTGTTAGCCAGGATGGTCTCGATCTCCTGACCTCGTGATCCTCCCGTCTTGGCCTCCCAAAGTGCTGGGATTACAGGCGTGAGCCACCGCTCCCAGCCTTTTTTTGTATTTATAATAGAGATAGGATTTCACCATGTTGGCCAGGCTGGTCTCCAACTCCTGGCCTCAAGTGATCCACCTGCCTCAGTCTCCCAAAGTGTTGAGATTACAGGCATGAGCTACTGCACCTGGCCTACTTCAGCTTTTTGAACCTCTGTTACCATGTGTAAAACAGCATATCACTACCTGCATTGTAAGACTGTAAAGATAAAATGTCATCCAAAATGTAAAGTGCTTACCACATAAACCTGACAAGGAAAAACAGCTGACATTTATTGAGTTCTATTGTTTAGAAGGAAAGTTAAAGCAGTGAGATAACAGATGGTAAATTTCCTTTTGATTCTCAGCCTTTCTTCTCAGCTATAAAGGTCTGGAATTTCAGTAAATGATCTTCCTTAAGGATGATGGGCGTCGAAAACAAAAGCTACACAAATTCTCGAGAGATCTCTGATCTACGTAAGTTACACCAGAAACTAGATTTCCTAATCAGCAGCACTACTTTTTTTTTTTTCTTTTTTTTTTGAGACAGGGTCTTGTTCTGTTGCCCAGGCTGGAGTGCAGTACTGTGATCTTAGCTCACTGCAGATTTGACCTCCTGGGCTAAAGCAGTCCTCCCCCTCCTGAGTAGCAGGAACTACAGGTGAGTGCCACCATGCCCAGCCGGTTTTTTTGTATTTTTTGTAGAGACAGGGTTTCACCATATTGCCCAGGCTGGTTTTGAACTCCTGGGCTCAAGCAATGTGCCCAGCTCGGCCTCCCAAAGTGCTGGGATTACAGGCATGAGCCACCACGCCCGGCCAGTATCTTTTAAATACAGATTGAAATATTTCTCGGGCCGGGCGCGGTGGCTCACGCTTGTAATCCCAGCACTTTGGGAGGCCGAGGCGGGCGGATCACGAGGTCAGGAGATCGAGACCACGGTGAAACCCCGTCTCTACTAAAAATACAAAAAATTAGCCGGGCGTGGTGGCGGGCGCCTGTAGTCCCAGCTACTCGGAGAGGCTGCGGCAGGAGAATGGCGTGAACCCGGGAGGCGGAGCTTGCAGTGAGCCGAGATCGCGCCACTGCACTCCAGCCTGGGCGACAGAGCGAGACTCCGTCTCAAAAAAAAAAAAAAAAAAAAAAAAAAGAAATATTTCTCGCTACAGATGTTTATTTCCTTTCCTCCCCAGCACCTTTGCAATCCTGCTTTTTCACTCCCAGATCCTATCAGATAACTGGCCTAACATTTGTGCTGTTATAATATACACTTCATGTGGAGTCAGTTTCTGTCCATTATATTGCTTTCTCTGAAACCTTGCCATTAGTTAGATGAATGGGTGGTAGCTTTTTCAGTAAAAAGTACATCACAGCTTCTGATTTCAAACTCATGTTCTTAGATGATCACCCTATGTAGATATAAAGCAGTCTTCAGGCTAACATGATTATGCAGCAGAAATACCTTTAACTTCCTGGGAGAAAAAAAGTCCTGATCCTATTCTAATGATGCTAAATGGCATTAATTGGGGGTTCCACTCCTGGCTTTCTGTTGTATAATATTTATCCCTTATATCTGACTTAGATAAAATCTTTACCCCAGGGGCAGTACAATTGAATGGAAACAGTCTTACCTGTTTTCTTTTGATTCTGCATTATATTTGTGCTCCAAAATTCATGTAACTTTGCCAGGACTTTTTATTTTTCCTATGGAAATACTTATTTGCGATGATAACAGCCTTAAACAAGAATAGAACTGGTGAATATTGTGTTTTGTGGAGAGAGGTATTATTAGACTTTCTCCTCTGGGCTAAAACAAAACACAAAAAGCTCAAGGTTATCCTAGGCATAAAAGCTTCTCAGAGAGGCATTTTTATTATAGCTTTGACTTACTCAATCTGGGAAGCCCATCACCAACAGACACAACTGAGAAGCATAAGGGATAAACAAGGTGGCTTTTCCTCCAGCCACCTGCTTTCTATCCCATGCTTTCTAATGTATTGCCCTGTGTATGAACAATTACACCGATCACACTTTCTCTACCTGTTTGGAATAGGCAATCTTGTACATGTGCGTGGGTTATTGCCTGCTCTATATACTCAGTTTCGATATTTACTTTTCCTTCTGGTTTATGTTAATCTCATATGAGGTTTCCTTCAGTTTTGTAGTAGTTTTTTCTCTCTTTATTAGTTACATTTGCTTTTTATTTGCTGGCAAGCTGAGCCCTCAGAAAAAGAGCTGGAAACAGATCCCTGGATCCAGAACACAGGCAGGTACTGATAACAGACCTTCCCAGCCTGGCTCACAGGTGGTCAGTCCTTCATCTTAGGGGAATACACAGGGCCATCATCCTATTTAAACTAGGGCAAAGAGGCAACCATTTGTCTTCTCCTTCAGAGCCAGCAATTTTTCCCTGTAATAAATGACTTCATTCTGCAGCTGGAATTACAGAGGTTAAATTTGCAGCTAAGTATAATCTTTTACCTGTTACAGCAACTTCCAGAGGCTTCTCTCATTTATTAGCAAAAAATATCACTATGAGTCAACAATAAAAGTGGGTATGTGCTCAGACAAAATTAAGAATGTGGGTGAGAGCCTGATATGGACAAATATAAATCATTAATCCAAAAGTATTTCTCTAGTCTTTCTCCTAACTTGCTTTATTGATTTATTCCTTTATTTGTTTATGTTGAGATGTAGTCTTGCTCTGTCGCCCAGGCTGGAGTACAGTGGCATGATCTCAGCCCACTACAACCTCTGCCTCCCAGGTTCAAGTGATTCTCGTGCCTCAGCCTCCCGCATAGCTGGGATTACAAGCATGCACCACCATGCCCAGCTAATTTTCATATTTTTAGTAGAGACGGGGTTTCGCCATGTTGGCCAGGCTGGTCTTGAACTCCGGAGTTCAAGTGATCTGCCTGCCTCGGCCTCCCAAAGTGCTGGGATTATAGGCATGAGCCACCACACCCGGCCTCTCCTAGCTTTAAAATGAAGTAATAAGACAATTAGCAAGAGTTTTTGGTGTCTCAATGTACAGTTTCCCTCCAAGAACAATCCTTGGTCCTTTTTTCTTCTTCTTCACCTGTCTATCCAAGCCAATTGCATCCAATGTGGCACTAAGTGCTGATGACTCCGGTCTCTGTACCTCCAGCCCAGGTTATTCTTTCTCGAAACAAACACCTATAACTGCAACTACCCCCTCCATGTTTCCAGCACGTTTCACAGATATCTCACACTTCACATATCTTAAACTGATCTTGTCAGCAATTTTTCTTTTTCTTTTTTTTTTTTTTTTTTTGAGACAGAGTCTCACTCTGTCACCCAGGCCCAGGCTGGAGTGCAATGGCACGATCTCCGCTCACTGCAACCTCCGCCTCCTGGGTTCAAGCGATTCTCGTTGCCTCAGCCTCCCGGGTAGCTGGGATTACAGCCATGCGCCACCACGCCGTGCTAATTTTTGTATTTTTAGTAGAGACGAGGGTTTCACAACGTTGTCCAGGATGGTCTCAAACCCCTGACCTCAAGTGATCCACCCGCCTCAGCCCCCCACAGTGCTGGGATTACAGGTGTGAGCCACTTCCCCTGGCCAGCATTTTTTCAACATCAGAAACTCTCCCCCACAGTCTTTATTCTTCTTAGCAGTACTACCATCTAACCTATAAGAGAACAAAAAATGTGGGAGTTGCCCTGTGCGCTCCACTCTCCCCTCCCTGCCCCGGCCATTGCCTACATCAGCAAAGAATCCTCCCTTTCATTTCATTTCCTTAGCATCGCTGACATCCTTCCCCACCTACCCTCTGACTACTACTTAGTGCAGGCCCTCATCTTCTTTTACCTAAACAATTGTAATGGTCTCTGGACTGAATGTTTGTGTACCCCCCAAGTTCATATGTTGAAGCCTGTATTAGTCAGGGTTCTTCAGAGGGACAGAACTAATAGGATAGATGTATATATGAAAGCGTGATAGGAGTTATTAAGAAATTATTTTAGGCAGATAGAGAGGAAAAGGGGTCCTTGGAAAGTTTTCGTTTTTAAAGCAGCTCCAGAAACGTTTCTTGTCTAGCTGGAAATTCCGGGCTTTTAGAGCCAGGCCAGCAACCTTTGATATGCAAATATAGGCCATTAGAAACTGGGTCCACCAAAACATGGCGATTCTGGCAGCCTTCTTGCCCTTGCCCAGACATGTGCCTGGCAACATGGCCACCCCCAGGTTTCCCCACGTGTGCAGAACATCATGGCTCCCTGCATTTGCATATTAAAAGAATAGGGTGGGAGGGCCTTTTTAAACTGGCTACGTGAATGACATGCCTGGTCAAACCAATCCCCTGAGCCCCATGCAAATCAAACACTGCCTCCTCCAGCCTCTTCATATACCCAGCTGGTATCTGTGGCACATAGGGTCTCCTCTCTCAGCTTTGGAACCCCCATCCCTCTGTCTCTGTATGGTGGAGCTTCTTCCATCTTCTCCTTTCCTTCTTGCCTATTAAAATCTCTGCTCCTTAAAACCACTCCACGTGTGTCCCTGTCGTTTTATCTAATCCGACTCAAGACGAAAAACCCTGCTGTTCCTCCACTCATCGGAGCCGAATGAAAAGGGTGTTTATTAAGGAGAATTGACTCACATGATCACAGAGTGAAGGAGTCCCATGATAGGCCATCTGCAAGCTGAGGAGCAAGGAAGCCAGGAGTGGCTCCATCCAAGTCCCAAAACCTCAAAACTAGGGAAGCTGACAGTGCAGCTTTCAGTGTGTGGCTGAAGACCAGAGAGCTCCTGACAAACCACTGATGTAGGTCCAAGAGTCCAAAGGCCAAAGAACCTGGAGTCTGACATTTTAGGACAGGAAGCATCCAGCATGGAAGAAAGATGAAAGCTGGAAGAGTCAGCAAGCCAGCTTATTCCACCTTTTCCTGTCTGCTTTTTTAGTTGTGCTGGCTGCCCATTGGATGGTGCCCACCCACACTGAGGGTGGGTCTTCCACTCCCAGTCCACTGACTCAAATGTTAATCTCCTCTGGTAACACCCTCACAAACACACCCAGGAACAATACTTTGCATCTTTCGATCCAGTCAAGTTGACACTTAATATTAACCATCAAAAACCCTAACCCCCAGTGTGACTATATTTGGAGACGGGAACTCTAAGAAAGTAATTGAGGTTGAATGGGGTCATAAGGGTGGGGCCCTGATCCCCTAGGATTAGTGTCCTTATAAGAAGGGACAGGCCAGGCATGGTGGCTCACTCCTGTAATCCCAGCACTTTGGGAGGCCGAGGCGGGCAGATCATGAGGTCAGGAGACTGAGACCATCCTGGCTAACACGGTGAAACCCCGTCTCTACTAAAAATACAAAAAATTAGCCAGGCGTGGTGGCGGGTACCTGTAGTCCCAGCTACTCGGGAGGCTGAGGCAGGAGAATGGTGTGAACCCAGGAGGCAGAGGTTGCAGTGAGCCGAGATCATGCCACTGCACTCTAGCCTGGGCCACAGAGTGAGACTCCGTCTGGAAAAAAAAAAAAAAAAAAAAGAAACAACAAAACTCTCTCTCTCTCTCTCTCTCTCTCTCTCTCTCTCATGTCCTCTGTCTTTCTCCATGTGCATGCACAGACGAAAGGCCATGGGAGGACATCGTGAGGAGGTGACCATCTGCAAGCCAGAAAGAGAGCCCTCACCACAAACTGACCTTGCCAGACCTTGATCTGCGACTTCGAACATCCACAGCTGTGAGAAAATTAATGTTCTGTTATTTAAGCCCCCTAGTCTGTATCTGCAATATTTTACTATCACAGCCCAAGCAGACTAATGCAGGCTCCAAATTGGTTTCCTTCTCCATAATTACCCTAGCGCCATGTCCAAACCATTTGAAGCACTATTCCAGAGTGACCTGTATAAAAATGCCATTTTGATCACATTATTCCTATATGTAAGAAAAAAAAAATCAATCAATGGCTGTCTCCACTGCCAGAGTCCAAACTCAGTTTCCTCTCTAATGGCCTTATCTACCCTCACTACATCATTGCCTACCATCTACCCTCCCCACACATCAACATCTCCATCCAAACAACGTCACTTGTAGCTCCCTGAATACACCTCTCCTGTGTTGTTCTGTCTGTTACCCCTCCACTCCCCAAGGCCCAGACCTAGTGAAGGTCTATTTTTTAACTTGTGCTTGCCTTCTCATTGGAGCATTTCCTGATCTTCAACTTCCAAGGAACTGAACACTCCCCACACTCCATGCCACTATTGTACCAAATTTGTCTTCATTACAACACTTACACACCGATATGGTTTGGATCTGTGTCCCCACCAAATCTCATGTGGGGTTGTAATCCCCAGTGTTGGAGGTGGGGCCTGGTGGGGGGGTGATTGGATCATTGGGGTGGAGTTTTCATGAATTGGTTACACCATCCCCTTCGTGCCATTCTTATGATAGTGAATGTGAGTAAGTTATCATGAGATCTGGTGGTTTAAAAGTATGCAGCACCAGGCTGGGCCTATAATCCCAGCACTTTGGGAGGCCAAGGTGGGCGGATCACCTGAGGTCAGGAATTTGAGACCAGCCTGATCAACATGAAGAAACCTCGTCTCTACTAAAAGTACAAAATTAACCCAGCATGGTGGTGCATACCTGTAATCCCAGCTACTCGGGAGGCTGAGGCAGGAGAATCCCTTGAATTAGGGAGGCAGAGGTTGCGGGGAGCCGAGATCGCACCATTGCCCTCCAGCCTGGGCAACAAGAGCGAACTCCATCTTAAAAAAAAAAAAAAAAAAAGTATGTAGCACTTCCTCCACCACCCCTCACCACCCCTGCCCCCATCTCCCTCCTGCTCTGGCCATGTAAGATGTGCTTGCTTCCTCTTCACCCTCTGCCATGATTGTAACTGTCCTGAGACCTCCCCAAAGGCCAAGCAGATGCCAGCATCATGCTTCCTGTACAGCCTGAGGAACCGTGAGCCAATTAAACCTTTTTTCTTTATAATTACGCAGTCTCAGGTACTTATTTATAGCAATGCAAGAACGAACTAATACAGTCTGGCATTTCCTATATATGTCTTCCATACTAGGGTGTGTGCCTTATTTATCGTTGTATTTCTAGTATCTAGCATAGTGCCTGGCACACAACAGGCCTTCAATGCAATGTTTGTTTAATTTGAAGAATGACATGAAAAGACTGGGGAACAATACCAAGAACAGTGTTTCCCCTTCTACCAGGTCAAAAACATGTGACCTTCTTTTCTTTTCTTTTTTTTTAAAGAAGTAAGCCTTTATTTCCTTGTTTTGCAAATAAAGCTGGCTAAGTTGGTTGCTTTTTGGTGATTAGTCAAAGAGACCAAATCCCATATCCTCGTCCGACTCCTCCGACTCTTCCTTGGCTTCAACCTTAGCTGGGGCTGCAGCAGCAGCAGGAGCAGCTGTGGTGGCAGCGGCCACAGGGGCAGCAGCCACAAAGGCAGATGGATCAGCCAAGAAGGCCTTGACCTTTTCAGCAAGTGGGAAGGTGTAATCCATCTCCACAGACAAGGCCAAGACTCATTTTGTACCCGTTGATGATAGAATGGGGTACTGATGCAACAGTTGGGTAGCCAATCTGCAGACAGACACCGGCAACATTGCGGACAACCTCCAGGAAGCGAGAATGCAGAGTTTCCTCTGTGATGTCAAGCACTTCAGGGTTGTAGATGCTGCCATTGTCGAACACCTGCTGGATGACCAGCCCAAAGGAGAAGGGGGAGATGCTGGGCATGTTCAGCAGTGTGGCTTCACTGGCTCCCACTTTGTCTCCAGTCTTGATCAGCTGCACATCACTCAGGATTTCAATGGTGCCCCTGGAGATTTTAGTGGTGATACCTAAAGCCTGGAAAAAGGAGGTCTTCTCGGGCCCGAGACCAGTGTTCTGGGCTGGCACAATGACTCCACATGGGGCAATGGCACCAGCACGGGCAGCAGCTGGCACCTTATTGGCCAGCAACATGTCCCTGATCTCAGTGAGGTGCTCCCTCGTGAACACAAAGCCCACATTCCCCCGGAAATGAGGCAGCAGTTTCTCTGGAGCTGGGTTGTTTCCCAGGTGCCCTCGGATGGCCTTGCGCATCGTGGCGTTCTTGCCCATCAGCACCACGGCCTTCCCGCAAAGGGACGTGCGGATCTGCGCATCTGCTTGGAGCCCACATTGTCTGCTCCCACGATGAAACATTTCGGATGATCATCCAATAGTTGGATGATCTTAAGGAAGTAGTTGGACTTCCAGGTCGCCCTGTCTTCCCTGGGCATCACGGCGGTGCGTCAGGGATTGCCGTGCAGGGTTTAAAGACGATGTCACTTCCACGAGGACGCCTGGCGAGAGGACCTTCTTTTCATCCTTGTTGATGTTGATCTTGATAGCATTATCTCATCACTCTAATCTGCTGAGAATTTGTTTGTTTGTTCTGGCACTTAGATCTAATATGATAAATCTGCCAATCACAAATTCCATACCTTTAGCCAAGTCACTGATTTCATAAAAGGATTAATAAGTTCTGGTGACAGCCCTGAGGAAGGATGCTAAAAATTTCCCTCTACTATGATATTAATCCATTATCTAATTACCTTCATAGTTCACCTGCTTACTTATCCAGCAAAGTCTATTGCCATCCAACCCATTATAATCTTTTTCCCTAAACTGTATCTGCCTCAGGGAAACTTGCTCAGAAGAACATCTGACCCATTGTGTTATGCTTTCATGGTAAAATCACGGTAAGGTAACTGCGCTTCTCCCACCCCCTGCTGTGTCTCCATACTCCGTTATTTATATAGTCTGTATACACAGAATTTGATAAACTTTACTATAAAAGCTTAGCATTTTAGCTATGTTTTGAAATTGAGTTTGAGCTCAAATTATATTATATTCCCATTATTTTCACCACACATGAAATTAGAACTTCAGAACACAGATCCTCAGTGACCCCTTGTAGAATGTGCCTTGGTGTTACACCATTGGCCTTTACTGAAGGATATCAAACAACCAGAGACATGAAAGCTCTTTTTGTGTCTATTGTAGCGATGTTGCCAAGGACATTTTTCACACTATCGTACCATGTCCTCTTTATGAGAATCCATAGGAGAAATATTTCACAAGTTTTAGGATCAAAAAGTGTTTCACCTATAGTTTGGCTTTAATCTTATGGATAAATCTTGCAATTAATCAGGTTCCCTCTTTGCTTTACTCCTCAGAAGCATAAAGCCAGATTTGCTGCTCTTCTCTAGCATCTATTCAAGGTGAGAAGGTAAACATTGTGTATGCTAATCTCATCTCTTCTTTCATTAATTTAGTTTTTCTACCCTTAGTTCCTATAGAACAGTTATCTCAAAAATTCAGTTTTATCTTTTACATTTATGTAAAACGTAGCACATGAATCAGGGCACAAACAATTTTCAGTCTCTTTTTACAAATAGGGAAATTGAATGCCCTGATAAGCTGATAAGCTTAGGGAAACGTGTTTTATGACTGATTAACCCAGTGATTCGTAGCTTTTCAAATTGACCTTTTGTATTTGCTAGCTGTAATGACAAGCATGGCCTGGTTTAGAATTATTTCAATTTAACATTTGTGTTCAATTCTTTTTATGTTCACGCTATGGCTACCTAATGCCAAAACATTTGGACAGCAAGTCAAAATTTCAGTTATCTTGGTGGTGGTCATATCTTATTATTCCTTCTTACATTCATGTGATTGATCATTTTTTCCTCTTTACACAAAAGTTTTAGTGTCAAGCTCAGTCATGAAAGTTCAAACATTATATGGTATAAAGAGTGTAGGCCGGCGCGGCGGCTCACGCCTATAATCCCAGTACTTTGGAAGGCCGAGGCAGGCAGATCACTTGAGGTCAGGAGTTTGAGACCAGCCTGGTCAACACGGTGAAACCCTGTTTCTACTAAAAATACAAAAGTTAGGCCGGGCGTGGTGGCTCACGCCTGTAGCCCCAGCACTTTGGGAGGCTGAGGCAGGAGGATCACGAGGTCAGGAGATCGAGATCACCCTGGCTAACCTGGTGAAACCCCGTCTCTACTAAAAATATTTTTTAAAAAATTAGCCGGGCGTGGTGGCGGGCACCTGTAGGCCCAGCTACTAGGGAAGCTGAGGCAGGAGAATGGTGTGAACCCGGGAGGTGGAGCTTGCAGTGAGCTGAGATAGCACCACTGCACTTTAGCCTGGGTGACAGAGCGAGACTCTGTCTCAAAAAAAAAAAAAAAAAAAAAAAAACCACACAAAAGTTAGCCAAGCACTCACAGGTGGTGAGTGCCTGTAATCCCAGCTACTTGGGAGGCTGAGGCAGAAGAATTGCTTGAACCCGGGAGGCGGAGATTGCAGCCAGACAAGATCGCGCCATTGTGCTCCAGCCTGGGCGACAAGAGTGAGACTCGGTCTCAAAAAACAAACAAACAGAAAAAGAATGTTAACTCAGGACCCAGAAGTCACAGGTTCCAGTCCTGCTTGTACTAAGACTTGTGGTGAGGCACCAATCTCTCTGCGTTTACATTTCCTCAAATCCATGAAACAATGGTAATGCCTCCCGGGCTCTATAGCTCAACAGGGAAAATAGATGTAAAAGCACTTTGAGAAATAAGTGCTAGATGATTATTAGAGAATGGCTTTGAGTCAGAAAACACATTATTATCATCTCTACATAATACTTTATATACAAAGCTTCTGACTTCTCTAAGTGGAGCAGGTCACAGGAAGCATAAATACACATTCACATGTAGGTTGACAAGTCAAAAAAAAAAAAAAAAAAAAAAGCACAGTGCCTTACCATTTTAGCCACAGAAATAAGGAAGTGAGGTAGTTTCCTAGAGAACCCCTAGATTCAATCAGCCAGGTTCCACTATTTCTTTGCTGTATCTACATTGGGCTTTTTATTTTTTAATTATAAACCAGACATAACATAAACATTGCCATTTTAACCATTTTTAAGTGTATAATGCAGTGGCATTAAGTACATTCCCATTGTTGTGCAACCATCACTGCTATCCATTTCCATAACTTTTTCATCATCTCAAACTGAAGCTCTATACCCATTAAACAATAACTTCCCTATCAGGCCAAGCACGGTGGCTCATGCCTGTAATCCCAGCACTTTGGGAGGCCAAGGCAGGTGGATCATCTGAGGTCAAGAGTTCGAGACCAGGCTGGTCAACATGGTGAAACCCTGTCACTACTAAAAATACAAAAAATTAGCCAGGCATGGTCACATGTGCCTGTAATCCCAGCTACTCTGGAGGCTGAGGCAGGAGAATCGCTTGAACCCAGGAGGCGGAGGTTGCGGTGAGCCGAGGTCACGCCACTGCACTCCAGCCTGGGCAACAAAAGCGAAACTCCATCTCAAACAAACAAACAAAAAACCTCCCTAATCAGCTTCTATCATTGAAGGCTCTATTTCCAACAAGGCTTTATTTTAAAGGTCTTTGGTCACATGCATGGCATTTTTACCCATCACAAGGTTAAACTCCCTTCTATATATGCTTCTCATTTTCCCTTCCATGAAAAGTGGCTTTTTATCTAAGTACTGGGTTATTTTTGTCCTCTGATACTCCTCAATTTTAAAAAATATTTAGTGCTTGCTTTGATGTTTTGGGCATAAGTGAGAATACAGCATGTAAACTCAAACCTTAGCTTGGCCAATTAGTATGCCCTGCTAATATACTAATCGCATGGATCTGGCCTTGCTCTTTCCACAGTGAGACTGCTTTTGACTTAGGCCCTATCCACTCTGAAGCCCTTGTGACCTGGGTCACATGGAGGACAAAGGGAAGCAGTATGGGCAAATCAATACAAACTCACTTGAAACGCAAGTTCATTTATGAAGGTTAATACATTAAATAGAGACATAAATCAATTTCAGGCACAGTCTATGAGCTCCTTGAGAAACTGTATTATTCGCTCGTGTGTAGCCTGTGCTGACAGATGAAAGGTCCCTATTAAACATTTGGTTGAAACAAATTCAGAATAAAACCCTCATTTTGGACAAATTTTATAATACAATTTAAATGCATAGGGAAACTAGAAAATATGGTGTAAAATGAGGGAAGAAAAGTATTTATTATGGGCTTATAATGTGCCAGATAATTATGCTGTCTCAATATTAGCAATTTCATTTAATGCATACATTACCCCCAGAAAGGTAGGCATTATCTATCATGCCCACTTCTTGTAGAAGTGAAGCAACTTGCTCAAGTTCATGGAGGAGTGAGGGACAAAACTAGAATTCAAATCTACATACACCTCACTTGAATTCTCATCTATTTTTCATTTCTGTACTGAGATCACTAAAATCATTTGAGAAAAGAATGTACTATTCAATCTTTTTCTTTTCTATGAAATGGCTAGTTGAACTTTGAGCTCTTGATTATAACTAAAAGGAATAGATGGTGGGTTAGTTAGAACTCAGAAAATTCAGTAGTGAGCAGAGATACCCCAATAACATACCACTCCTGGTTAGCCTCTATAACTCATGCTTGACACATACCCCAATATAAGGAAAAATTAACTCAAGCTTGACATATACCCCAGTATAAGGAAAAATACCACTTACTAGCATCTAGTATTGGAGACTGGGTGCAGTGGGTCATGCCTGCAATCCCAGCACTTCAAGAGGCTGAGGTGGGTGGATCACTAGTTTGAGATAGGGAAACCATCAAGATGTGGTACAAAACGTAGGCCTGAGAATGATCCCCACAGGGGTAAGGGAGTAGGGTATTTATACAGCACCTCTTGAGAATCGTTAGAGAGCTGGTAGAAAGGGTATTTATTTCCCAACACTTCCAGCTTGCTGTTCCAGGAAGAAAAAAAAGTGGAATACTGGCAGCTGCAAGTCAGCCAGAAAACAATGAAAGGTCCCAGGGAAATGTGTGGGCCACTGACACTACATTCAGTTAAGGAGCAGAGTAGACCACAGCTAATGAGAGTAATTATAAAGTAGACGAAATATCAAAGGAAATATCCTAGAATGAAACCGATAAGGATTAAAACATACAGAAGAGAAGCCAGGTGTGGTGGCTCACACCTGTAATCCCAGCATTGACAATAAAACCAAAAGCAATAATAAAAATTTCTCAGGGTGTAAAAAACAAGGGGAAACTACATAACACCAAATATTGACAGACAAGATTGAAATTAAAAGTTTCTAACAGGCTTTGTGTAGTTCAAGAGGAGGAGGACAGAGGTGATTTAAAGTTCAATTTCAGACTGTTAGTAAAATATGAATGTTAAATATAAGGGTAGGGCTTACACTTCCTGATACCAAAACTTACTCTAAAGCTATGGTAATCCAACAGTGTAGTAGTAATGTAAATACACAGAACTAGATCAATGAAATAGAATCACAAACCCAGAAAAAGGCTCACACTTACACAGTCATTTGATTTTCAACTGAGGCATCAAAACAATTGAACAGGGAAAGAAAAGTTTTTACAACAAATGATGCGGGAACAACTGGTTACTTATATGGGGAAAAAAAGGAAATTAATGAAGCAGAAAACAAAGACATTACAGAGACAACCAACCTAGAAAGACATGGACAACACTGATACTGGAAAAAAGAGAAAAGGCAGGGGTTTATATATATCTATATGTATCATGTTTAATCATGAGAAAATACGGCATACCTCAGAGAAATTACAGGTTTAGTTCCAGACCACCACAATAAAGCAAATAAATACTACAATAAAGTGAGTCCCAGTTTTTTGGTTTCCCAATGCATATAAATGTTATGTTTACGCTATAACTATTAAGTGTGCAATTGCATTATGCCTAAAACAAATGTACATACCTTAATTTTAAAATATTTTATTGCTACAAACTGCTAATGATCATCTGAGCCTTCAGCAAGTCATATTCTTTTTGCTGGTGGACTGGCTTCCATGTGGATGGCTGCTGACTGATCAGGGTAGTGACTGCTGAAGGTCGAGGTGGCTATGGCAGTTTCTTAAAATAAGACAATAGGACAGGCGAGGTGGCTCATACCTGTAATCCCAGCACTTTGGGAGGCCGAGGCGGGTGGATCACGCAGTCAGGAGTTCAAGACCAGCCTGACCAACAGGGCGAAACCCTGTCTCTACTCAGGAGGCTGAGGCAGAGAATTGCTTGAACCCAGGAGGTGGAGGTTGTATTGAGCCGAGATCATACCGCTGCACTCTAGCCTGGGCAACAGGGAGAGACTCTGTCTCAAAGAAAAAAAAAGACAATAAAGTTTGCCACATTGATTGACCCGTCCTTTCACAAAGATTTCTCTCTAGCATGTGAACATTTTACTCACAGTAGAACTTCTGTCAAAATTTGAGTCAATCCTCTCAAACCCCACAGCTGTGTATCAACTCAGTTTATGTACTACTCTAAATAGTTTGTTTTGTCATTTCAACAATGTTCACGGCACCTTCACCAGGGGTAGATTACCTTTCAAACAACCACTTTCTTTGCTCATCCACAAGCACGTCCTCATTCATTCACATTTAATCATGAGATTGCAGCAATTAAGACACATCTTCAGGCTCCAGTTCTAATTCTAGTTCTCTTGCTAGTTCTATCCAATCTGTAGTAAGTTCCTCCACTGAAATCTTTTTTTTTTTTTCTTTTTGAGATGGAGTCTCGCCCTGGCACCCAGGCTGGAGTACAATGGTGCAATCTTGGCTCACTGCAACCTCTGCCTCCCGGGTTCAAATGATTCTCCTGCCTCAGCCTCCTGAGTAGCTGGGATTACAGGTGCCCGCTGCCACATCCAGCTAATATTTGTAATTTTTGTAGAGACAGGATTTCATCATGTTGGCCAGGCTGGTCTCCTGACCTTGTGATCCATCAGCTTTGGCCTCCCAAAGTGCTGGGATTACAGGCATGAGCCACTGCTTGGCCCCTCCATTGAAATCTTAACCCCTCAAAGCCATCCTAGAAGGCTGGAATCAACTTCTTCCAAACTCCTATTCATGTTGCTATTTTAAGCTTCTCCTATGAATTGCAAATGTTCTTAATGGCATCTAGAATGGTAAATCTTTTCCAGAAGATTTTCAATTTACTTTGCCCAGATCCATAAGAGAAATCACTATCTATGGCAGCTACAGTGTTATGAAATGTATTTCTTAAATAATAAGACTTGAAAGTCAAAATTACTCCTTGATCAGCCGGGCGTGGTGGCTCAACCTGTAATCCCAGCACTTTGGGAGGCCGAGGCAGGTGGATCACGAGGTCAGGAGATCGGGACCATCCTGGCTAACACGGTGAAACCCTGTCTCTACTAAAAATACAAAAAATTAGCCAGGTGCAGTGGCAGGCGCCTGTAGTCCCAGCTACTGGGGAGGCTGAGGCAAGAGAATGGAGTGAACCTGGGAGGCGGAGCTTGCAGTGAGCCGAGATAGCACCACTGCAGTCTGGCCTGGGTGAAAGAGGGAGACTGCGTCTCAAAAAAAAAAAAAAAAAATACTCCTTGATCCATAGGCTGCAGAATTGATATTGTATTAGCAGGTATGAAAACAATATTAATCTCCTTGTACATCACCATCAGAGCTCTTGGGTGACAAGGTGTGTTGCCAGTGAGCAGTGATATTTTGAAAGGAATCTTTTTTTCTGAGTAGTAGTTCTCAACAGTGGACTTAAAATGTTCAGCAAATCAGGCTATAAACAAATGTACTGTCATCCAGGCTTTGTTATACCATTTATAGAGCACAGACAGAGTAGGTTTAGCATAATTCTTAAGGGCCCTAGGATTCTTAGATTGATAAATGAGAATGAGGTTCAACTTAAATGCACCAGCTCCATTAGCCTCTAACAAAGAAGTAAGCCTGTCCTTTCAAACCAGGAATTGACTTCTCTTCTCTAGTTAGGAAAGTTCTACATGGCATCGTTTTCCAGTAGAAGGCTGTTTGATCTATGTTGAAAATCTGTTTGTTTAGTGTAGCCACTTTCATCACTGACCTTAGCTAGATTTTTTGATAACTTGCTGCAGCTTCTCCATCAGCACTTGCTGCTTCACTTTGCACTTGTATGCTATGGAGACAGCTTCCTTCCTTAAACCTCATGAACCAATCTCTGCTAGTTTCAAACTTTCTTCTGCAGCTTCCTCACCTCTCTGGGCTATCACAGACTTGAAGAGAGTTAGAGCTGTGCTCTAGTTTAGGTTTTGGCTTAAGGAGATATTGTGGCTGGTTTGATCTACTATCCAGACCACTGCAGCTTTCTCCATATCAGCAATAAAGCTGTTTGGCTTTCTTATCATTCATGTGTTCACTAGAGTAGCATTTTTAATTTCCTTCCAGACCTTTCCTTTGCATTCCCAACTTGGCTATTGACACAAGAGACCTAGCTTGTATACTATCTCAGTTTTTAATGTGCCTTCCTCACTAAACTCAATCATTTCTAGCTTTCGACTTAAAGTGAGAGATATGGTGAAACCCTGTCTCTACTAAAAATACAAAAATTAGCCGGGCATGGTGGTGCGTGCCTGTAATCCCAGCTACTCAGGAGGCTGAGGCAGGAGAATCGCTTGAACTTGGGAGGCAGAGGTGCCAGTGAACTGAGATGGTGACACTGCATTCCAGCCTGGGCAACAGAGCGAGACTCCATCTCAAAAAAGAAAAAGAAAGAAAGAGAGAGAGAGAGAAAGAAAGAAGAGAGAAAGAAAGAAGAGAGAGAGAAAGAGAGAGAGAGAAAGGAAGGAGGGAAGGAAGGAAGGAAGAAAAAGAAAAGAAAAGAAAGAAAGAGAAAGAGAGAGAGAGAAAGGAAAGAAAGAAAGAAAGAAAAGAAAGAAAGAAAGAAAGAAAGAAAGAAAGAAAGAAAGAAAGAAAAAAGAAAGAAAGAAAGAAAGAAAGAAAGAAAGAAAGAAAGAAAGAAAGAAAGAAAAGAAAGAAAGAGAAAGGAGGGAGGGAGGGAAGGAGGGAAGGAATGTAATCAGTAAACATAAATCTATCCACCCAAAAAGGGCACCAAAGCCAACTTTATAGTGAGTTTTTACTAAATTAAAACAAAAAGGCCAGGCTCAGTGGCTCATGCTGGTAATCCCAACTACTTGGGAAACTGAGGCAGGAGGATCGCTTGAGGCCAGAAGTTTAAGGCTGGAGTTAGCTATGATCCCACCATTACACACCAGCCTGAACGACAGGGTGAAACCCTGTCCAAAAAAGGAAAAGATGGCCGGGTGTGGTGGCTCATGCCTGTAATCCCAGCACTTTGGGAGGCCAAGGCAGGCGGATCACAAGGTCAGGAGTTCGAGATGAGCCTGGCCAATATGGTGAAACCTCATCTCTACTAAAAATACAAAAATTAGCTGGGTGTAGTGGCAGGTGCCTATAGTCCTAGCTACTCAAGAGACTGAGGCAGGAGAATCGCTTGAAAAGGCTGATGTTGCAGTGAGCCAAGATCGCACCACTGCACTCCAGCCTGGGCAACATAGCAAGACTGTCTCAAAAAAAGAAAAAGAAAAAAGGAGGCTGGGCGCGGTGGCTTACACCTGTAATCCCAGCACTTTGGGAAGCTGAGGCAGGTGGATCACGAGGTCAGGAGATTGAGACCATCCTGGCTAACATGGTGAAACCCTGTCTCTACTAAAAATACAAAAACAAAATTAGCCGGGCATGGTGGCCAGCACCTGTAGTCCCAACTACTCGGGAGGCTGAGGCAGGAGAATGGAGTGAACCCGGGAGGCGGAGCTTGCAGTGAGCCAAGATCACGCCACTGCACTCCAGCCTGGGTGACAGAGTGAGACTCCTTCTCAAATAAAAAAAAAAAAAAAAAAAAAAAAAAGAAAGAAAGAAAAAGAAAAAAAGGAAAAGACAAACAGCCCTAATACCAAAGTTGATAAAGGACAATGTAAATAAGAAAAATTATAGTTTAATCTCACTTATTAACATAGATCCGGCCGGGCGCGGTGGCTCACGCTTGTAATCCCAGCACTTTGGGAGGCCGAGGCGGGCGGATCTCGAGGTCGGGAGATCGAGACCACGGTGAAACCCCGTCTCTACTAAAAATACACAAAAATTAGCCGGGCGTGGTGGCGGGCGCCTGTAGTCCCAGCTACTCGGAGAGGCTGAGGCAGGAGAATGGCGTGAACCCGGGAGGCGGAGCTTGCAGTGAGCTGAGATTGCGCCACTGCACTCCAGCCTGGGCGACAGAGCGAGACTCCGTCTCAAAAAAAAAAAAAACATAGATCCAAAAACCCTGTGAAATATGGAAAACTTAATTTATCACCGTATTTTAAAAAGTAATAAATCATGCAGAGGTATGATATACCCTAAGGATACCTGTACCATTAAAAAAAATGATTACAGTTATTTAACAAAACAACAGGTAAAGGGGAATGACAATCAGATCTTCGTAGTGATTTCTGAAAAACATTTACTAAAATTCTACACCTGAGGTGGGCGGATCACGAGGTCAAGAGATCGAGACCATCCTGGCCAACACGGTGAAACCTCATCTCTACTAAAATTACAAAAATTAGCTGGGCGTGGTGGCTCATGCCTGCAGACCCAGCTACTCAGGAGGCTGAGGTAGGGGAATCGCTGGAACCTGGGAGGTGGAGGTTGCAGTGAGCCAAGGTCGCACCACTGACTCCAGCCTAGCAACCAAGCGAGACTCCATCTCAAAAATAAAATAAAGGCCGGGCGTGGTGGCTCACACTTGTAATCCCAGCACTTTGGGAGGCCGAGGCGGGCGGATCACGAGGTCAGGAGATGGAGACCACAGTGAAACCGTCTCTACTAAAAATACAAAAAAAATTAGCCGGGCGTGGTGGCGGGCGCCTGTAGTCCCAGCTACTGGGAGAGGCTGAGGCAGGAGAATGGCGTGAACCCGGGAGGCGGAGCTTGCAGTGAGCCGAGATCGCGCCACTGCACTCCAGCCTGGGCGACGGAGCGAGACTCCGTCTCAAAAAAAAAAAATAAATAAATAAATAAAATAAAATAAAAATAAAATTCTACACCCATTCATGATAAAAACAATTTAGCAAATTAGGAATGAATTGGTTCTTCCTTAAGTTTTAAACAAACAAAAAACCCACAAAAACTATAGCTAATATCACACATCATGGTGAAATACTGGACACTTCTTGATTGTCAGAAAAAAATATAAGATATTGATTTCACAGTTTCTTTTCAACATTGTACTGGAAGTTCTGCACTGAACATTGAAGAAAGAAAAATAAATCAGGGGGCATGGAATGTCATCTTGGCATCCACTACTGTTAATATAGGAGGATGAGTGGCTTTACGGAAGGAACTGTCTTTGTTTAGGAAATTCTCTTGCTAAGTTACTAGTGCGGAAGTGAGGGCTCAGGCCAATGCAATGAGAAAAGGTAGTTCAACAGCTCTTTGCTGGAAAGAAAGAGCATTAGGGCCTGAGAAGATGAGACTGAAGGGAGTGGAGAGGACAGGCTCTATTGCTTGAGGCCAAAGCCCAGATTTAGAAAGTGTCAAAGGATCTTGGGGTCAGGTGTTCTTAACATTCCATTTAAAGTTATTTGTACTTCCAAGATTAAGTCTCTCTGCTGTCACCAAAATCTTTAGTAAAGACTTCTACACATGGTAACTTCTGGGAGTGATCTTTTTGGTGGAGCTTACAAAAAAAAAAAAAAAAAAAGAATGCATTTCCTATCTTGCTCGACATGATTCAAAGGAGGGAAAAATATAAAAATGGAAGTCTCAATCCTAAAATAACTCAACAAAAAAAAAGGAGAGGAGCTCAGAGCTAGAGATGACCATGATAACCCAAGTGACCTGATAAGTCACAAAAATTCGGCACATTATAGTAGCAAAAGATATGGAATAGCAGTTCAAGTAAATTTATGGAGATATTGCCAGGCGTGGTGGTTCACGCCAGTAATCCCAACACTTTGGGAGGCCGAGGCGGGCAGATCATGAGGTCAGAAGTTTGAGACCAGCCTGGCCAATATGGTCAAACCTTGTCTCTAGTAAAAATACAAAAAAAATTAGCCAGGCATGGTGGTGCATGACTGTAGTCCCAGTTAACTTGGGAGGCTGAGGCAGAAGAATCGCTTGAACCTGGGAGGCGGAGGTTGCAGTGAGCCAAGGTTGTGCCACTGCCCTCCATCCGGACTGGGTGACAGAGCAAGACTTCGTCTCAAAAAAAAAAAAAGTTTATGGAGATATTAAGAGTCTAGAAAGCCTGATGATGTAGCAACCAAAGTGTCTAGAAAAATGCTAGATATTTGCAAAGTGAATATGAAAAGCTTATGCAGTCTGATTCCTACTGATTGTGAGGTCAATTGCTTATCTTCTCTCCTCTGTTGCTAGGCTTCATCCACACCATGAAAAGACAAAGTTTCAAACTGTGTTTATAAATATTCCCTGGGCCAGGTGCAGTGGCTCATGCCAGCAATTTGGAGGCCGAGGCAGGTGGATCACTTGAGCCCAGGAGTTCGAGACCAGTCTGGGCAAATGGTGAAACCCCAACCATACAAAAAAAAATACAAAAATTAGCTGGGCATGGTGGCACGCACCTGTAGTCCCAGCTACTCAGGAGGCTGAGGTGGGAGGATCACTTGAGCCTGGGAGATTGAGGCTGCAGTGAGTCAGGATCATGTCACTGCACTCTAGCCTGGACAACAGATCAGACTCTGTATCAAAAATAAATAAATAGCCTAGGCACGGTGGCTCACGCCTGTAATCCCAGCACTTTGGGAGGCCGAGGCGGGTAGATCACGAGGTCAGGAGTTCGAGACCAGCCTGGCCCGATATGGTGAAACCCGTCTACTAAAAATACACAATTAGCCAGGCGTGGTGGTGTGCACCTGTAGTCCCAACTACATGGGAGGCTGAGGCAGAAGAATCGCTTGATCCCAGGAGACGGAGATTGTGGTGAGCAGAGATTGCACCATTGCACTCTAGCCTGGGTGACGAAGAGACACGCTGTCTCAAAAAAAAAAATTATATATATATATGTATATATATGCATACATATATAAAAAACATAAAATAAAAATAACTTATAGAGAAAGTTCTTATTTTCTCTCATGCTTTTGAAATATTTCATCTGAGTGGGAAACTGTCCAGAGAATATGGGATATGAAAGAAAAAAACAATTTCTTCTGGGACTTCTAATTTCCCAGTGACTAAATATTTTATACTAGAATACCTGCACAGTCAAAGTAATCTCAAGATATAAATTAGCTATCTTAAAAAGTGACTCCCACAGTAATCATTTAGCTTGAAAGGAATATATCTTTATCTTGGAACATAGAATAACTTAAGGATATTAATATAAATTATGAACAATTCTCATTATGGTCAGAAAGAACTATTACTATTTTGTTGCTATTTTTAGCATCCAAATCACATAATTCTTTAAAATGAAATTATAACAGTAGAAGCATTAGCTTAAGTCGACTTAGGCAATATAAATAGTGCGAGTTAAAGAAAATGTTTAAAGGTACCACTTTTTAGATTATTGCCAAAATCTGGGAAATAGTCTAGTTCCCATGAGATGTGTTCCTATTATTTGTGAAATCTGCTCACTTACTAATATAACTAGCATGCACTCTTCTGTTCATATTTTGATTAACTGCCTTGCCAAATTTACACTTTTTTTTTTTTGCAAGGAGTAGTATTACTACACCAAAAGCCCATTGCTCTTTATCATATTTTTTAAAATTATAAAACAGAATGTTTAGTCTATTGGCCAAGACTTTCTGGTATGTTGTTGCAGCTCTATTCCAGAACATTCCTAATGCAGTGGGAGAAGATTTTCTTCCATTAAAGGAAGCTAACAGATGTTATCTCTTTCATCCTATCACAGGTGAAGCACTAATTTAGTCACAGTTTCTGTACTAAAGCTCTTTCCGGTAAAAATGGACAATCCATGAGGCAAGGATTCACATATAATACCTTAAAGTAACTTTTATATAAATGTCTTAAATGCGGCTGGGCGCGGTGGCTCATGCTTGTAATCCCAGCACTTTGGGAGGCCGAGGTGGGCGGATCACTAGGTCGGGAGATGGAGACCACGGTGAAACCCCGTCTCTACTAAAAATACAAAAAAATTAGCCGGGCGTGGTGGCGGGCGCCTGTAGTCCCAGCTACTTGGGAGGCTGAGGCAGGAGAATGGCGTGAACCGGGGAGGCGGAGCTTGCAGTGAGCCGAGATCACGCCACTGCACTCCAGCCTGGGTGACAGAGCGAGACTCCGTCTCAAAATAAAATAAAATAAAATAAAATAAAAATAAATGTCTTAAATGCATTAGTTTTCTTATTTTATTTTATTTCTGTTATTTTTTTTTTTAAGACGGAGTCTCACTCTGTTGCCCAGGCTGGAGTGCAGTGGTGTGATCTCAGCTCACTATAGCCTCTGCCCTTTGAGTTCAAGCGATTCTCCTGCCTCAGCCTCCCGAGTAGCTGGAATTACAGGCACCTGCCACCGTGCCCAGCTAATTTTTTGTAGTTTTAGTAGAGACAGAGTTTCACCATGTTGGTCAGGCTGGTCTTGAACTCCTTACCTTGTGATCCACCTGCCTTGGCTTCCCAAAGTGCTGTGATTACAAGTGTGAGCCACCACACCCGGTCTTTAGTTTTCTTTTATTTTCTTTGTTTTTTTTTGAGAGAGAGTCTTGCTCTGTATCCAGGCTGGAGTGAGTGCAGTGGTGCTATCTCGGCTCACTGCAACCTCCGCCTCCCGGGTTCAAGTGACTCTCCTGCCTCAGCCTCCCAAGTAGCTGGGATTACAGGCGCGTGCCACCACGCCCAGCTAATTTTTGTATTTTTAGTAGAGACGGAGTTTCACCATGTTGGCCAGGATGGTCTCGATCTCGACCTCATGATCTGCCCGCCTCGGCCTCCCAAAGTGCTGGGATTACAGGCGTGAGCCACCCCACCCGGCTATTTTTTTTTTTAAATATGATCAAGCAGCTAATACTTTGTTTTAGCGTTAAGTATTAGTATTTCAGGAATTTGTTTTTTCTCTCATCTCTTCTGCATTGTCAACTGAGTAGCACCTTAAAGAACTCCCAGACCCCAATCACTACTACAGAATGTTTGTTTGTTTGGGTTTTTTGTTTTGTTTTGTTTGCTTGCTTGTTTTTTAGATAGGGTCCTGCTCTGTTGCCCGAGCTAGAGTGCAATGGTGCTATCACAGCTCACTGCAGCCTCAACCTCCTGGGCTCAGGTGATCCCCCCAGCTCAGTCTCCCAGGTAGCGGACTACAAGGGTGGATCATCACACCTAGCTAACTTTCTGTATTTTCAGTAGAGACAAGGTTTTGCTATGTTGCCCAGGCTGGTCTCGAACTCCTGGGCTGAAGTGATCCTCGCACCTGGCCTCCCAAAGTGCTGAGATACGGGCATGAGCCACCGCACCCGGTCATGAATAATAATCTCAATATTGATTTCTAAATCAATGTTCATGATGGATGACAAATCCAAATATCAATTCAAATTGCAATAAATTAATCATTGTCACCAAAACCACGATCTGTCCCTACTTTTTGACACTTTATCACTGAATAATCACCTTCAGCACCAATCTTCCTGACACCCTACTTCACCTTCAGTTCACTGGTTCCTCCTGGCCACCTTAAAGATAGGCCTGGAATGGTAACTCTTCTTCAGCAGCCAGGAAACATTTAAAAAGTAATGGCCGGGCACGGTGGCTCACGCCTGTAATCTCAGCACTTTGGGAGTCCTAGGTGGGCAGATCACCTGAGGTCAGAAGCTCGAGACCTGCCTGGCCAACATGGCGAACCCCTGTCTCTACTAAACACACAAAAATTAGCCAGGCGTGGTGGGTACCTGTAATCCCAGCTACTCAGGAGGCTAAGGTAAGAGACTTGCTTGAACCCAGGGGGCGGAGCAGTGAGCCGAGATCACACCATTGCACTCCAGGCTGGGTGACAAGAGCAAGATTCAATCTCAAAATAACAAAAAAAACTTAAGGACAATACTGGACTTCCCACAAGAATGTGTGGCAAATTAAACTCATTTAGAAAACACAACAAAATCCCCCCAAAAGGCATGTACCTAGAAAAAGACAGGTTTAAACTAACTTTAGGCAAGGACTTTGCTTCCTGGTATTTCCAAATCCCATTTCCCACCACTGTTGCTTGGATGACCTTGAGTTGACACTGTAGTTTCAACTCCATATCTAAGACCAGTAATCATGGTGTCACACAATCCACTTCATGTCTGCTTTCCTCTTTAATGGAGCAGGCAAACAACAGCAACTCTCCCGGAATTAGGGCAGACAACCCTTACAAAATCGCTAGATGAATCATGCCTGCTTCATATCCTGAGCAAATCTAGGTCCACTTCCAACAGTCTACTAACAATAACCAGAAAATACACGCAGAACTAGCTGCATCATGAGCCCATCACGAGTTAACTGTTTCAATCTCAGAGAACAAGTTAGATTCCATGCCAATGAAATAGATACAATTTTTTAAAAAATAGCACTCACATCTCTAGCTTGGTAACTTTTACCTACTCAAAAGTTTTATTATAGAAGACATCAGAAATATGAAAATATAAGAATAATAATGAGTTATTTTAGGTTCATTGTCTATTAATTCTCTTTCACAAAATCTGAGCAACAGGCCGGGGGCAGTGGCTCATGCCTGTAATCCCAGGACTTTGGGAGGCCAAGGCGGGCAGATCACCTAATGTCAGGAGTTCAAGACCAGCCTGGCCAATGTGCTGAAACCCCGTGTCTACTAAAAATACAAAAACTAGCCAGTGTGGTGGCAGGCTCCTGTAATACCAGCTACTTGGGAGGCTGAGGCAGGAGAATCACTTGAACCTGGGAAGCAGGGCTTGCAGTGAGCCAAGATCTGGCCATTGCATTCCAGCCTGGGCAACAGGAACGAAACTCTGTCTTAAAAAAGAAAAAAAAAATTGAATAAAGAGATCACCTCGGTTACCTAGATTGAAGTAAAATATTTTAAAAGTAATTATATCCTTGATTTTCCAGTGGCTACTCCTTTTCTCAATTTGTGCGCTCATACAATAGGAAACTAAAACCTATGGAAAAGAAGAGCAATATGAACACATCAAACACCAATATAATTTCTGTGATTGTACATTAAACCTATCCCTGACTTTCCTTGCAAACAAACCATGAGATATATGACAGGATGTGTTGTATAACAGTCATTGTTTGACCAAAGGAATAAAAGAAAACATGTAAGTTTTTTTCTGTTTTTTTGTTTTATTGTTTTGAGACAGGATCTCCCTCTGTCACCCAGGCTGGAGTGCAGTGGCGCAATCTGGGCTCACGGCAACCTCTGCCTTCTGGGTTCAAGCGATCCCCCCACCTCTGCCTCCCTAGTAGCTGGGACTACAGGCATATGCCACCACGCCCGGCTAAAAACATATTGATTTTAAGAAGAGGATATTTTCCTGGTACTAAATTCAAAAGTAAAACTTTTACAGATCCATCTTCAAAGAGATTTTGAACTATATACAGGGCAAACAGTCATTTGATAATTTCTTAGGAAACCTTTACGGGCTTCATTTCTTTAACAACTTGGTGAGAAAGAACACTTTTATTTTATTTATTTATTTTTTGAGACAGAGTCTCACTCTGTCGCCAGGCTGGAATGCAGTGGCGTGATCTTGGCTCACTGCAACCTTTGCCTCCCAGGTTCAAGCAATTTTCCTGCCTCAGCCTCCCAAGTAGCTGGGACTACAGGCATGTGCCACCATGCCTGGGTAAATTTTGTATTTTTAGTAGAGACGGGATTTTACCATATTGGCCAGGCTGGTCTGGAACTCTTGACCTCGTGATCCACCCACCTCGGCCTCCCAAAGTGCCAGGATTAGAGGCGTGAGCCACTGCGCCCAGCAAAAGAACACTTATACAAAATAATAATAATAATAATTCACTTATACTCAATAATGGTAGACGTGGCCAGGCACGGTGGCTCACGCCTGTAATCCCAGCAATTTGAGAGGTCGAGGTGGGTGGATCACTTCAGGTCAGGAGTTTGAGACCAGCCTGCCCAACATGATTAAACCCTGTCTCTACTAAAAATACAAAAATTAGCTGGGTGGGATGGTGGCGCACCTGTAATCCCAGCTACCCAGGAGGCTGTGGCAGGAGAATCGCTTGAACCTGGGAGGCAGAGGTTGCAGTGAGCAGACACCACGCCACTGCACTCCAACCTAGGTGACAGAGCAAGACTCCGCCTTAAAAAACAGAAAGAAAAAAGGGTGGAGCTGACTTCAGGTGGTAGGAATGGGGAGGAGAGTATGAATAGGAGTTAGGAGTGACTACTCAAGTAAGAATTTGAAAAAGGAGCCTTTGCAGTCACCCTTTCTCTTTAGCACCCTGTAGCTACTGCCCTTCCTCTAGGCTTTCTCTAAGTCGATGTTACTCAAAGTCTAGTTTGTGGACCAACTGCCGATCTGCAGACTGGCTGTTACTGGAATGCAGGGAGGTCAATTGCAAAATTGAGAGTAAGCATTTAAAACTTTTATAACAATTTAACAGAATTACTTTTGAATATTGAATCTAATAAATAAAATGTAAGCTGACCCTTTTAATGTTTAATATTTTTTTCTTCTAATTAATTTCATTGTGTTTTATAAAAGTGGCATCCTGCAACAGATTGAAAATTTAAAAAACAAAACTTGTTCTTTACCACAGATAAAAACATACTTTAGACCTCTGTTTCTCAAACTTCAGTGGTCACGTACTACTCTCATGGTTTTGTCATATCTGTATACCAATTTTATCATTTATTCAATATCTTTCTTTAAACAAAAATTACTTTTTAATTTAAATACTTTTTTCTTTTTTTTTTTTTTGGAGACAGAGTTTCATTCTTGTTGCCCAGGCTGGAGTGCAATGGCATGATCTTGGCTCACTGCAACCTCCACCTCCTGAGTTCAAGTGATTCTCCTGCCTCAGCCTCTCGAGTAGCTGGGATTATAGGCATGCACCAACATGCACGGCTAATTTTTATTTTTAGTAGAGACGGGGCTTCTCCATGTTGGTCAGGCTGGTCTCGAATTCCTGACCTCAGGTGATCCACCAGCAGCCGCCTCCCAAAGTGCTGAGATTACAGGAGTGAGCCACTGCGCCCAGCCTTAAGTACATTTGTAATGATCCTATATCACCACCGTAAGTACTACATCGCTATTGTAAATAGAAAACTACTATGAAATAGAATACCATGAAAACAAGGTAATGTTACTTAATTTAAAATAATAAAATAATAATATTTGAGTAATGACAAATCTGGTGGGTTTGCAAAAGTGCACACTTGAAAATCAGCAAAAAGTATTAAGAAACTTTTTTTCTTTATCAATCAATTAAAAATGAATATTTAGCTCAATGTTTCTCAGTTCAAGTCAAAGATGAGCTGAATATCTAAAAGGTATTTAATGTCCTTCTCAAGAAAGGTTGGATATTGAAAATTAATTCCTAATTTAATTTACGTAGGCATTTGTTCAACAAATTTTATTTTTCCCAATAGGGTTCTAAAGTGAGAAATCTTGAATCTTTCAAATGGGCCTGGTTATTTGGTAAAACCCAGAAAAGTGATTTATCAAGATTTTCTTGCCCTGAATCATTGCCATCTGGTTTGAGAAAATAGTTATAAAGACCTTTTATCAAGTGGTCTCTTCGTAATTTTGAAATGTTTTCAGCAAATTCTTCAGATGGATTTTTTATAAAAAAACTACAAGTTTTTTTTTTTTGAGACAGAGTCTCGCTCGGTCACCCAGGCTGGATTGCAGTGGCGTGATCTGGGCTCACTGCAAGCTCCACCTCCCAGGTTCACGCCATTCTCCTGCCTCAGCCTCCCGGGTAGCTGGGACTACAGGCGCCCGCCACCACACCCGGCTAATTTTTTTGTATTTTTAGTAGAGACAGGGTTTCACCATGTTACCAGGATGGTCTCGATTTCCTGACCTCGTGATCCGCCCACCTCAGCCTCCCAAAGTGCTGGGATTACAGGCGTGAGCCACCACGCCCGGCCTAAGTTTTTTCAATAAGTATTGCTGGTGGAATGAATGTCAGTTTCAGAATCTGTTCCTAGGATCCTGAGTTTACCATATAAAACATGTAAGTGAGATATACATATATGCATATGTACAGAAATACACATATAAACCTATCTATCATAGCCTTATCATATATGTATGAAGTCTTATTTCAATCTCTCTCAGTGGAAACTAGTGTTCAAAGAGATGTAGTGATCTCATTCAATCAACAGTAAGCAAATATTTGTTGACTGTGTACTGGGTAGCAGGCACCATTCTAGGCTTTGAGACAACAAAGAGAAACAGAATAGACGCAGTCAGGTTGTTTGTGTCCTAGTGACAGCTGGGGCAGAAGAGAGAAGAAAGAAGGTAATTTCCATATTGATAAGCTATGAAGAGGAGCAGGGGTCACTCAAAGAAGTCCTGTCTGGGATATCTGGAGGAGCAATCAGTCCTGTGAAGACTGGGAAGGGGCATTCCAGACATAAGAAACAGCTACTGCAAAGCCCATAGGACAAATACAAGACCGGCATGTCCAGGAAGCAAAGAATATATGGCTGGAATCTACTGAGCCATGGTGAGCTTCATAGTCACATAAGGCCTTGTAACTATGATGAGGAGTTTGGAATTTATTCTTTGCGATGAAAAACATGTGGAGGGTTTTAATTAGGGGGATGACATAATCCGATTTCATTTCAAAAATATCCTTCTGGATGCTGTGTGAAAAGGGAAAGAAGACACAAAGTCAAAGGCTTGTCCGTTGGCTCAGCAAGAAGCGATGGTGGCCGGGCGCAGTGGCTCACTCCTGTAATCCCAGCACTTTGGGAGGCCGAGGCGGGCAGATCATGAGGTCAAGAGATCAAGACCATCCTGGCCAACATGGTGAAACTCCGTCTCTACTAAAAATACAAAATTTAGCTGGGCATGGTGGAACCTGCCTGTAATCCCCGCTACTCAGGAGGCTGAGGCAGAAGAATCGCTTGAACCCCGGGGGCCAGAGGTTGCAGTGAGCTGAGATGGCACCACAGCACTCCAGCCTCTGGCAACAGAGTGAGACTCTGTCTCAAGGACCAAAAAAAAAAAGAAGTAATGGTGGCCTGGAGGAGAATGGCAGTGGTAGAGATAGAGAAGTGGATGGATTTGAGGGTAGAGTCACCTGGGCTGGCTAATGTGTGAGGGAAGATTTAGGAGAAAAGAGAAAAAGCAGAAAAGACTCCCTGCTTCTCGCATGAGCAAATTTCTTCTGGTTTCATAGCCTAGGAAGCAGCAGAGCCCAATTTAAAACCAAGGCTCGCTGGGCGCGGTGGCTCAAGCCTGTAATCCCAGCACTTTGGGAGGCTGAGGCGGGCAGATCATGAGGTCAGGAGATCGAGACCATCCTGGCTATCACGGTGAAACCCCGTCTCTACTAAAAATAGAAAAAAAAAAATTAGCCGGGCATGGTGGCATGCGCCTGTAGCTGCTGGGGAGGCTGAGGCAGGGGAATGGAGTGAACCTGGGAGGCAGAGGTTGCAGTGAGCCGAGGTTGCACCACTGCACTCTAGCCTGGGCGACAGAGCGAGACTCCGTCTCAAAAAAAAAAAAAAAAAAAAAAAAAAAAAAAAAAAAACCAAGGCTCTCTGGCTTCAAAGCCACTCTTGAACTCTTGACTCCATTTTTTTTTTTTTTTTTTGGTGGCTGCTGAATTGAACCCCAAAATGATAGCTCCCTGGTCTTCCCCAACCACTTAATCCCAAACTCCCAGCATTAAGCCTTTGTATAGCATGGGCTCTCCCCAAACCCTGAACCTCGGGATGCTCAGCAAATAGATTCTCAGAGCAACCAGAGAGGAGGAAATCTGGGATCAGCGTTTGAACAAATGCAAAGACCCGCCACTGAAGGCCTGGTGTCAGAGAAACCGCCACCTTTTCCCTGCGCCATTCTTATTCTCCTAAAATTCTCACCTCATCACCCCCACTCTCCTTCCCCTTGTCCTTCAAGGCTTCCCTAGGCAGCTACCCCCACTTCTGTGTGGGTCTGTATACCAGGAAAGGTCATCTCACTCCCTCTGTGCTACGAGAGGCATAACTGTGGCTCTAGGAACACGGCACTAGGTAATTCCTTCCATCTCTCCTGAACAAGATGGAAGAGAAGCAGCAGAAAGTGGTTTTAGGGAAGTCAGAGCGGGAGAGAATAGTTTCTGGTGTCAGCCATGACAGAGAATCCAGTGGTAAGAGAAATGAAAGGGGTGATTAAGTTTGGCTGATGGGAGAAAAGCTTCAGAAGGGTACAGGAGTGCGACTGCCTTACAGCAGGCCGAGAGGCTGGGCAACAGTGAAGCAGTCGGACAGAAGCATAAAGTAGACTTCCATGCAATCTCAGCCACAGTGACAGGAAAGGGGGAAGTCGATGTGTAGCTGAAGAAGAAAGTAGAACCAAGATGAGTGATTTTAATAGAAGGCACATAGGAAAGCATTTTAAAAGTGTTATGCAAATATAAAAGATTATTAATATTTGGCCTTATCATATGCTGCCTTTTACTTATGTTATGCAAATATAAAAGCTTATTAATGTTTGGCCTTATCATATGTTGCCTTTTACTTATTTATTTTTAAGATGGAGTTTCACTCTTGTTGCCCAGGCTGGAGTGCAGTGGGGCAATCTCGGCTCACCACAACCTCCGCCTCCCGGGTAGCTTGGATTACAGGTGTCCGCCACCACGCCTGGCTAATTTTTTGTATTTTGAGTAGAGACGGGATGTCACCATGTTGGCCAGGCTGAACTTGAACTCCAGACCTCATGTGATCCACCTGCCTTGGCCTCCTAAACTGCTGGGATTACAGGCGTGAGCCACCGTGCCTGGCCTTAACTTATTTATTTTTACCTTAATGCCCTATTTCCCTAAATAAACTCACAGTGAAATAAATCATGTTTAATACTTCTTGGGATCACTAACACAATGTCCTACACATAGAGAATAGCAACAACTTGATTACTAAAATATAAAGTCAAAATAGGCTAGAAATCTCCAGGATGATATCATGCATATGTATAGCCTTCCCAAGTAACTGGTTTACTATACTTTATGTTACTCGACGATAGATATTAAGTCCTATGTTTCTTTGTACTTGTAATACCCTAGAAGCTTGAATATAGTAGGTACTCAATTAATATTTGCTGATAGATTTTTCTTTCTTTTGAGACGCAGTCTTGCTCTGTCGCCCAGGTTGGAGTGCAGTGGTGCGATCTCTGCTCACTGCAAGCTCCGCCTCCCAGGTTCACGCCATTCTCCTGCCTCAGCCTCCTGAGTAGCTGGGACCACAGGCGCCCGCCACCACGCCCAGCTAATTTTTTTTTTGTATTTTTAGTAGAGACGGGGTTTCACCGTGTTAGCCAGGATGGTCTCGATCTCCTGACCTCGTGATCCGCCTGCCTCGGCCTCCCAAAGTGCTGGGATTACAGGCGTGAGCCACCGCGCCCAGCCCTGATAGATTTCAATTGCATATATTAGTTAACCTCTAGTTCTCAGTTCAAATGACAAACCATCTTTTGGCAATAACCAAAATTACAATGTAATTACATTAAATTGGGTTCAAATATATGGATTATTTCACCCTTTCTCCAGTGAAATCCAAATATGCTATTTCACCAATTAAACTACTCCTTTATCAAAGTTCCACTAATCTCCTGGAGGTAGCACTGTGCTCATTAACTAAATGTCAGGTGAGCACAGAAGCGACTTTGGATTTCACTTAATAAACCAGAGCAATTTAAAGTAATTAGTCACATCTTGTGAAAAGAAGCCAATGTGTAAAGAAGCCAGTTTAACCTGCTTGAGATCTGTGGGTGAAAACACTCATAAACTGAGGGAGACTGGGGATAGGAGCCTTATTTCCTTTGTCAAGGCTTTCAAGTCAAGCAGTTATTTACCCTAGAAAAGAACAGAGCTGACTTTAGGAAATCTTGAAAAAGCCATCTCAGGTGTTTGCAGAACACTGAAAAAATGTTCAACTGTCCAATTTATTGCCCAGATTTGGCTTATTTATCTGAAAACTTATCTTAGTAACATCTGAATTATAGTTTCTCTTTTAATCTCATTTCCCACATTAATGTGATTTACTTTCCAGATTTATGAGCCGTCTTTATGCCATTTGCAATAGCAAAGAAATAAATTACAAAATGTAAGACTTTATACCTAGTAATTTTCAATATATGCATTATCATTTGGACATATTTTTAACTCTGCACACTTATACATTATTTAGTGTACTTAAAAATGCTTTCAAGAAGAGAATGGAATTAGGCCACTAATCAATATAATAGACTAGTTATTATAAGAGGTAATCAGGAAAATTATAGATAATTTTTCTATGATACCAAAAATTTATAGATTAGTTACTATAAAATGAGTTTATTCCACAACTTACAAAGTTACCATAATTAAAGAATAACAACTGTTAGATATTTAGATTCCTTTTTTCTTTTTTTTGAGACAGAATCTCGCTCTGTCACCCAGGCTGGAGTGCAGTGCACTGATGTGATCTTGGGTCACTGCAACCTCTGCCTCCCGGCTTCAAGAGATTCTCCTACCTCAGCCTCCCGAGTAGCTGGGATTACAGGCGTGCACCATTATGCTTGGCTAATTTTTGTAGTTTTAGTAGAGAGGGGGTTTCGCCATATTGGCCGTGCTGGTTTCAAACTCCTGAGCTCAAGTGATCCATCCACCTCGGCCTCCCAAAGTGCTGGGATTACAGGCGTGAGTCACCACGCCCGGCCTGATATTTAGATTCTATAATCAATATTAGCCAAAGACCAAATGATGTGTTTCCCTCATCTAAAAATGACGTAATTGGCCAGGTGCGATGGCTCACTCCTGTAACCCTGGCACTTGGGGAGGCTGAAGCACGAGGATAACTTCAGGCCAGGAGTTTGAGATCAGCCTGGGTAACATAGCAAGACCCCATCCCTACCAAAAAAGTTTAGAAATTAACCAGGCATGATGGCATGCACCTGTAGTCCTAAGGTGGGAGGATTGCTTAAGCCCAGGAGTTCAAGGCTGCAATGAGCTATGATCATACCACTGCACTCCAGCCTAAGTGACAGAGTGAGACCCTGTCTCAAAAAAATAAATAAATAAAAATAAAATAGGCCAGGCACAGTGACTCACGCCTGTAATCCCAACACTTTGGGAGGCCAAGGTAGGCGGATCACGACATCAGGAGATCGAGACCATCCTGGCTAACACGGTGAAACCCCATCTCTACTAAAAAAATACAAAAAAATTTCGTGGGGTATGGTGGCGGGCGCCTGTAGTCCCAGCTACTCGGGAGGCTGAGGCAGGAGAATGGCATGAACCTGGGAGGTGGAGCTTGCAGTGAGCTGAGATTGTGCCACTGTACTCCAGCCTGGGTGACAGAGCGAGACTCCATCTCAAAAAATAAAAATAAAAATAAAAATTATATAATCCACTACCCTATTAGGTTACTAAGGTACTCCAAGAAGAGAAAAATAAACAATATTTACTGAACACTATAATGAGGTGCATTTTATAAGTCACTTATTTAACCTTTACAACCCTTTCCAAGTTGAATACCATCCTCATTTTACAGATTAAAAAAATTAGTTTCTGAAGTGTAAGTAATTTATCCAAGAGCAAACAGCTAGAGGAACGCTGGATGGTGTTTAAAGACAGGTTTGTGGCTGGGCACAGTGGCTCATGTCTGCAATCCCAGCACTTTGGGAGGCCAAGGTAGGTGGATCACAAGATCAGGAGTTCGAGACCAGCCTGGCCAATATGGCAAAACCCCATCTCTACTAAAAATACAAAAATTAACCGGGCATGGTGGTGCACACCTGTAGTCCCAGCTACTAGGGAGGCTGAGGCAGGAGAATTGCTTGAATCTGGGAGGCGGAGGTTGCAGTGAGCCGAAATCACACCACTGCACCCCAGCCTGGGTGACACAGTGAGACTCCATCTCAAAAAAAAAAAAAAAAAAAAAAAGAGACAGGTTTGTTTGCTACCAACATCCAGGTTATTTCATTTCAATAAAGTGTCTTCTTTCATTTTTTAAAAAAGCAAAATAACTTGTTTCTACTACAATTAAAATATCCATATTACCAACCAAAATATGCCCTCAAATAGTCATTTGTAAATATCTTGAATTTTTTTCTTTTAAAAAACTAATAGGCCAGGTGCAGTAGCTCATGCCTGTAATTCCAGCACTTTGGGAGGCCAAGGGAGGAGGATGGCTTGTGTCCAAGAGTTAGAGAGCAGCCTGGGCAAAATAGCAAGACTCCATGTCTATAAATAATTTTTAAAAATAGCTGGCATGGTGGTATGTGCCTACAGTCTCAGCTACTCAGTAGGCTGAAGTAGGATTGCTTGAGCCTGGGCGGTCAAGGCTGCAGTGAGCTGTGATAGTACCACTGCACTCCAGCCTGGGTGACAGAGTAAAATCCTGTCTCAAAAGAATAATTGCTAAATTTATTTACTGTCTTTTTTTTTTTTTTTTTTGAGACGGAGTCTTGCTCTGTCGCCCAGGCTGGGGTGCAGTGGCACAATCTCGGCTCACTGCAAGCTCCGCCTCCCGGGTTCACGCCATTCTCCTGCCTCAGCCCCTCCGAGTAGCTGGGACTACAGGCGCCTGCCACCACGCCCGGCTAATTCTTTGTATTTTTTAGTAGAGACGGGGTTTCACCGTGGTCTCGATCTCCTGACCTTGTGATCCGCCCGCCTCGGCCTCCCAAAGTGCTGGGATTACAAGCGTGAGCCACCGCACCCGGCCATACTGTCTTAACTAGTTGTCTCATTGAAGCAATATTCACTGGGCATATATTAAGTAGCCAGGCTATACAAGATGGGAGCTTACAAGGACCAATAAGACACAGTTGCTCCCTCAAGAATCTTATGGTGAGTAGGAAATACCATTGAAGATGGCTATAAAATAAGGACTTTGATATCACAGTTACAGGGATTGCATCAGAGTGGTCCAAACAAGACTGATGTGGGAAGGCTTCCTACAAGAGGGGAGCTTGTGCTGATCCCTAAAAGAAGCCTATGCGGCCGGGCGTGGTGGCTCACGCCTGTAATCCCAGCACTTTGGGAGGCTGAAGTGGGCAGATCACTTAAGGTCAGGAGTTCAAGACCAGCCTGGCCAACAGAGAGAAACCCCGTCTCTACTGAAAATACAAAAATTAGCCAGGCGTGGTGTCGGGCACCTATAATCCCAGCTACTTGGGAGGCTGAGACAGGAGATTTGCTTGAACCTGAGAGGCAGACGTTGCAGTGAGCCAAGATCACACCACTGCACTCCAGCCTGGGCAACAGTGTGAGATTTTGTCTCCAAAAAAAAAAAAAAATTAAATATGTAGATCATTTTGGGAACTGTGTGATGAATCCAATCATCAAGCAAGAGTAGATAGGAAGGATAGTCAGAAGAGTATCTCAATTTCTAAGGCTAGAAAATGGTAATAAAATCTTTTTTTTTTTTTTTTTGAGACAGAGTCTCACTCTGTCGCCCAGGCTGGAGTGCAGTGGAGCAATCTCGGCTCACTGCAAGCTCCATCTCCCGGGTTCACGCCATTCTCCTGCCTCAGCCTCCCGAGTTGCTGGGACTACAGGCACCTGCCACCACGCCCAGCTAATTTTTTTGTATTTTTAGTAGAGACAGGGTTTCACCCTGTTTACCCAGGATGGTCACAATCTCCTGACCTCGTGATCTGCCTGCCTTGGCCTCCCAAAGTGCTGGGATTACAAGCGTGAGCCACCGCGCCCGGCCATAAAATGGTAATAAAATCTTGACGACAGTAGTGGTAGAAAGGATGGAGAAAAAATTCCAGAGACACTGACAAGGTAAAATGGGGATGACTGTGAATCACAGGACCTGGGGGTGAAGGAGAGCTGAAGAAGGAATCTAGAATGATTACCTTTAATGACCAAAACTAGAGAGTGACAGTAGTGTCATTCATCGAAAAGAGTGACTGTTAGAGACACAGCAGTCTGAGGAGAAGCCCAGGAGTTCATTTGTAGACATGTGAGCTTGAGATTGATGTGAGACATCCATGTGGAGTTGTTCAGTGGGTCTGGAGCTCAGGAGAGGGGCAAAGCCACTTCGACACAGATTCCAGGAGTCAGCAGTTTGTGTGCCACGTTTGAAGCCATGGAAGTGAATAACAGCACGTTAGTTGGATGCTCTTACTCACTGTAGAAGGTGGAGGAGTGTAGGAATAGAGAACCACGGACCATCAATATTTAAGGAGTGGTCAACAGCAGAAGAGCCCAAGAAAAGCAAACTAGAGACACAGAAAACCAGGAAATATGGAGTCATAGAAGCCACAGGAGGAGAGCTTCAAGAAAGAGGACACAACCAGCAGTATCCATTGCTTCAGACAGGGCCAGTAAGATAAGGACTAAACTATGAGCCAGGTGTGGTGGTGCACATCTGTAATCCCAGCAATTCAGGAGGCTGAGGCAGGAGGATTGCTTGAGCTCACGAATTTGAGAGACCAGCCTGGGCAACATAATGAGACCTCATCTCTAGAAAAAAGTCAAAAAATTAGCTGGGCATAGTGGTGCATGTCTGTGGTCCCAGCTACTTGGGAGGCTGAGGCTCGCTTGAGCCTGGAAGGTTGAGACTGCAGTGAGCTATGATGGTGCCATTGCACTCCAGCCTGGGTGACAGAGTGAGAATCTGTCTCAAGAAAACAAAACAAAACAAACTAGCATACGATGGATTTAGCAACAAAAATGACATTGACTAACCTGGTGAGAACTGGGTCAGTGGAGTTGTGGGAATGGAAGCCAGACCAAAGTTCTCATCTGATAAAATTTCCTGAATGAAACAAAGAAATCATCCATAACTCTTATTTGCTAAAGGCTTTGAGCCAATTGTAAAGTTTACACTTTTCTCAAGCACTTTCATTTAGTTTGTAATTAAATAAGCAAAGTACTTGTACATACCCTTTTCTTAATTACAGCTTTCCTAATGAATTAACTTGCATGTACAAACAGCCTCATCTGTAAGATGGGTTTGCTCCAGCACTGGGTTAAAACTGGGCTTATATGCAAAAGCTGTTGTTAATTCATACCTGTTAATGCAGTTTGTTTATACTGAATATGATTAGAAGAAATCAAGAACATGATTCTAAAATTTTATAATTTGCAGACACACTACAATGATTAGCTCAAAACTAAGTCCTGAACTGTTATGTTGTCTTTCACGTGCACGTATACCTTAGATTATTTTATTTTTTTATTTATTGATTTTTTTTTTTTAGCTGGAGTCTCGCTCTGTTGCCCAGGCTGGAGTACAGTGGCACGATCTCGGCTTACTGCAACCTCCGCCTCCTGGGTTCAAGCGATTCTCCTGCCTCAGCCTCTCGAGTAGCTGGGATTACAGACATGTGCCACCATACCCGGCTAATATTTTATATTTTTGGTAGAGACGGGGTTTCACCATGTTGGCCAGGCTGGTCTTGAACTCCTGACCTAAAGTGATCTGCCTGCCTCAGCCTCCCAAAGTGCTGGGATTACAGGCATGAGCCACCATGCCCAGCCCACCTTAGATTATTTTAATAGAATTGTTTTCTAAATGTTGATGCTGGAGGTTAGAATTAACTCCAAATGTATAGTTAAATATATCATATTACGTTTTGACTAATACAATTTTCTTTCAGGTTATGTGGTTTATTTATCAATACCCTTACCTAAATCAGGGTAATGAAGTCCTTCACTGTTCTGTATCATTTCAAAGATTGCTTCGTCTTTCTTAGTTTACTTATCTAACTTTTTTTTTTTCTTTTTGAGACGGAGTGTTGCTCTGTCGCCCAGGCTGGAGTACAGTGGTGCGATCTCAGCTCACTGCAAGCTCCGCCTTCCGGGTTCACGCCATTCTCCTGACTTAGCCTCCCTAGCAGCTGGGTCTACAGGCGCCTGCCAACATACCTGGCTAATTTTTTTGTATTTTTAGTAGAGACGGGGTTTCACTGTGTTAGCCAGGATGGTCTTGATCTCCTGACCTCGTGATCCGCCCACCTCGGCCTCCCAGAATGCTGGGATTACAGGCTTGAGCCACTGCGCCTGGGTTACTTATCCAATTTTTTAAGGAACGAGGGCAATAGAATTAATTTTTCCTGTTGTAATAGTGTTTCACGGCACTGCTTAATTTTACCCTATGTTTGTAAATTTCAGTATTTAACTACATATATATAAGATGTGCAGTTGCTCACGCCTGTAATTCCAGCACTTTGGGAGGCCAAGGTGGGTGGACCTCCTGAGGTCGGGAGTTTGAGACCAGCCTGACCAACACGGAGAAGAAACCCTGCCTTTACTAAAAATATGAAATTGGCCAGGCGTGGTGGTACATGCCTGTAATCCCAGCTACTTGGGAGGTTGAGGCAGGAGAATTGCTTGAACCCAGGAGGCAGAGGTTGCAGTGAGCCGAGATTGCACCGTTGCACTCCAGCCTGGGCAACAAGAGCAAAACTCCGTCTCAAAAAAAAAAAAAAAGACATGAAAAGTGCTGGGAGTGGTGGCTCATGCCTGTAATCCCAGAACTTTGGAAGGCCAAAGTGGACAGATTACTTGAGGTCAGGAGTTCAAGATTAGCCTGGCCAACATGGTGAAACTCCATCCCTACTAAAAATACCAAGAAATTAGCCAGATGTGGTGGCACACACCTGTATTCCCAGCTACTTGGGAGGCTGAGGCTGGAGAATCACTTGAATCTAGGAGGCAGAGGTTGCAGTGAGCTGAGATCACGCCACTGCACTCCAGCCCAGGCAACAGAGCAAGACTCTGTCTCAAAAAAAAAGACATAAAAATAGACATGTATGCATATGCATGTATAAGGGATGCTTTTGGGAAAATGTTTCCTCCCTGATTAGAGAGACGGAGAGTAAAACAGAGAAACAGAAAGAAGGACCGATGAGGAGAAGTTCCTTGTCCTCCCTTGTCTGTGTCTTCAGTGAGAATAAAATGCTTGGAGTTGGTTAACCCATCATATTTTTCTGGTGACGACAGAGCAGAAAGAAGGGAAGAGACTGGGTCCCTCATGACACTGGAGAGCTACTCAATCAACCAGGAACTGCTCACCTGACTTCTTGCTGGGTGAAATAGTGACTCGTATAATTTAACCCATTTTTAGTAGGATTTTGATTTCTTTCAATGGAGAGAACTGATTTGATACACCACCCCCCAAACACACACACGTACATTATGCATCTCAAGAATTTCATTTGAAACTTAATCAACAAAGGGGATTTTAGCCATGCCTTTTTTTTTTTTTTTTTTGAGACTGAATCTTGCTCTGTCACTCAGGTTAGAGTGCAGTGGTGTGATCATAGCACACTACAGCCTCAAACTCCCAGGCTGAAGCAATCCTCCCACTTCAGCCTCCCATGTAACTGGGATTAGAGATGCTCACCATCAAGGCCCAGTCAAGTTTTAAAGTTTTTTTTTTTGTAGAGAAAGAGGGGGTCTCACTGTACCGCCCAGGCTGATCTTGAACTTCTGGCCTCAAGCTATCCTCCCACCTGGGCTTCTCAAAGTGCTGGGATTACAGCAGTGAGCCACTGCACATGGCAAGTTACACCATTTAGTCTAAGTTGATCCCTCTTAAAAGCGTAGAAAAGGCTATCCAGTTCCAACACAAAGGTAGCAAGAGCTACTTTGATGAAAAATTAGAGTAGAAAAGCAGCTTCCATTTAAAAGAATAGCAGGAAACAATCAAGTTAGGATTCTTAAAAATTAACATGATTTTTGGCCATAATGCAACCAAGATTATAGTGATGGCAATGGCTGCTGCCATCATGCTGGCTGCAGCAGGGTGGCGTGGCTAGGGCTGCACACTCCATGGAGCCAGTGGGAGCCCGGCCCTTTCTGAGTTGGGCCAGGGGCTCCCGGGGTACTGCTGCAGCTGCCCAAATCCAGTGGCAGGACCTGGGCATCTCTGCAGCCTGCACCCTTGGGGGCCCCAGGAAGGACATCCCCCCATCTCCCTGCAGGCTTGGGGGTATCTGCTCCTACTGCCTGGCCTCTCTCCACTCCCAGCACCTGCTATGATTTCAGAGCAGTGGTTGGGGTCAAGAATGGCAGCAGAGGCAGATTGATTCCAGGGTAGAAGGGGGTGGGTTCACAGTAAGGCCCCTCCTTCAGGCCAGGGAGGGCCTGAAGGCTGAGGGCTGGGCTGCCATTCCCATGGACCAGAGTGGGGACTCATGATGCCTCTTCCAGTCCACCTATGGCTGCCCATGGATAAATCGGCATGTACTTCCTCCCCTCTGAGGTCCATAAAAGCCCAGGGTTCAGCCAGAGCAGGGCAGAGGATTGCCAGAGGAAGAAGAAGACAGAGAGATTATAGGATGACCAGCTACAGAGAGGAGCTACCTTCTATGCTGATAGCTGCAGGTGAGGGAACAACCAGTTGCAGAGATGGAGCTACCCTCTCTGCCGAGAGAGCTGCAGAGATGACCTGCCAGCAGAGAGGAGCCGTCTTCTCTAGGGCCTCCTTTTAATAAAGCTCATCTTTTTCTTGTTCACCCTTCAGTTGTCTGCATATCTCATTCTTCCTGTCTGCATACCTCATTCTTCCTGAACGAAGGACAAGAACTTGGGCAAAGGTGCCACGGCTACAGAGGTTTTCAGCCAAAAAATCAATGCCCCCAAAATCCCATAACAATAGTATTTTTAAAAGAATCAGTTATAACTAATAATAATACACATTAGGTTTTAAAGTTTTGTGCCCATTAAATTGTCAAAGAAGAAAAAAATAGAAAAAATTTGCTTCCAAGTCTTTAAATTAGATTAATACGATTATGCATAATTTTTGATTTACAATTGTAACATTCTAAGAGAAACACAGTTATATTATTCCAGTAAGAAAGAGATATAGAATTAAAAATAAATAATATTTTTCCTTTGTTCTGAGATTTTAATTAATTTTGAAATATGTGAATTTCCTTTCTAATCTAGAGTGTTGAGTAATTAGAATTTCCCTTTAACGTGAAATTTGGATGTTCTTTCTAGATTTAATTCTTGTCAGGAAAGGCCGGGCGCGGTGGCTCACGCTTGTAATCCCAGCACTTTGGGAGGCCGAGGCGGGCGGATCACGAGGTCAGGAGATGGAGACCACGGTGAAACCCCGTCTCTACTAAAAATACAAAAAAATTAGCCGGGCGTGGTGGCGGGCGCCTGTAGTCCCAGCTACTCGGAGAGGCTGAGGCAGGAGAATGGCAGGAACCCGGGAGGCGGAGCTTGCAGTGAGCCGAGATCGCGCCACTGCACTCCAGCCTGGGCGACAAAGCGAGACTCCATCTCAAAAAAAAAAAAAAAAAAAATTCTTGTCAGGAAAATAATTCCCTAGTAGAGTAGAAACGACAAGGGGAGCTGGTGGGAAGGAGACCATGGAATCATAATTATCCCACAGAAAGAGGAAAACTTGAATCCAGCACGCTTTTCTGGAGATTAGAAAAGTAGATTTCAATATATTCAAGTACAGGTACAATTAGAGGACCAGAGACTCCAGAATGAGAAATGGTGCAAGAACACAGTGGACTATCAACATTTGAATCATTTGTGATTTTTTTTTTTTGTTTTTTTGAGACGGAGTCTCACTCTGTCACCCAGGCTGGAGTACAGTGGCACAATCTTGGTTCACTGCCTCCTGGGTTCAAGTGATTCTCGTGTCTCAGCCTCCCAAGTAGCAGGGATTACAGGCACAAGCCACCATAGCTGGCTAATTTTTTGTATTTTTAGTAGAGATGGGTTTTCACCATGTTGGCCAGGCTGATCTCGAACTCCTGACCTCAAGTGATCTGCCTGCCTTGACCTCCAAAGTGCTAGGATTACAGGCGTAAGCCACCGCGCCCAGCCCATTTGTGATTGTATTATTAGAACTTGCATGAGGAAGAAAAGGTAGAGACAGGCGAGAGAAAACTGAATGAGAAGGTTTCTGGTGTTCTTAGACTTTCAAAGGGCCGCGGCCAAAGATGAAAGCAGGGACACATTGCCGTAGATGAAGAGAGAAGGCCAGTGACCTGAAGCAGATTCAGAAAGTTTCAGCCCCAGAGGCCTCTGAAGCAAAATTCCTGACAGCAAAACTGTCTGCAGTTCAGAAATGAAGCGCAAAAACAAAGGCACAGGCCCGTTGCTTGCCATAAAGACAGATCAGATCAATTTCACTTCCATTTTGTTTCTATCTTCATCAGGAGTCTGTACTCCAGAAAGCAACCAAGTTCCCAAATGGTGAGGGGTAGTGAGTGAGAGCTCAATTCCAGTGTCTCCCCAAGTTTGAGTCTCTGGGTTCCCACGGAATACATCCCAGTGAGCAGAAAGACCCAGAGATGACAGAAGTATCACCCCTGGGCATCTCAGAGAAGGGCAAACATTCTGGTTTTCCAAGAGGGAAGGGAAGGAGTAAGATTAGCCACAGACCAAAGTGCTTCACATTAAGTGCCAAAAAAATTCGAGATTTTACTTTCTGTTTTTATTTTTTTTTCCCCGAGATGGTGTCTGGCTCTGTTGTCCAGGCTGGAGTGCAGTGGCGCAATCTTGGCTCACTGCAACCTCTGCCTCCCGGGTTCAAGCGATTCTCCTGCCTTAGCCTCCCAAGTAGCTGCGACTGCAGGCATGTGCCATCACCCCTGGCAAATTTTTGTATTTTTAGTATATATAAGGTTTCACCACATTGGCCAGGCTGGTCTCAAACCCCTGACTTCAGGTGATCTGCCTGCCTTGGCCTCCCAAAGTGCTGGGATTACAGATGTGAGCCACTGCACGCAGCCCGATATTTTCATTTCTATTTAACGGGGTTGTGATCACTGAGAAAATAATTTAGCAATCACATGGAACCCAAATACGTTCAGTAAAATCACGAGCTGTTTCTCTCTTTCTTTTTTTTTCAAATAGGGGTTGCTAATCTGGTAGCTATGAATATTATACTTAAGGTAAATTCTGATGTTAGCAAAACATTTCAGTCACAAGACATTCTCCAAATCTGAGATTTGATGGTTCTTCAAGACTGTCTTTTGATGATTCTTCATTCTTGATTCTTTGTTCTTCATTCTTGACAAACTTTTATTCCTTCAAAATATTTTAAATGAATTCTAATAAACTGCTATTCAAAATAATTGTAAAAATGGGCCAGGCACGGTGGCTCGTGCTTGTAATCCCAGCACTTTGGGAGGCTGAAGCAGGAGGATCACTGAGCCCAGGAGTTTGGGTAATATAATGAGGCCTTGCCTCTACAAAAAAAAAAAAATTAGCTGGGTATGATGTTGCACCCCTCTAGTCTCAGTTAGGAGGCTGAGGCAAGAGGATTGCCTGAGCCCAGGAGGTCAGGGCTGCAGTGACCTGTGATCATGCCACTGCACTCTGGCCTGGAAAACAGTGAGAGCCTGTCTCAAAAACAAAACAAAATAATTATAAAAATGGATATACTGATCAATGTAAATATGGTTAAGTGGATGCTATTATGTATGAACAACATTTATAACTAACTGCTTTTTAAAATTAACTTTAAAACATATGCTGTACTTTAAATTTTTGTCTTATGCCTATGGAAAAGTTGGTAAATTGTGGAACTACGTTCACCTTTTTATTTTTATTTTTATTTTTACGCAGGGTCCTGCTCTGTTGCCCTGGCTGGAGTTCAGCGGTGTGATTTCAGCTCACTGCAACCTCCACCTCCTAGGCTTAAGTGATCCTCCTGCCTTCGCTGAGACCACAGGCATGAGCCACCAAGCCCAGCTAATTTTTTTTTTTTTTTGTAGAGACGGGGTTTCACCATGTTGCCCAGGATGGTCTCAAATTCCTGGGGTCAAGAGATCCACCTGCTTTGGCCTCCCAAAGTAAGTGTGGCGTGAGCCACAGCACCTGGCCTCACTTCTGTTTCTTATCAGCTATTACTTTGGCCAAATTACTTAACAAACTCTCTGTTATTTATTTTCTTATCTATAAAATGGGGATAAATAATAACTATCTCATAGGGTTGAAATTAAATGAAATAATATACATATATATATAAAGGACAAGTATATAATACATGCTTAATAAATGTTGCTGTTGATGCCATTAGTGGTGGTAAATGGTGGTGATAAAGTTTAGTAGTAATTTCACTGGGCTCAGAGTAAGCCACTCAATAACTTCCTTCATGAAAATTGTTTTCTCTGTCTCTACCAGGTAAGAAATTATTTTCAAGAAACAGACCAGGCTGGGCATGGTGGCTCATGCCTGTAATCCCAGCACTTTGGGAGGCCGAGGTGGGCAGATCACTTGAGGTCAGGAGTTTGGGACCAGCCTTGCCAACATGGTGAAACCCCGTCTCTGCTAAAAGTACAAAAATTAGCCGGGCGTGGTGGCAGGCGCCTGTAATCCCAGCTACCAGGGAGGCTAACTAAGAAAGAAGAATTGCTTGAACCCAGGAGGCGGAGGTTGCAGTGAGCCACGATCTCCAGCCTGCACTCCAGCCTGGGCAACAGGGCAAGATTCTATCTCAAAACAAAACAAAACACAAACAAACAAACAAAAAACCAGACCACTGGACTAAAAATGACTTCGTCAATATGAATTTGTTTTCCCCACATAAGAAGTTTGGTGGTGCTGTTCTTGAATTGGTTCCATAGTTCATCATGTCAGGGCCCTGGGTCAGCCTTCCCAGGGTTCTCTGGGCATTTGCTCCTGGCCACAGGACAGCCACGTAGCTGCTCCAAACATCACACCCTGTGCATGCTAAGCAGGAAGGAAACAGGAATAGGCACTCATCAGTGGCCTCTCACCCATTATCAGGCAGGAAAATCGCTCTGAGACATCTCCCTCCCCTCGCCGGCAGACTTGCCCTTAGGTCAACTTCTCGGACACAGGGTGCTCCTGGCAGAAAAGGAGTCTGGGAATTGAGCATCTGCAATTTTCAGCCACAACAGTAGGAAGGCAGATCTGCCAGCCAGGAAAAAAGGTGAACCAAGGCTTGCTACCTTATTTTAACTTTATTGTTCCTTTTCATTACGAACCAGATATATTGTTTTCAAAGGCTCATTTCAGAGACCTAGACCAAAATATAATGTCCCACCTCAATCTCTATATAAATGTTCATTTTCAGAGGTAAATAAGTAAATAACCCTTCCTCCCTCCTGAATGCAGCAGAGCAGGTAATTGTCAAGCCATTTAGACATTTTTAAAAACCCCAAAAACAAAATTGGGAAGCCGTGAGCCAGATGGTCTCCCACGATTGTTGCTGACTCAATGACTCACTCTTTTGTCCCTCGTGTTTCAGAATTTCTTTTTCAGAAAGTCCCCTGATCTCATCTCTCTGTTTTCTTCCTCTTCCATTAGATGGATCAAATGTCTTCCAAAATATCACCTTCCTCTTCTAGCAATACAACAGCAGGGAAACGGTGGCAGAAACAGTACAACATGAGGGCTTGAGTGTGCTCTGTGTGTGTGTGTGTGTGTGTGTGTGTGTGTGTGTAGGGAATGTGGATAGAGAAAAACTAGATTTGCCTTTTAACCTCACCCTGTTACCTTCCAAACATACAAAATACTTCAATACCTTTCTGGTAATCACGAGGCTTGGCCCACTCTCCACTCTTCCCCACACCTCCCATCCCTGGCCCAGTGAATTCCCTGCTCCCCACCTGCCAAAAAAGAAAAGGGTAGGGGGTTAACAAGATCTCCAACCTCTGAAAAAGGAAAGCAGAAATCGCCAGGGCTGGAAGCTCCCTCTCTACGGCACAGCAGACAGCAGAGTGACAGCAAAACCCTCTTCTGCTTCCTGTCTTTCAAAGGAAGCACATTGAGGCACTCACCTAACCAGCTGTCCTGCATCTTGTTCCAGGAAGATAACAAGGATTCCCAAACAGCACGTGCCTCACCCGAAGCCAGTGTGGGCCAGCAAAGTGGAGATACATTGGAGAGACTCAGTGTGGATGCCCCGTTGGAGAAATAGGATCAAAATCATTGTATACCAACTAAAACCACTATCAAATAAAATTCAGATGGGATCCATGATGGGTCCCATGAGCATCAGATAGGGATGCTGAAGCTTATCAGCCACATAAGAGAAAAAGTCCACTTTGTGGAGGGCGAAGCTCTGAGGCAGCAGCGGTGTGACCACCTCTGGGAAGATAGGGTGACTTTAGGAAGGTTTGGGGCTGATTGGACACATGTAAGCTTTATGCTGAGGGATGGGGTCTTCAGTCTTCAAAAACCCTTCACAAATGTGAAATGTCGGCCGGGCGCGGTGGCTCACGCTTGTAATCCCAGCACTTTGGGAGGCCGAGGCGGGCGGATCACGAGGTCAGGAGATCGAGACCACGGTGAAACCCCGTCTCTACTAAAATACAAAAAATTAGCCGGGCGTGGTGGCGGGCGCCTGTAGTCCCAGCTACTCGGAGAGGCTGAGGCAGGAGAATGGCGTGAATCCGGGAGGCGGAGCTTGCAGTGAGCCGAGACTGCGCCACTGCACTCCAGCCTGGGCAACAGAGCAAGACTCCGTCTCAAAAAAAAAAAAAAAAATGTGAAATGTCCACAGCAGAGAACTAAGACGGGGGTCATCTGGAATAATGTCTTGTAAAGAAGCATTGATAAAACTGGTTGACAATGTTACCCTGGTGAGGGAGAGGCTTAGGGTCACAGGAGCACACCCTCTATCACTGCTAGGAGCAGTGTAGTGGTTAAGCGCTCCATTCTTGGTTCCTACTTACAGAGTTTGAATTTTGCCTGTTGACTAAGAACTAAGATTCTTGTCCATTCTGAGAGAAATACATGTGGTAGATAATCCATGCAAATGCATGGGACCTGCCCATAGGAACTGTTGAGTGTTAGCTGCTGTTATTAAATTCCTCTCATCTTGATTTAAATAATTTGGCAAGTTTCCACAAGTGCCTGAGGCTGCAAAGAAGTGTTTTAGGGAGCTCTAGATAACATTTGCAGAAAAAGTCACCTATCCTTTGTGGATTACATACTAAATAGGTGGTTCTCAAACCTCAATTTGAGAAATATTGTTAAAGCCTTCCATTAGGGGATAATCCTATTAAATTTAGAAAATTTGGCAGAATGAGGATTTGTAAAGGAATGCAATGTTCTGTGGAACATTAAGTGTCTCTAAAAACACTGAATAAATATAATAACAATATCTCCTTGCATTTGTGAGCTGCCTATAGACACCAAGTGCTTACACATGTGCTGGTTTATTTACTGTCTGCTGAATTGTCAGGAAATTCTACCTGCCGGAGATTGCTACCAGCCTACTGGAGCTGGTTTCTGGCCCTTGCTCTCTGTTCCTTATAGGGTTGGCTTGGAGAGTAACTTTGTTATTGTCCATTTTTGGTAGCTACTCCATAGTCAGTTGCCATTTCCTAGTAACCCCTTTTGCCTCTGATGAGACAGGGCATAACTCACCAAACATAACTATTCCTGAAATAGAGACTTTTAAACATACTTGTCATGAATTTCTCAAGTGTGGTTTGCAAACCACCTGCATCAGAACCATTTTTGTTTATTTGCTTAAAAATGTAGACATACAGAGGTTCACACATCCTGATTCCACCTCAGGGTAGTTAATTCAAATTGCAGGGCAGGAGGACTGGAAATCTACATTTTTAACAAGCATCCCAGATGATCCTTATGCATACTAACAATTAAGGACAATTGTTCTCATGCTTCAGGAGCACAATTAAAAATAGTTAAATCCTGCCAAGCCAGCTGCTGGACAAAGGCAAATACTAAAATAGAGAAATACAAAAAGGACTCAGAGGTATAGACCGTCCCGGAGCCGGCAAATCACACGCCAAACCCACCACCAGAAACCCTGAGTTGGGACAGGTACAAAATTTAAAGGGGGCTAAAAAACTCATTAATAGGGACAAATAATGCTTAGTGATATCAATATATATAAATATTAAATTGTATTATATATTATGTTATAATTATAGTATTATATATATATTATATATATATATATACATTTTTGAGACAGAATCTCTATCACCTAGGCTGGTGTGCAGTGGCGCAATCTCGGCTCACTGCAACCTCTGCCTCCTGGTTCAAGCAATTGTCCTGCCTCAGCCTCCCGAGTAGCTGAGATTACAGGCATGCCACCATGCCTGGCTAATTTTTGTATTTTTAGTAGAGACGGGGTTTCACCATGTTGGCCAGGCTGGTCTTGAACTCCTGACCTCAGGCGATCCACCCACCTCAGCTTCCCAAAGTGCTGGGATTACAGGCATGAGCCACCGCACCTGGCCAGTGCAATATTTTTAAAAGTCAAAATCAATGCAAAAATATTCATAATGAACAAAGGTATGAAAACTTTAAATGAAGACAAGATCGGTATTACCCATGTTTTCCTTTTGCCTCAGGCTCCAATATGGCACTCTCCGGCACTGCCAGGACGGCTCTTCGCTGTCCAGTCTGTGTGCTAATGGGACAGTCCTTGTCCTGTCTCACTGTATCTAAAGGAGGAGCCTGGAACGGAGGAATGTCAACCATCTTATCCTCGTGTTGCAGTTCAGAGAGTTTAAAGTCAAATGCCTAATTTTATTAACTTCAACACATTGTTCTTTCCTTTGAAAATAAAAGTTAGATTGAGTTCTGTAGTTCTTAACGAAACGGAATTGTACTCCAGTGACAGGATTAACTTGCTGAAGACATATAGGCTCATAAGAGGCCGCCTACCCTGCTGATGCTCAGTTTAAGGGACTCTCAGCAGCGATTGTGAAGGCCAAATAGGCCCCTCTGTAGGGTGTCACTCTGCCTCAGATGCTGCTTTCTGATAGACATTTCTGGGTGTGTAAAATTTTAAATCCTTTATAAACATCAATGATTCGCATAATTGGTGTAATTATAGGTATCTAAAAAGCAGAAAATGCCTGTGTAACAGCTGCCAATAGTTGGTTTCAGGAAACATGCAGTCACTTGTGGAGAGCCAGGCTTGGGGTATAATGCTCAGATAATATTACTTCCAGATGGACCAACTTGAATCAGAGACGGCACGGAGATAGAGGAAAAGTGCTCCCTCCCCAGGAACCAAGCCACGCAGGAGTCCAGGGGTGGAAAACGCTCTCTGAGGGTCTCCCCTGACTGCACAGCGAGTGTGCACAGGTCCCACATCTGCAATGGGCTCCAGCTACTTATGTGAGGAAGGACTAGAAAGGAATAGTTTCAACCATCCTTTGTTAGCGCTATTTTTAAACGCTCCACAGTTGTTAAGGCCTCTATTAAAGGTAAGAGAAACTGGCATACAATTGGCAGTCCCTAGTTTACATATATCTGTCTTCTTCCAAATGGGCATGGAGGAAATGAAAATATTTTTAATTTCTCTACTGCTTAAATATGTGGGGCTGTTTTGTTCATAAAATGCTGTGGTTTATTGAGAAGTTCTTAAAGCCAATTCTGTTAGTGGTAGGTACTTGAACTTGCAAACATTGCCCTGAGTACTCTCCTACTCTTTTAAAGAACAGGTGGGTTTGGGTGGAGAAGGATAATTAATTGAGAGAAATGGCAACAATTTAGAGGAATTGACCCTCGGGCAGATTCCCAAGGCCTGCTACCACTTAGCCTGCCAAAATGGCCGCCAATTACCAACCTACAGCTAAAGAGATCTCCGCCCACACTTTCTGAATGAATGTTCTCACTTCATTTTGTCAAACTACCCATCCTTCTACAAACGAACAATCTGAACTTAACTACAATCTTCTTTTTTAAAAATGTACATTTATGTAGTAGTAAATCTCCCAGTGTATTTAGCACTGCCTCTTTCAAAGACTGGCTTCTGGACCTACTTCTGCTTGGGGGTGGGGGAACAAACGGCAGTGTGTTTTGAGACTACAGATAGCCCCACAACTACCCAGGAACTTCCAATAAATTATTAAATGGTCCTCAATTGAGGACCATTTAATCAAAAAGTTTCAGTCAGGCTGGGCGCAATGGCTCACGCCTGTAATCCCAGCACTTTGGGAGGAGGAGGTGGGCAGATCACCTGAGGTCGGGAGTTCAAGACCAGCCTGACCAACATGGAGAAACCTCGTCTCTACTAAAAACACAAAATAAGCCAGGTGTGGTGGCACATGCCTGTAATCCCAGCTACCTGGGGGGCTGAGGGAGAAGAATCGCTAGAACCTGGGAGGTGGAGATTGCGGTGAGCCGAGATTGTGCCACTGCACTCCAGCCTGGGCAACAAGAGCAAAACTCTGTCTCAAAAAAAAAAAAGTTTCAGTCATATTGATGTTATAACACCTACCTAACAGCAGTCTTAAAGGAAAACACAGTGCGTTTTGTTGTGTTTTATTATGATTATTATTATTTATTTATTATTGAGGGGACAGGGATTTTTATAACGATTTTGATAATAGTTAATTTTGGAGCATGAACCAGCATCCAAAGCAGAATAGGCCTGAACATTATGTTATGATGTTTGGTATGTTATGTTATGTTATGTTATGTTAATATGTTTGGGGAATTTGGTAGGATCAATCCTGGGAGCTAGGTCAAATGGCCCGTAAATTTTCTTTGTCATCTAAAAAGTTCAAAATTCTGTGATCAGTGCTCTATGATCATATCCTAAAGCAGTGGGGTTTTTTTTCCTCCATTTTTAAAGCAGAATCATTTATGTAAAACAGATGAAAGAGGAACTGCTCTGGGTGGTTATGTGTGGATTTTCTCTGAGCGTATCTGTCTAAAGGAGAAAGAAAGGGGGTAGTGTATCTTGGTCTCTATGATGACTAGATAAGATTGAACTCCCAGAAAGCAGACCTAAACCTAGCCCAAAATATCTTTTGCCAGTTTGTCACATGGATGTTCTGTTGTAGTGAGAGGTGACAGCGTGCTGGCAGCCCTCACAGCCCTTGCTCGCTCTCGGCACCTCCTCGGCCTTGGCACCCACTCTGGCCACGCTTGAGGAGCCCTTCAGCCCGCCGCTGCACTGTGGGAGCCCCTTTCTGGGCTGGCCAAGGGCGGAGTCTGCTCCCTCAGCTTGCGGGGAGGTGTGGAGGGAGAGGCACGGGCGGGAACCGGGGCTCCGCGCCGTGCTTGCGGGCCAGAGAGAGTTCCGGGTGGGTGTGGGCTCCGCGGCCCGCACTCGGAGCGGCCAGCCAGCCCCGCCAGCCCTGGGCAGTGAGGGGCTTAGCACCTGGGCCAGCAACTGCTGTGCTCAATTTCTCGCCGGGCCTTAGCTGCCTTCCTGCGGAGCAGGGCTGGGGACCTGCAGCCCGCCATGCCTGAGCCTCCCCCCGCCCCTCGTGGTCTCCTGTGCCGCCAGAGACTACCCGACGATCGCTGTCCCCTGCTCCATGGCACCCAGTCCCATCGACCACCCAAGGACTGAGGAGTGCGGGCGCACGGCATGGGACCGGCAGGCAGATCCACCTGCGGCCCCCGTGGGAGATCATCTGGGTGAAGCCAGCTGGGCTCCTGAGTCTGGTGGGGACTTGGAGAACCTTTATGTTTAGCTAAGGGACTGTAAATACACCAATCGGCACTCTGTATCTAGCTCAAGGTTTGTAAACACCAGTCAGCACCCTGTGTCTAGCTCAGGGTTTGTGAATGCACCAATCGACACTCTGTATCTAGCTTCTCTGGTGGGGACTTGGAGAACCTTTGTGTGGACACTCTATATCTAGCTAATCTAGTGGGGACGTGGAGAACCTTTGTATCTAGCTCAGGGATTATAAACGCACCAACCAGCGCTGTGTCAAAACAGACCACTCGGCTCTACCAATCAGCAGGATGTGGGTGGGGCCAGATAAGAGAATAAAAGCAGGCTGCCCGAGCCAGCAGTGGCAACCCGCTCGGGTCCCTTTCCACATTGGAATATTTGTTCTTTGGCTGTTTGCAATAAATCTTAACTGCTGCTCAGTCTTTGCACTCTTTGGGTCCACACTACCTTTATGAGCTGTAACACTCACTGCGAAGGTCTGCGGCTTCACTCTTGAAGCACAGCGAGACCACGAACCCACCCGGAGGAACGAACGACTCCAGAAGCGCCCCCTTAAGAGCTGTAACACTCACCGCGAAGGTCTGCAGCTTCACTCGAGCCAGCGAGACCACGAACCCCACCAGAAGGAAGAAATTCCGAACACATCCGAACATCAGAAGGAACAAACTCTGGACACGCCGCCTTTAAGAACTGTAACACTCACCGCGAGGATGCGTGGCTCCGTTCTTGAAGTCAGTGAGACCAAGAACCCACCAATCCTGGATACAGTAGGACTTTCTCCTTAGTTCAGCTAAATACAGGGTCCTTGTCACATGACCAAGAAAGATTAGGCTCGCTGACACTTTGAAGGGTGAGAAAAATGGAATTAGGTGAAAAGAAAAAAACTCAGCAAAGCGAGAGAGGTTCCTATTAATAGGCCCCCATCTCATAGACTGAATTCCAGGTAACCACCAGGGAACAGGAGAGGCCAGCCTCCTCCCCCCACTGCAAAGGATGAAAACTTTCCGAGACTCCACCCCGTTCTCCCACTGGGCAGGCTAGTCAGGGGTTCTCCAGGGACCTCATTATACTTGGCTGTCCGAGTTCCAACAGCAGAATATAGTGTTATATGATCAGCATCATGGTAGGGACAAAACAAAATGAAAGAATACCAGATAACGTTGTGGTATATGTATAACTTGCTGGTCACTTTCAATTATTTTTTATTATTTTTTGAGACAGAGTCTCACTCTGTCACCAGTCTGGAGTGCAGTGGCACAATCTCGGCTCATTGCAACCTCTGCCTCCTGGGTTTAAGTGATTCTCCTGCCTCAGCCTCCGGAGTAGCTGGGTCTACAGGTGCATGCCACCACACCCAGCTAATTTTTGTATTTTTAGTAGATACGGGGTTTCACCATGTTGGCCAGGATGGTCTCAATCTCTTGACTTTGTGATCTGCCTGTATCTGCCTCCCAAAGTGCTGGGATTGCAGGCGTGGCCACTGCGCCCGGTATTCAATTATTATTATTTTATTTTATTTTTGAGACGGAGTTTCGCTCTTGCTGCCCAGACTGGAGTGCAATGGTTTGATCTCTGCTCACCGTAACCTCTGCCTCCCGGGTTCAAGCAATTCTCTTGCCTCAGCCTCCTGAGTAGCTGGGATTACAGGCATGCACCACCATGCCTGGCTAATTTTGTATTTTTAGTAGAGATGGGGTTTCTCCATGTTGGTCAGGCTGGTCTCGAACTCTCTACCTCAGGTGATTCACCCACCTCGGCCTCCTAAAGTGCTGGGATTACAAGCATGAGCCACCGTGCCCAGCCTCCTTCAATTATTATTTTTTAAATGTTAATCCAGTTTTAAAATCTACCCTCAAACCTGACTTAAATCTCATCTTGCCTGGCACAATGGCTCATACCTGTAATCCCAACATTTTGAGAGGCCCAGGTGGGAGGACTGCTTGAGCTCAGGAGTTTGAGACCAGCCTGGGCAACATGGCAAGACGCCTTCTCTACAAAAAAGACAAAAATTAGTCAGATGTGTTGGCACATGCCTGTAGTCCCAGCTACTTGGGAGGCTGAGGTGGGAGGATCGACAGCTGGAGAAGTTGAGGCTGTACTGAGCTGTGATTGTGCCACTCACTGCACTCCAGCCTGGGGATCAGAGAGAGGCCCTGTCTCGAAATGAGTCATTAAATCAATCTCTTCTACTTCTGAGTCAACTTGAGTTGCTTGGAGTAGAAGGATACTTTCTCCCCTCTTACTTCAAAGCCTAACTCCTCTAGTGTGTTGGGGAAAGGACGCAGGACAGGGAAAAATACAAGTATCCCTCTACTTAACCAGTCACCGTTAGAGGCCTGTGGCTGTCGCTGTGAGCTGATTCTCCAGCTAACACCTACTGGCCATTGATGGCTTTTTTTAAGGTGGGCATCTAAATGCTGGTTTTCCCAAGGGCACATAGGTGGGTCCTTCTTTCCTCCAAGTCCATTCTGCCTTGGAAAACTCCAGACTGAATTCTTCTATACCACTCTAATTCCCGCTCCCCACGGTACTCCCCACAACCTTCTTGCTTCATCAATTCCTGCTTCCATGTACTTGACCCATGGAGATGCATATCCTTGCTGTGTCAAATGGTAGAAAGCAGATAGTCAACAATCCCCTCCAGCCCACCTGCACATTCCCGACCCCCTCTCTCTCTGGTAGAACAACTCAGCTGGTTAAGCAGATGACGGACTACAAATAAAATGCCAGTCTTCCCTTCTTGTAGACACCCCACTCTATATGAATTATTCTCCTGGAGAATCCTTTGGAACTTTCCCATCACTTGGTTTTGGAATGGGGCGAGGAAGCACTGGGCTCCCCTCGAGGATGTTTCAGGACTCCTTGGCTCTCTTCCTTCCCTTTTTCCAGTCCTGTGCTTATTTGGACTGGAGGAGCCATGCTGAGGAGGGGAATACTGACTATGGTAGGATCCTTTCTGCTCTGGATTGCTGGGGTAAGGGCTTCACCTGGCTTCCCTTTAGAATGTGGTATATTTAATCTCTACTGTTTATATCTCTAGGCCTGAGTGCCAAAATTCGAGCTACAGGGAAAAGGTTAGAATCTTAAATAGATAAAAGCCAAGCCAGTCTGTTTGAAATGAGGATATCGTGGATGGTAGAGGAGGAAGGGTGGATGTTCCATGAAGCCTAGGGTTCACCCTCCCTTAGCATATGAACATCAAAGAAAAAATATAAGAAGACGTATGAGGGCCATCAGACCCTAGGAACAAAAGCAAAACAAAGAGGGATGGGAGAGTGAAGAATATAATAAATTAATAAGTGATTTGTCCAAAAGTAGGCACATAACCCCAAAGCAGCTGGTTCATTGCTTGGCAAGTAATTGATGAAATAACTGCCATGCAGAGCTTTTTTTTTTTTTAGATGTAGTCTTGCTCTGTCACCCAGGCTGGAGTGCAGTGGTACCATCTCGACTCACTGCAACTCCACCTCCCGGGTTCAAGCGATTCTCCTGCCTCAGCCTCCAGAGTAGCTGGGATTACAGGTGCGTGCCACCATGCCCAGCTAGTTTTTTTTGTTGTTTTTTTTGAGACGAAGTCTCGCTCTGTTGCCAGGCTAAAGTGCAGTGGCACCATCTTGGCTCACTGCAACCTCCGCCTCCCGGGTTCAAGTGATTCTCCTGCCTCAGTCTCCTGAGTAGCTGGGACTACGGGCTTGTGCCACCACGTCCAGCTAATTTTTGTATTTTTAGTAGAGATGGGGTTTCACCATGTTGGCCAGGATGGTCTCGATCTCTTGATCTCATGATCTGCCCACCTTGACCTCCCAAAGTGCTGAGATTATAGGCATGAGCCACAGTGCCCGGCCAATTTTTGTATTTTTTTTTGAGACAGAGTCTTGCTCTGTTGCCCAGTCTGGAGTGCAGTGGTGCGATCTCAGCTCACTGCAAGCTCTGCCTCCTGGGTTCATGCCATTGTCCTGCCTCAGCCTCCTGAGTAGCTGGGACTACAGGTGGCCGCCACCATGCCCGGCTAATTTTTTTGTATTTTTAGTAGAGACGGGGTTTCACCGTGTTAGCCAGGATGGTCTCAATCTCCTGACCTCATGATCTGCCCGCCTCGGCCTCCGAACAATTTTTGTATTTTTAATAGAGACGGGGTTTCACCATGTTGACCAGGCTGATCTTGAACTCCTGACCTCAAGTGATCCACCCACCAAGGCCTCCCAAAATGCTGGGATTACAGGGCTGAGCCACCGTGCCCGGCCCAGAGCTGTCTTAAAAGGGAATATGAAGGACAAAATATGGAGAACAGAAGCAAGATTTGTTATTGGGAGAAAATCAACACACACAGGAAAACTAAGAGAATACCTGAACAATATTAATTATCTGCACAATCTTGATGCTAAATTGGCAAACACTTAATCTGCTCTCTAGAGCTGCCGTGGATCTTGAATGCTATTTCTCCCAGAACTACCATGACATTTTCAGTTCCCTTGTAGCCTTGTGTTTCCTTGTAATAAAGCCCTGTGTCTCTTTGTAATAAAGTCCCATGATTTCAGGTAACTTGAGTGATTCTGTTCCTTGCATCACAGAGCCTAGCAAAAAAAAAGTAAGGCTAGTAATGCAGAAATGGGAATCAGCCTGATGAGTTCTAATGGAAGAAGAAAAAGATCGAAGAGAGTTGATCTCTGTTCTGATGTTTATTTCGGTAGTCCTAAAATCCCCATACTTTGTCACCATGTCAGTTTCAAGGCTATTTCTGTAATTGTTCGCTTTTCTATTTATATATGTTATCAGACACTTGGGATAGAAAAATCATCTCAGTATGATTTGCAGATGTATCTACTTACATATTAAAATAATCTATTCACCTTCTCTGGGGGTTAAAATGATTGTTTCAAAGTTTGGTTTACTTTTTAACCTGTGTTAATTTAGACATATCACTAGTTTTTCTCTCCTCAAACCACTTTGCGCCTAACCAGCTCCGGGGTACGAAAACTGTCAAAAGCCTGTGTCTATAAGACTAAGACCCAGCACTTTCCACTTCTAGTAACTACTCAAGGAAGACTCTCATGTGTTTGTAAAGACGTGTATAAAATACATTGTTATAACAATAAGAACTGGAAATCTTCTTAATCAGTGTTCCCTTAATTTACTTGACATTCTTTGGGAGATATCAGAATTGCAAAGTACTATTCACCTTCATCTTTTGCCCCTTATTTTTTCTTTCCTCCAGCTTTTGGATTCATTGGGTGCTCATCCAAAAAATTAAAACTGTTAGTAAATCCTTCAATGTACTTAGCACCACCTCTTTCAAAGACAGGCTTTTGGACCCACCTCAGCCTAGAGAAGGAACAAAGTGCAGTGTATTTGGAGACTACAGACAGCCCCACAACTTCCCAGGAACTTCAGATAAATTATTCAGAGTCTGAGGGGGATGGGCAAACAGGAGAGATAAAAGGCCCACATAGTGTGGGAATGGGAAGGGAGAAAGCACGGGCAGAGACTGAAGGTCAGGGGTTCCATAGGAGACTATTTTCACAGGCTTTAGGTGTTGATCTGAGGAAGTTAGGGCAGGGGCTGGTAGGAAAGAAAGTAACAATTAACCACATATACAACGGGAGCTAACTGATCATTCAACAGGATCCTTCTGCTTAGCTCTTATAAAAGCAGTTACATGCATCACATGCATTAGCCAACCATCGCCCTACACTGCTGGGCATTCACTGCCTGGAGAGAGCCTACCTACTTAAGGATAATAGAGTTTTCACTCGCCTTTCAACTGCATGTTATGTCAAGAAATAGCACATTCATTACGTGTTTAAAAACTAATCCAAAGAATTATGCATTTGGAAAAATATCTAAAGAAGCAAGTGGGCTAAGTAAATGATATTTCATTTGTTTCTTAATGTCCTGCCCTTTAAAAAAAAACTCAAATGGAATACCCTTAGAATGTCTTACGTATGATGCAAAGCAGCTGTGTATATTGGTCCACAAATGACTTAGAACTTTGTCCTTAAACAAAAAATCTGCAGGGTAAAGGAAGGCCCTACAAGAAACTTCCTGCCATGACTTGACTTAGGCCTGGCCTGTTTGGCGGTACTCCATAAACCAATTGCCCTGAATTGAAACTGTCAAAAGAAAATAAAATGGGCTAAATTTATTATCACCTGTATCCACAAACATACACACATAGAGGTCCATTGAACTAAGGCCCAAACCAAAATGCAGCAGCCTAGTCAGACAGCCCCCTGGGAAATACCGTTTGGTGATGTGAGAGTTTTTTTTTTTTCTTCTTTTTAACATAGAGAAGGAAAACAACACATGCAGGAAACCATAAAACCCTTCAAGTTAACTGTAGCCAACGGTCAATCTCATTAGGATATAATGGGTAGACGATAGCCCTCTCTATAAAGGCTGAGTGTGCTCTGAATAATTTCCAATTTTCTCACTTGCTGGAAGCTCTGCCTTTTAAACAACAAAGCAGAAGTTCCAGGCACTATATTTATATTATTTCTGTTCCCTGCCTTGGATACTTCTTCCAAAAATCAGTCCCTGGGTTCATCTTTTAGCACACATTTGTTTAACTGGAATATATATATATATATACACACACACACACACGCATATATATACATATTAACTTGGCTAATTACTTAAACTTACACTTTTTTTTTTTTTTTTAAGATGGATTTTTCACTCTTGTTGCCCAGGCTGGAGTGCAATAGCACAGCCTTGGCTCACTGCAACTTCTGTCTCCCAGGTTCAAGCGATTCTCCTGCCTCAGCCTCCTGGGTAGCTGGGATTAAAGGCATGCGCCACTACGCTCAGCTGATTTTTTTGTATTTTTAATGAAGGCGGGATTTTGCCGTGTTGGTCAGGCTGGTCTCAAACTCCTGACCTCAGGTGATCCCCCCTGCCTCGCCTCCCCAGGGGCTGGGATTACAGGCATGAGCGACGGGCGCCCGGCCCAAATTTAAACTTTCAACTAGGATGGTGGAAGGGCACCTTGAGAAAATGGATAGGGACTCAGAGAGCTGAGGGAAGTGCAGGGACTGCCAATTTTTGCCAAGGGACCAAGCCTTGGGTAGAAATGGAGAAGACATCTATTTAGAGAAATAAGTTCTAGGCTGATCCTAGGGCTCAGGACATAGAATTCCAATACCCTTTCTGGCACTTCTGACCTTGTGACCTCAGATCAGCCATTGGGCCATTCTCAACTCAATTTCTCCATGTTAAAACAATGAGGGCGTCATACTCCCTTGCCTGCATACTTACTGGGAGAATATGCTAAAACACAGTGAGGATACTGATTTCCAAACTTCAGTGAGCACTGGAAATCTATGGGGGGCCCATTAAGGCCCCATCCCCACAGTCTGACTGTGGCTGGCGATCTGTATAATCGCTACTCTTAACAAGAATCTCCAGGTAATTCTGATGCTGAGGATTCGTATAGCAGACTGAGAAACATTGATTCAGGAGATTTATTTTTAGAATTTTTTTTTCCTGATTTATAATTTAATGGCTGTGCAGGTCCCAGTCCCTCATTTCTGCCACTCACGGGCCCACTGCTCTGGGATCAGGGTTTTCTGTTGAAAGGCATGGATGCGCAGGAGCCCTTCTGCTAGGCACGCGTTCACCAGCCGGTGTCTCTGAAGCAGCGGCTTCCCCTCGTACTTGGCCGACACCGCCAGAAGCTACAGGCGCAATGGTTGAGGGTCGTGTTGTCCTCCAACGCCACATGCTCCGCCGCCAGGTCCCGCTGCAGCTTCTCCCTGGGGTATTCGGCGCTGAGTTCCATGGCGGTAGTCCAGCTGGGGCGACAGCCCAGCGGGGACAGAACCCCAGCTCGGACCCCGGCCACGCTGCTTTGCTCCCCATTTTTAGAATTTAAAGCATCTTCTGTATTGCTGGCACTGTGTTAGGCTTTACATACATTAGCTTTTTAGAACCACCCATGAGGTCAGGTTCTAGCATTCAACGAGCCCATGGGGTAGGCCAGGCATTACGACATACCACACACGTGCCGCTGCACTCTATTCTCAACACAGCTGTCTACATTAGATAGCTCTCTTTCTATATGACGATTTAAAACACGGAAACTTAAAAAGGCTGAGAAATCTGTCCAAAGTCCTCCAGCTTGTTGGTCTCAGAGGCAGCATTCTAATCCAGGTTTTCGTGCAATCCAGCGCTGGTACTTACCACAAGCAGCATAGAATGCAAATGCATGTTGGAAGCTCTTAGGGCCCCCATGGAAACCACGTAAAGTCAACAAATAAGAATTTAGCATTTATTATGTGAAAAGAAGCAGGGAAAGCAAACTGGGAAATACAAGTATTCAATGCCTAGTTTCTGTCCTTCAAGAATTCCAGTCTATCAGGAAAGAGCAGTTTGGTTATACTGCAATTTGGAAGAACTGGAAAGGTGGGCTAAAACGCTTTTGTGCAGGGCCTTGAAGAGCAGCATGTGAATTCTGCACTTTATCCTGGGCACAGGGGAATGGTGGTAGACACCTGGAAGAGCCTCAAACACCATGCAGATGTCTGGAGATGCTTTCTTCCCACCCCTCCACTTTAGCTTTCAAATGATAGTGAAAATTGAGAAATGCGTATGGAGATACCATTTTTCAGGAAGAATCAGAGGGGTAGGAGTAAACCCTATTGATATGGGTTAGAGAGGTATTTTGTAGGCCTTAATAGGAGGGGTGCCAGGAGGCACAAAACAAAAACCACCAGAAAGAGAAATAAAGCATACCAACCTTACACTCTGAGAAATCCAAATGGCTAGATGGGTTTGTATTCTTTTTGTTTGTTTGTTTTTGAGACAGTCACCCAGGCTGGAGTGCACTGATGCGATCTTGGCTCACTGCAACCTCCGCCTTCCGGCTTCAAGAGATTCTCCTACCTAAGCCTCCTGAGTAGCTGGATTACAGGCGTGCACCACTACGCTCAGCTAATTTTTGTAGTTTTAGTAGAGAGGAGGTTTCGCCATATTGGCCAAGCTGGTTTCAAACTCCTGACCTCAAGTGATCCGCCCGCCTTGGCCTCCCAAAGTGCTGGGATTACAGGCGTGAGCCACCGCGCCCGGCCAGATGGGTTTGTATTCTTAAAAAAAAATTTTTTTTTTAAACATTTCTATCTTTTCAAATACTTCCTTGGGATCCCTGAATTTGTTTTAAATTCATGATTAAGCATTCTGACCCATAGTATTCCCCAGACCATGTCTTCTAATTTACGTGTACCCTACAAACACAGGAAACCCTTGGTAAATGTTGATGTCCATTTAACCTAACCCTTTGCTTTCTTGCTTTCCTCAGAATCCCTTAGCTCCCCTAGTACCCCCAAAAGCAGGGTAAACACAAACCCCAAAAGCCTTCCCAGGAGCTGGGCCCACCCTCTCAGCTTACATGTTTTTTTTCTTGGCACTTAAAGGGATTCAACTAGGAATTGACAAAACTTGCTTAAGCAAGTACCACTGATTCACATTTCTGGTGGAGCACAGGGCCAGAAGCAATTACTTGAAATTCTTAAAAGAAAATCTGAAACTTACTCTTTTCTATTGATCCAAATTATCTGAAAGAAAAAAAATCACACTGTTTGGTTTTGCAGGTTTATTATGCCTTGTACCACCTAACACGTAAGTATCCCTTATGAATGAAAACAGACTCAGAGGAAGACATCGTACAAAAATGCTTCTTACGTTTACTCTACCACCTGCCAGGAAGGACACACACATTTCAGCTTTTATTTTTAAACCAATGTTATCAAAATTCTTAAAGGAAATATTTAAAACATCTGCTTTTACATGGAGAGTCAAGGGAAAACAAACAGTTCTAACAGGAGAACCCTCCGAAATAAAAATATACTTTAAAAAAGATGCATCATTTAAAAAATGCATCATTTAGGCTTCATTTATGTCATGGTATTGATACCTTGGATCTGAAAAAAGCTAAATAATTATATCATCACTGCAATGAACAAAAATTAAAAGCGCTTTTCTAAAGAAGAGTTCTTCCTTTTACAAAGATCTCTGAAGAAACTTAGATGCCATGTTGTTCTAAGGTCATTTTAAAAAATGGAATTCCAATTGTAGAACACAAATGCAATTAAAACTAAATATATGAGCACCACACATGAAAAAAATGTTGAAAACTAGTAGCTATCTTTAAGAGATAAATTATATTGAAACACAAGTTATACTGGTTTTTGGGGGTGGATTATTGCTTTTCGTTGGACAACCACAAAACCCCCTCCTTTTAGACTAGTCTTCAAAGGGTCTCTTTTTCCAGGTGTACCTTCCAGGATAATACTCCCTTATCTACAAGCAATCCAAATGAGTAAGGGGTTATTTCCAAACACTTCTGCTTATTAACCTCTCCTCTCCAGTGCTAAAAAACTAAAGACATGTAAAAGACACATTTTTAATTAACATTTGGAAGATGGCTTTTGTTAGTTAATAACAATTGTTAACTCTCAAAATAAACAGGAAATAGTGCCACTTAGCAAGTTGTATGTTCCAAACCCAAGAGTAATGGGCCTTAAGAAATCCAAGTACTTTTTCACCTTGCAGTCTCAACAACCCTTCCTGATTCTTATAAAAAGCACTTGGAGATTTGTGCTATTTTGAGAGAGAGGAGGCTTTCCTCTGGGCCCACACGCAGCCAGCTTCTCCAGGTCATCCTTATTGCTGCAGTTCTCTTACATTAACACCATGTTGAGCATGGCAAAAAATAGAGATCGTAGCACCACATCAACCTTTCTGCTTGAGAAAAAAAAAATGCATAAATGCATACATCTTTCGCATTTCATAATCGGTAAAAGCCTTCTCCTGCATAATCTACTGATAATTTAACAGCTTATTTGTCCTTAACCCACGAAAACCAATTATAGCCACTGCTAGAGGTAAGCATGGGCAAATCAAGGAGAAAGCAGCTCCAGGAGCACCAAGTTCAAAAAAAGATCATCTAGCCAGCTTCATCTGTGAAGAATTCTGTCCACGTTGCCCCTCCCCCTCTTTCAGATTCCAAGACAAAGGGCGTTTTAAAATATGGTAAACTCAGAAAATTCCTAGAAAGCATGTGTTGAGTTGACACATATTCAGCTGATGCCATCATTTCAGGGTCGGGGGAAATCTGGCCATGAGACATTTAATATTCCTCAATAAGGTAGCATTTGACAAGGCTCCTCTGAGAACTTATTTTTTTAAAGCTAAGGCAGATGTGTAGTGTCTAGATACCGTAGGGCCTTTCCAATCTTAGGCACTGGGCATAATAACGACAAAAGTCAAGATTTAGGGTTCAGTTCCAGCTGATTTTATTTCCTTCTCAAAAAAAGTTATTTACAGAAGGTATATATCAACAATCTGACAGGCAGTGAACTTGACATGATTAGCTGGCATGATTTTTTCTTTTTTTTCCCCCAAACATTGTTTTTGTGGCCTTGGAATTTTAAGACAAATATTCTACACGGCATATTGCACAGGATGGATGGCAAAAAAAAGTTTAAAAACAAAAACCCTTAACGGAACTGCCTTAAAAAGGCAGACGTCCTAGTGCCTGTCATGTTATATTAAACATACATACACACAATCTTTTTGCTTATTATAATACAGACTTAAATGTACAAAGATGTTTTCCACTTTTTTCAATTTTTAAACACAACAGCTATAAACCTGAACACATATGCTATCATCATGCCATAAGACTAAAACAATTATATTTAGCGACAAGTAGAAAGGATTAAATAGTCAAATACAAGAATGAAAAACGCAGTACATAGTGTCGCGAACTCAAATCGGCATTTAGATAGATCCAGTGGTTTAAACGGCACGTTTTTGCTTATAAAAAAAGTGCAAAAAAGATGTGGTTTACAAGTTAAAGCTACAGAATCCCTTTTTGCTGTAAATGCACCAGTTTTAAAGCCCCTGGACAGAGCAGTATTTCGTTTAAAACTTTGTTTTTCTTAAAAGCTTACAGTGTTTGGCTAATTCTCCTCCCCTTTTTACAAGACGGGGGCCGGAGGGTGGACACTGGTGGCAGGTTAAGGGATACTGTCACTTTAAGAAGCCTGCAGATTGAAGTGTAAACATGGAGAAATTAGGGGCTGATTTTTTAAACTGTGTGAGATATTAACCAGCCGCCCTGTTATAAAATCAGGAAATCCAAACAGCGATTTACACCGATTAACACCCCCTTTATATATTTTTTACAAAAATACACTGAGAAAATAATCAAACGTTTTCATCTCTCTTGTCTTTTTTTGTTTTTTAAAAGTGTCAAAAGTCTACATTTAAATATAAAAAATTAAAAGTTAAAACTCTAGCCCTTCAGTGAAGGAGACGTAAAATGGCGTGGGTAACAACAACTACCAAAAAAAAAAAAAAAAAAAAAAAGAAAAAAGAAAAAAGGAAAAGGAAGGAATAAAGAAATAAAGGAAATAAAAAGAAAGAAAAAAGGGACAAAAGAAAAAATATGTTTGGCCAGTGTAAATACGTCCACATATAAAATGGCATCTGATTACATTTACAAGGAAAAAGAAGTACGAGGATGGAGCATCGGTGAAGGAAAAAAACACGTCTTCTCATTTACACCTATAAGGAATAAACACACACACTGAGAAAAAATTTGGTCCTGAATTGTTTTTTTAAAGTCCAGCACAGATTTGAGTTGCGTTTGAATCCTTTAAAGAGTTAAGAATGAAAAAAAGCTGGTGATAATTTCGTTGTAGGAATCAAACATAGCGCCATCTATCTGCTTTTTATATTATCCTACACTATTTTAAAAACTGCTCAACAGTCTTATACAGAAATCTTTAAAAGATAGACAGGATAACATGCTATATTAACCCCACCATTGAAATAATCCAACACCATCACGATTCCGATTAAGAGAAGAAAAAAATCTTTTTTTTTTCCTTTTTTTTTCTTTTTCTTTTTTTTTTTCCGAAACCACTCGCCCTCCACTGACTGCCCCTGTACCACATCAAACAGTCTCCTCTCCTCCACGCCTCCGGGGTCTGGGAAGTCTCACCTCACTGATTTCACGTAGAAAGAAGGCGGAGGCCCAGCAGCCGCCGCCGCCTGCTCCCCAACGTGCAAATCCATTTCAGTTTGACCGTGAACCCCCTTCCAGTTCGTGTCCTTCTCCGCCCCCGCCCCTAGCTCCCGCTGCTGCGCTTCCAACGGGGTTCTCGGGTCATTTCCTAGCGCCGGTCACACTGGCTGGCCTCCTCCCCTCAACATCTCCTCCTCCGGCTGCAGAGGGGACAGGGGGAAAAGAAAGAGAAAAAAAAAGCCCCAAACGGGAATTCGCCTGCGTGGAGTCTCTCAGTCCCGGCGCTCCCCCAGAACATCTGCCATCGGCCAAATTCGTCACCCCGGAGCCTTCTGTCTTCATCAGGCGTTAAAAAAAGGGGGGGGGAGGGGTACGCTGGGTTCTCCCCTCCTTTCTTGACCAAGACGCAAAATAAAACAAAACCAAAGTGGTGATGCAGGAAGGGGGAGATTCCTTCAGTCTCTAGAAAACTAACTCGCCTTCTTGCTGGGGGTGCAGACAAGTCCGGAAGCTCGTTGGAAGGGGAGGGGGTCTCTTCAAGCAAAGGGGAGGAAACTCGAAGTCGCTTTTTCTTTTTTGCCATCAACAACAACACCAATAACAACAATAACAGGTCGCCCCTGTCTACCCTCTTCCTCCTCCGCGTCCCTCCGGCTGGGCAGAGTGGGTCCCCGGCCCGGGGAGGTGGGGGATGGGAGCGCGGGTCCAAAACGCCGCCGCGCTCCTTTCCGACGACGGGAACGCGGCCGAAGCCAGCCCTACTTACTTTTTTTTTTTTTCTTTTTTCCCTTTTCTCTTTCAACTCTTCGTTTGTCCTTTTCGTTTCTTTTTTTCACTTTTTTTTTTCTCCTCTCCTACCCCCCCCGGCCCTTCTCCCTGCCTGCGCGCCCTTCAGTAGGTGAAAACCAGGTTGGAGATGCTGGACTCGAGCCAGTCTCCCGAGATCATCTCGCTCACCTCGGGCGTGCAGTAGTCCGGGAACTCGAAGTGCGAGGCGGAGCCGGGCTCGAAGTTAAAATCCAGGTCCCGGTCGAGCGCCGACGACGAACTGAAGCTGCCCAGGGACATGCTCTCAAAGTTTGAGCTGGGGTTCAGGTCGAGCAGGTCGTCTTCGAACTCGTCGTCGGAGGACGAGGAGCCCGAGGAAGAGGAAGAGGAGGAGTGGGACGAGGCCGAGGAGGACGCGTGCGAGGGCGCGCTGGACGGGGCGGGCGAGGCGGCGCGCAGGCTGGCGTAGCCGCGGTGGTCGGCGGGCGAGCGGCCGGCGGCGGGGGACGAGGCGGCGCTGCTGCGGCCGCTCAGGCTCGGCGCATCGGGCGAGCAGCCCGCGCCCTCCTCCTCGTACAGGCCCAGGGGGTCGCTGGGGTCGGCTCCCGCGCCCACGCCGCCCACGGGCGACGACGACGTGCCCAGGCCGCCGAACAGGTAGACGCGCTTCACCTTCTTCTCCGCCAGGTGCTTGCCCGGGGCCGCGAGCGCTGCGGAGGCCGAGGCTGCCGAGGAGGCGGAGGCCGAGGCGCTGGGAGTCCGCGCCTTGTACAGCGAGTGGTGGTCGGCGGCGGCGCCCAGGGGCAGCAGGGCGGCGGCCCCCGCCTGTTCGGCGGCGAAGGAGGAGGCGGCGGCGGCAGCCGCTGCTTTCCCGCCGCCGCCGCCTGCCAGGATGAGCTTGGCGTGCGGTTTGCTGACCCCGCCGCCCGCGCCGCCCGCCACTTTGGAGCCGCAGCTCTTTTTCTGCGCCGGTTTGGAGTTGGCGCCGCCGCCACTCGCACCGCCGCCTCCTCCCCCCGCGTTGCTGCTCCCGCCGCCGCCGCCGCCCCCATGGCCGCCCCCGCCGCTGCCACCGACCTTGTCTCCCTTTTCCCCCGGCTTGGAGGAGGCGGCGGCCGAGGAGCTGGAGTTGGCGTTGCCGGACTTCACCTTCTTCCTGGGCCGGTACTTGTAGTCGGGGTAGTCAGCCATGTGCTTGAGGCGCAGCCGCTCCGCCTCTCGAATGAAAGGGATCTTGTCGCTGTCTTTGAGCAGCTTCCAGCGTTTGCCCAGCCGCTTGGAGATCTCGGCGTTGTGCATGTCGGGCGACTGCTCCATGATCTTGCGCCGCTCGATCTGCGACCACACCATGAAGGCGTTCATGGGCCGCTTGATGTGCCCGCTCGGGGTCTTGCACCAGCTCGGGTCGTCGGCCTTGCCGCCCGTGGAGGCGGTGGAGCCGGGCGTGGGGGAGGAGGCGATTCCCAGCTCGATGCCGGCGCCCGAGTCCGAGCTCTCGCCGGCCAGCAGCGCTTCCGTGTTCTCGGCATTGTTGGTTTGCTGCACCATGGCCTCGGCTCGGCGGGCGCCCACGCGCGCTCACACCCTCTCGGCGGCCGCGGCGCGATCGCCGGGCCCTCCCGGTTCCCCAGGCCAAGCACACGCCGAACGGGAAGACGCGCGCGGCGGCCGAACTGGCCCCTCAACTCCTCTCAGGGGCAGAGGTGGGTAAAGAGAGAAAAGTCCCCAAAAGATGCGGGGAAGGAGTTCTCAGCCTCTCGCAGAGGAGTTATAGTTCCCAAGCTGGAGACTCTCTCCCTCTCTCTCACCGCGCTGCAGTTTGCTGTCTCTCGGCTGAGTCTGGAGACCGTGCTAAAGTAGAGAGGAGTTTCTCGAATGCTGGTTGCTGAAGCTTCCAATGCAAGTTTCTCGCGGCCTCCCAGGCAAGTCTTTTTTTTTTTTTTTTTTTTTTTTTTTTTTCCCTGAAGCAGTTGATTCCAGTTCACGAGCGCTCTCGGTAGCTCAGGAAAGCGACATAGTCTCTAGCACTTAGTCCCTCTCCTACAATGCAAAGCAAAAAAGACTGTGGCTCCAGGACTCTCTGTGGGCGGAATCGGCACTAAGGAGTTTGTGCAATTATTTTGTTGCAAGGTAGGAAGCCAAAAAGCCTGCATGCAACAGACTGGCATGAATAAATGTATGTTTCCCCCTCCCTTCTGCAAGAAGGGAGCTGGTAATGGCAAGAGTTCCTCCAGCGCAGACTCTTAAAGAGCGTGCAAGGAACTAGAGACCCGACAGCGAAACAGGCCTCTTCCCCTCACACACAGTTTCTCTTGCTGCAGCTTAGAGCAGACCCCAATTCCGCCTCGCGCCTCTTTATCCTTTCACAGTCTTGGCTGCAGCCAATCAGCTGCTGTAACCAACGCTTCCTCATGCCAAACCCCTCCCCCGGGCTTCCCATTGGCTTGGAACCCGATGCAATAATAATCTCCGCGTGCAATGAGAAGCTCCAAATCTGACCTCATTCCAATTTACAGAGCAAACTTTTTAAAAGGGCTAGAAGTACAGCTGAGATTTCTGCTGCCTCTTTTTTCCTTTTGCTGTGTGTGTGTGTGTGTGTGTGCGCGTGTGTGTGCGCGCGTGCGTGTGTGTATAGTGTGTGAAGAGGATGTTAATGCATGAAATTATTGAGGGAAGAGACGGAAATGTATTCTAACCATTACGTTAGATAACAAGGGGCTTGGAAGGGGGCGGGGTAAGGGTGAAATACTGTAAATGGAAGCTTTCTGCTTAAAAGCCAAGTGATTATTTTTATTAGTTCTTTTCAGCATTGGAATAAAGAATCAGCCTCTCGTGCAAAATCTGTTCCCCAGCTCTTTCTTAAAGCCAAAGCTGTAAAGGGGAAGAGAAAGCCACAACAATAAATCAATGGATATTGAAAACCATTAAGAAAATGGTACCTAGACACCTGTCATCACAATTATTTTAACAACTCTAGGTACAGCACAGATGTTGATGTGTTGTGTAAATCCCTTCGGAACCGTTTTTGTGCTGTTTGTGGAAGGCAGGGAAGAGGACTTTGCAATAATTGCTTACTCTCTTAACCAAGCAAGGGTCAACTATGGTTATTTAATGATTGAAACTCTGTAAATCCTGCATAGCCCAAACAGGGGAGCTTTCCCTTGAAACACATTAGGTAGTGCTCCATAATTACCTCAATGGGCAGATTTCCCGAGTTTTGCATAGGATGTATAATGGCATGTAAAGGATGGAAATCGGTTTTACTTTCTAAATATTTGTTTTCCCTGTTTTCAAAATTAAAGATTGCTTCACTCTCTTCCCTCTCCTCCTCCCAAAGCCATCTTCCTCCTTTCCTTCTTATGTATTTCCTCTTGTTATTTGTTAGTTGAATCGAAGGGAATTGAAAAACCAAGGCAAAGAGAAACTGTAGAAGGAGGTGATAACTGGTAGCAGAAGAGAGTGGGGCCTCTGGATTCATAGTAGACCTGGCTGCTAATCCTTACTGGTTTGTAACTGTGGGGATGTGGCCAAGTCTCAGTTTTCCTCATCTGTTATATGGGAGCACTAGGAGCTACTTTATAGAGGGTTGTTGTGAGGGTTCAATGAATTTGTGACTATGAAGCACCTAATGTATTGTAAGCCCTCAATGAATACTAATACCTTCCTTTCTAATTCAAATGCCAGACACATTCCTAGTAAAGGTTGCATGTTGTTCAAGAGGCTAAAATAGAATAGCCACTTATGTAAAAAAGTAATAACAGGCCATGCGCGGTGGCTCACGCCTGTAATCCCAGCACTTTGGGAGGCTAAGGTGGGTGGATCACTTGAGGTTAGGAGTTCGAAACCAGCCTGGTCAACATGGTGAAACCCTGTCTCTACTAAAAATTAAAAAATTAAAAAATTAGCTGGGCAGGGATGCATGCGCCTGTAATTCCAGCTACTCGAGAAGCTGAGGTGGGAGTATTGCTTGAACCCAGGAGGTTGCAGTGAGCTAAGATTGAGCCACTGCACTCCAGTGTGGGTGATAGAGTGTGACTCTGCCTTAAAAAAAAAAAAAAAGTAATCACAGATCATTGATGTGAACCATGCAAGGACAATAGTGGCAACTCTGCCATTCCATTGATTTTAAAAGAAAGGAACTCCATGAAGAATACTAAGAAGAATATGGCAAAGAAAGGATGCCAAGGTATTCAAAATAAACGTTGGCTACAGAAATTACTTGTTTTCCAACGTCTGAAAATTAGAATTGTAGTAAAAATCAGCTTTCCTTAACACTGTAATAGGAAACTAATGTTCTTCAGGCTAACCATAAGTGGTTAGGTAAAGTCAATCCAAAATAATTAAGTCAGCTTTTGATTCAGATTAAACTAATGCTGGGTAGTAAATTTCTATTTATCTTGTCAAACTTTTAAAGTATGTAGGCTGGCAATAGGCCCAGGTTGTCAGATTTAGAATTTTACTGGAAAGAACACCTTATGTAGCCATCTGACTGGATCTGTAAGGATCAACCACAAGCAAAACTGTTTTTGTAGGTAAAAGCAAATAATTTTTGACCATTAGCTACTTGTATTATATAATTTTTTTAAAAAAGGAGAAACAAGTCCTTTTTTTTTTTTTTTTTTTTTTTGAGACGGAGTCTCACTCTGTCACCCAGGCTGGAGTGCAGTGGCTCGATCTCGGCTCACTGCAAGCTCCACCTCCCGGGTTCACGCCATTCTCCTGCCTCAGCCTCTCCAAGTAGCTGGGACTACAGGTGCTCGCCACCACGTCCGGCTAATTTTTTGTGTTTTTAGTAGAGACTGGGTTTCACAGTGGTCTCGATCTCCTGACCTCTTGCTCCGCCCGCCTTGGCCTCCCAAAGTGCTGGGATTACAAGCATGAGCCACCGCGCCCGGCCACAAATCCTTAAAAAAAGAAAAACCCAAACCAAAAACACACAGGCACCTTTTCTGCATAACAGTGTTGCTGTGTTATATACTTCATTTTCTCTGGTATGCATAGAAACACATCCTTAAATGTTACCAATCTGACAAAAAAAATTATTTTAAGAAGGCTATTATCCATAAGATCAATATTTTCACTAGGATAAAAAAGAATATATTTATTTTTGGATTTGTACTAACTAATGATTTGAGGGTGTGGCTAGTTTGATAATTCAGTCAAGTTGATTATCAATATTGTTGATTATATTTCTAAGTCATTTATGCTTCTGTCATCGAATATGATGGGGAAGAGTGGAAGTTAAAGCAGCCATATATATTTCTGCTTAAAACACACAGATTTTTTAAAGGGTGTACTAAAACATAGCCACTGGCCTCATTCTTTCGTTGTTACATGTATTTTCTGTATTTCAGCAAATTTTAAGACACACCATTATATTACATTCCACCAAGGAAGAAAATCTGCCAATGAAACTGTGATATCCCCCTAGATGTAGGATGCCTCCTTATTTCAGGAAGAGTTGAAATGAAAAGAAAAATTTCCTCTTAGACTTGATGAAATATGGTATCAGTAACTTCCATTGACTTTGTGATTACTGTATATATATTTATATATTACACAAGTGCCTAGACTTCTGAAATAGATCTGTTCTAATGGGTTAGTTCTCTTAGAATGTAAGAAAACATGACAAATGGCCTTTTATTAAAGTCATCTTTGTGACCAACTAAGTGTGTGCACACTGGAATGTATTGGACCTCTCAGTACCAAATAATGAGAAAAGATTTCTCCCTTCTCATTCCCTAACTTCATATGCTCTGTAATCAGTTCTCCATTACTGACATTTTTTTCCCCAAATACCAGATATTTGGTGGCCCCTACTAAATCAGTACGCAGTGTTCCCTCTGCTGGCTTTGCAGTACATGAAGTAATTCTTAATGCTACTCTTTTAGCTGTATTAAGAGAAAGCCAAGATAATTTTGCAGAAAAAAAAAAAATCCTGGTTTAGAATAATAAACTGTCTTTGTTGGCAATAATGTTAGACATTTCAAATTTTGAATTAGGTATTTTATTTTATTCCCTTAAATGATGGAATTCCATTTGAGATGTAAGTGTAATATCTGCTAATGCATTTCTTCTGCTCTCACACATCTACACAACATAGAATCTCACATCCATACAATGGTATGGGGCATAGATGAAATAAGATTCTATTCCATTGCTTAATATATCCCTTTGGCATGGAGGGAGGGACCTGAATGGAAATTAGTTTAACAAATCTGGATTTGCACTGATTTGCAAGATTTTGCCTTGCCTTGGTTATAGAAACTATGATTGTAGGCACTAGTCAGACCTGACAAGTATTCAGTTCAAATAAAATAAAGAGGAGGAAAAACTGTATAGTTGTTACTTCACCTGACAAGGAAGAAGCCCTGGGAAATCTGATGTCATTGTCAACTGAAAGGCGCCAGTTTTTTTGGTTCCACACTTTATGGAAAAGATGCCTCCATATGAGGCTGATTTACTTCTCAGTCAAGTAGACAAACATAACTTGCACTTCATCCTTTTGGACTGATGACATTGCATTGTAACTGGGCTCAGCACGGAATGGGAGTGGGGGTGCGTGCATTGAAAAATAATATATGGAAATAAGTCATTTGCAAAATATCAAAATAGGATTCTGGGGTAAATGAAACCTAGCATTTATTTTTATCACTAGAATAAGCTAAGAGTTAAGAAACCTGCATTTCTAACAATTTTACCATTTTCCTCTCATAACCAGTGACTAGCACACAGTAGGCTTAAGCTGTTCATGCCAATGCGAACTCATTATTCCTTTCCTCTCGATTTTCTCATGAAAACAAGCAGAAGACGAATGTTTGCAGGGCCACTTGGATTGCAAGCATGAACACAGGCTTCTGCTTCTATTCTAGAGGCAGAGGCATGGCACCCGGGGAGAGCCTGGGTTTGTCTGCAGCCAGCCGGCTCCCAATCTGGGGAGAAGCAGCCGCCAGGTGGCATCGCTGAGCCTCCCTGCGCCCGCGAGGCGAGGTGGGAAATCCTGGGGATAGTCTTTCTTCTTCCCCTTCCTCCTCTCCCGAACCCCTACCACTCCCTACCACTGTACCTTCTTTAGTTAGAGGCTTAAACACTCAAGGAGTAATAGGGTATGTCGATGAATTCTGATTTTTTTTTATAAATCAAAGTTTAGGGCAACCACCCGCCGCCTCCTGCTCACTCGTCAGGAGCTCCGGGTGACTGGGGAAGCCTAGACCAGCCTCCTGTCTGGATCAGCTAACCCAACTCGGGGATTATCAATTTCGGTTTCCCTGTCTTCTTGCTAAAGTGAATGCAGTTTCTCCAGCTTCGGAGAGCGGCTGCAGAGAAACGGCGCGCCTTACTTAAGGACGCCAGTGCAAAGGCCACCCCTTACTCAAAAAAAAAAAAAAAAAAAAAAGGTTTCCTTCAGGCAGAACGCCTTCCGGAGCGCAGCGATTCGGTCTCGCAGGCACGGCGCTCTCCCTGGCTTAAACTCGCCGAGGATTAATGGTGCTCAGCCTCGCTCCGCCGCGGCGGCCGAACCTCTCCTTTCGCTTACAGTTACAGGGAGGAAATAAATTGGAATCAACTCAGACTGTGCTTTCTGGAGGAAAGTCCTTCCTACTGTAAACATGTTTCAGGCGATCCTGTCAGCAGCATTTTAACACCCGTCTTCCGTTTAGGTTTTACGACCGGGGAAGGAGCTGAAGACACACGCGCGCGCACACACATACAAACGCGCGCGCACACGCAGCCCAAGCGAAGACACCTCCCGCACCCTCGCGGGCTCCCAGCCCTCCTTTGAATTTGCAACCGGTCGCGGATAGTTGGGGGGGTCGTTTCCCAGGAGGTTGGCTCCTCCGTCCTCCTACCCCATCCCCTGGCCCTTGGAGATGCTGTCCAGTTCCGTCACTGACCAGAACTGACAGCCACTTGGCCTCCTGCTCTCTTGGGTGCCCAGCATCCTTTGCTCTGGACAACTAAATGCTCTCTGTGAGACTTGCTTGGATGGTACGGTGCGCGCTGTGCGTGCGGGACCCACTCTTCGGCAGGCACAAGACCTTCGTACACCGGCTGGCCAACCACCCACTTTATCCCCTCCCCGGACCCCGCAGGCTGAGGCCCCATTGAGAGCGCAGCTGCAGCGTCTCTTTCAGGAGGGCAGAGCAGGCTGCGCGTGCACGGTGCGCGGGGGGAGGAGAAGGGCTGAGAACGGAGGGAAGTCGACAATTGATTGCACCCCAGTCTTCAAGCGTCCCTTCTCCGCGGATCACGGAGGGACAGGCGTGCATTGGCGCCTTCCCTCGATCCCTCGCTCGTGCAGGAAAGACTGGACGGTGGAGGCTGAGTTTGCGAGGGCCACGGAGGCGCCCCAGGGTGCCAGGCGCCCTCGTCAAGGGCCGCGCTTGAAGCTCCAGATTCAGTCCCCAGCACCTGTAGGAGGCGGTTTCGGGTCTGAGAGAAGGGAACATATGGCAGGTAGTTAACAGGGAGAGGCTGCGCCCTGGGCGCAGTTACGAGGAAGCCAAGCTCTGCGGAAGGTCTCGGCTCGCTTTGTCCTCCTTGGATCAGCTGGTCTCTGCCTTTCCGCTGGCAGCCGCGGCAGTCAGGCCCTGGCGCAAGCGCCCGGGTGGAGCTGCCTACTCGACCCGGGGTGGCGGGGGTTGAGGGGGCGGCAAAACCACCCCAGTGGCCCCAGCAGGCGGTCTAGGTGGGGCACGCCCCACAGGCTTCCCTCCCCCAACCCAACAGCCCGTTGTTGCAATTACAGTTTTAGCCCCGTGGGGAAAAGCGGGTGATTTCGCTTTTGGAAAAACACTTCAAGAGCAACCCTAAGCCAGCGTTACAAGCCAGTTGACCTGCTATTGGAGGTTGTGCGAGGGCGGGCTGGGGCGCGCGCGTCTGCCAGGGAGGGAAACCCGCTGGGGAGTGGGCAGAGGGAAGCGGAGCAAAATGTCAGATAACAGAAAGAGGGGAGGCGGAGGAAGAAAGGCGCTTGATTGCGGGGAAGTGGGACGGCACGGAGACCGCATTGGCTGCCAAGTGACGCGGGTCAGGAGGAGAGGGACGCGTGCGTGGCAAGCAGCCAGTGTAGGACGCACGGGCTCCCTCACCAGGCAACGGATCTCCTTTCTTCCAGCCCTTCCCCTCCCGTGCTCTCGCCGTAGTCACGTCACACTTGGCGCAGACAGCTTTGGGGGATCTCATAGGGATGGGAGGGGTGGGGTGGGGCAGGGACCGTAGAACCCAGTGCCCCAGACCGCGCCTGGAGTGCAGTACACCTGGCACCCGGGACTCGCCATCTGCTCCCAGCTACCGTCTCTCAGGCCAGGGGTGTGGGCCTGGAGAAAGATAAGAGTACCGCGTGGGAGTGGATGGCTTGGCGTCAACCGCCTCAATGAACTCAGTCAATCAACGTTTATGGTGCGCCTACTGTGTGACGGGCGCAGCCTTGGTCCCCTCCAGCTGCTGGGCTGGGGAACTGCACCATCTGTTCAGTTAATCAGCAAGCTAGAAAAGAATTCTATGTATATGGTTGTAAAATAAGTTCAAAATTCTGACAATAATGCATATGCAAATTTGCCATGAAAGGAGGGTGATAGAGGTAGTTTGGGGATCTGGAGAAGTGTTGGGTCTAGCAGTACAGAGGTTTTGTGATTTTTCACTGCTTCCTGAGGCATGAAACTCCCATCCTTCCTGTCCCACATTACAAGTTAAAAAAATAATTTAGTGACACTATCTGGCTATCACGATTCAAAAATAACTGAAGGCTAGTACTTAAAACACTCAAACTTAACTCATTAATTTCAAAAATATCAGATCCCCAACCACTGCCTTATTGTAACAAATATTTTGTAATATAACTTTACTCTCCTGAAATAAAATCTGTGGATTATGTAACTTACTATGCACAGAATTAAAAAAGAAACCATAATGTTCAAACTACAATATTAAAGGAGAAACACACAGTAGGTAATTTATAATAAGACAATATGCATTTCAAATATGCATGGTAGGGCTGTATTTCACTAAAACACCCAAAATGTCCAAAAATTTAAAAATTCTCCCTAGGCGTACTACTGCCTAGGTATGAATTATGCACTATGGATGGCAGGCAAATGCTAAATAATGAGGATGTTACTTGTATTCTGAGTTCTTAAATTTACAGTGGATGTGGTAGATTCTTGTAATAAATCATCCTCCTAGTACGTGTGCCTTTATGTGGACCTTTTTCTCTTTGATTCTGGATTTGGTCACTGAGTTGCTTTGGGAAATGGGGCATTAGCAAGCATGAGACAAACAGACTTCACAAGTGCCCATGTACTGGGGTTTGTCCATTGAAACCATCATGTTGTGAACCTACTCCCGTGAGACCATGAAAACATCATGTTGTGAACTACCTTCAGCAGTCTATCTTACTCGAGGATTGAAGGCCCCATAGGGAAAACCAAGGTGCCCCTCCAAGGCCAGCATCCCAGGCATGTGACTGAGAACATCTTGGACTCTCCAGTTTTGGTTGAGTTGTCAGATGACTGCAGCCACCGGAGTGATTCCAGATGGGTACAACAGAAGAATCACTCAGATTGACACCCCACAGAATTATGAGAACTAATAAGTTGTGTTAAATTACTATGCTTTGGGTAGTTATGCAGTAACAGAGGTCAGAGTTGTATTAATTACAATGCCATTTGATAGATGCCAAAATATAAGTTCATGCAGGAAGGTAACTTTTTCTTAATGATGCTAGATCTTTATTAAAAATTCAGTCAGTATTTTCATCAATGCCCATAGTGTATATGGGAGTTAGCTAAAATTGAATAACCCCATGGAAAAAGACATTCCATGCAAATAGACACCAAAAGCAAGCAGGAGTACCTATTCTTTTTTTTTTTTTTTGAGGTGGAGTCTCACTCTGTTGCCCAGGCTGGAGTGCAGTGGCATGATCTTAGCTTGCTGCAACCTCTGCCTCCCAGGTTCAAGCGATTCTCCTGCCTTAGCCTCCCGAGTAGCGGGGGTTACAGGCACCCACCACCACGCCCGACTAATTTTTGTATTTTTAGTAGAGACGGGGTTTCACCATGTAGGCCAGGCTGGCTCTTGAACTTCTGATCTCAGGTGATTCACCTGCCTTGGCCTCCCAAAATGCTGGGATTACAAGCATAAGCCACCGCGCCTAGCGGCGGAGTATCTATTCTTATATCAGGTAAAACAAACTTTATTTTTTTATTATTATTTTTCGAGACAGAGTTTCACTCCTATCGCCCAGGCTGGAGTGCAATGGTGTGAACTCAGCTCACTGCAACCTCCGCCTCCCAAGTTCAAGTGATTCTCCTGCCTTAGCCTCCCCAGTAGCTGGGAATACAGACATCTGCCACCACACCTAGCTAATTTTTGTATTTTTAGTAGAGACAGGGTTTCCCCATGTTGGCCAGGCTGGTCTTGAACTCCTGACCTCAGGTGATTTACCCATGTCGGCCTCCCAAAGTACTGGGATTACAGGCGTGAGCCACTGCGCCCGGCCAAAACAAATTTTAAAGCAACAACAGTTAAAAAAGACAATGAGGGACATTATATAATGATAAAAGACCTTGCCCAACAAGAAAATATCACAATTCTATATATGTATGCTCCTAACATGAACTCCCAAATTATAAAATAATTACTAGTAGGCCTAAGAAATGAGATAGAAAGTAACACAATAATACTGGGGAACTTCAATACTCCACTGACAGCACTAGACAAGTCATCAAGACAGAAAGTCAACAAGGAAACACTGAATTTAAACTATACCCTGAAACAAATGGACTTAACAGATATTTACAGAACATTCTACCCAACAACAGCAGAATATTCATTCTATTCATCAGTGCATGGAACTTTCTCTAAGATAGATCATATGATAGGCCACAAAACAAGCCTCAATAAATTTAAGAAAATTGAAATTATATCAAGCACTCTCTCAGACCACGGTGGAATAAAACTAGAAATCAACTCCGAAAGGAACCTTCAAAGCCATGCAAATACATGGAAATTAAGTAATCTGCTGCTGAATGATCACTGGGTCAAAAATGAAATCAAGATGGAAATTAAAAAATCCTTCTAACTGAATGACAATAATAACACAATCTATTAAAACCTCTGAGATAACAGCAAAAGCAGTGCTAAGAGGAAAGTTCATAGTCCTAAATGCCTACATCAAAAAGTCTGAAACAGCACAGACGGATAATCTAAGGTCACACCTCAAGGAACTAGAGAAACAAGAACAAACCAAACCCAAACCTAGCAGAAGAAAGGAAATAACCAAAATCAGAGCAGAACCAAAAGAAATTGAAACAAACAAAGAAAAAATGCAAAAGATAAATGAAACAAAAAGCTGGTTCTTTGAAAAGATAAATAAAATGGATAGACAGTTAGCAAGATTAACCAATAAAAGAAGAGAGAAAATCCAAATAAGCTCAATTAGAAATTAAATGGGGCCAGGTGCGGTGGCTCATGCCTGTAATCCCAGTGCTTTGGGAGGCCAAGGCAGGCAGATCACCTGAGGTCAGGAGTTTGAGACCAGCCTGGCCAACATGGTGAAACCTCATCTCTACTAAAAATACAAAAATTAGCCAGTCATGGTGGCATGCGCCTGTAATCCCAGCTACTCAGGAGGCCGAAGCAGAAGAATCGGTTGAACCTGGGAGGCAGAGGTTGGAATGAGCTGAGATTGTACCACTGCACTTCAGCCTGGGCAACAGAGTGAGATTCTGTCTAAAAAAAAAAAAAAAAAAGAAAATGAAATGGGAGATATTGAGATATTACAACTGACACTACAAAGATACAAAAGATCATTCAAGGCTACTATGAACACCTTTATGCACATAAACTAGAAAACCTAGAGGAGATGGATAAATTCCTGGAAAGATACAACCCTCCTAGCCTAAATCAGGAAGAATCAGATACCCTGACCAGTCCAATAAGCAGTGAGATTGAAATGGAAATAAAAAAAATTACCAACAAAAAAAAGTCCAGAACCAGATGGATTGACAGCTGAATTCCACCAGACATTCAAAAAATAATTGGTACCAATCCTACTGACACTATTCCACAAGATAGAGAAAGAAGGAATCCTCCCTAAATCATTCTATGAATCCAGTATCACCCTAATAACAAAACCAGGAAAGGACATAACCAAAAACAAAAACTATAGATATGGTTCTTTTTTAAAGATTCCAAAAAGTCATTAGACATGAATACTTCTGCTTTTAAGTACAGTATAGTAATAACAGAAAGCAATTACAACTAGAAAAAAGACATTACATTAAAGATATCAAAGATATATAGATGCATATGAGACTGGAAGAAATAAATTCTAGAGGGAGAAATGTCTTTGTTATGTGAACTGAGATTGCTGGCCATTGTCTTGCCTGGGGCATTTTCCGAGTCTGGACACAGGCTTTCATAGACAGAGCAAGCAACTGTACTAAAGGGAAAAAACAGAATTTTCTTATTGCCATTTGAGTCAGCATGGACAAATTGGAATCTACAAGATCATCAAATGAATAGCTGTTTTCCTCACAGATTACTCATTGAGTGCTAGGGCAGTATAGCAGACTGGTAGGCTGAGTCACAAAGACAGAGAGAAATCAACTGGAGGCCACGTCATGCTCAAGGCAAGAAAATACAAAACAAGAAAAACAAAATATCTCCCTTTCAAAAGATTTGCCAGATTTTGAACCTGGATGAAGAGAAAATAAAGAGCTAAGCCCCAAACCTCTGAAGGACAGAACTTTCAAGGTGGAGGAAATAGACAGAGAGAGACCTACAAGTCTCCCAATCAATGGACTACAGGTAGGCTATGCCCCAATAGAGGCTGGGCAAGAATGGCAGAATACAATCTCCAGAATTCTGTTGGTACTTAGGAGACAAAGTTCCATGGAGGTGGGAATCTGCAACAAACATAAGAAGTTCTGGCCCTAAGAGGGTTGAAACCACATATAAGCTGCATCTAACTAAAGGTGCAAGCCAGCCTCAAACTAATGCCATTCCTAGGTGGCTTGAAATGATCAGTCCTTCACCTTATCCACTTAACAGACAAAACTACAAATTCTTTCTGGGTGGAGAAAGGGTAACAATTGCAATGTGTGTAGTAATTTTATATACAAGGTTCATCCTACAACATTATTTGATATGCAAAGAAGCAGGTAAATATACATCAAGAGAAAAAGTAGATAATAGAAGCAGGCCTATAGATCATCCAGATATTAAAGTGCAGACATGGACTTTATTATAATTGTTTTTTTTTCATAGAAGAAAATATGGGGCCAGGCGCGGTGGCTCACGCCTGTAATCCCAGCACTTTGGGAGGCCGAGGCGGGCAGATCACGAGGTCAGGAGATCGAGACCATCCTGGCTAACACGGTGAAACCCCGTCTCTACTAAAAATACAAAAAATTAGCCGGGCGAGGTGGCGGGCGCCTGTAGTCCCAGCTATGCGGGATGCTGAGGCAGGAGAATGGCGTGAACCCCGGGGGGTGGAGCCTGCAGTGAGCTGAGATCACGCCACTGCACTCCAGCCTGGGTGAAGGAGCGAGACTCCTTCTAAAAAAAAAAAAAAAAAAAAAAAAATATGGAAAAAGTAAATGAAAAGATGAAACACTTAAACAGAGAATCAGAGTCTTTTTTTTTTTTTTTTTTTAGATAGAGTTTCGCTCTTGTTGCCCAGGCTGGAGTGCAATGGCGTGATCTCGGCTCACTGCAACCTCCGCCTCCCGGGCTCAAGCGATTCTCCTGCCTCAGCCTCCCGAAGAGCTGGGATTACAGGCATACACCACCACGCCTGGCTAATTTTGAATTTTTTTTTTTTTTAGTAGAGACAGGGTTTCTCCATGTTGGTCAGGCTGGTCTCGAAATCCCGACCTCAGGTGATCTGCCCATCTTAGCCTCCCAAGGTGCTGGGATTGCAGGCATGAGCCACCTCGTCTGGCCAAGAATCAGAGTCTTTATTTAACAAAGAAACAAATAGACATTCTAGAAATGAAAAGTACACTATCTTTTTTTTTTTTTTTTTTGACAGTCTCCCTTTGTCACTGAGGCTGGAGTGCAGTGGGACGATCTCAGCTCCCAGCAACCTCTGCTCCCGGGTTCAAGTGATTCTCCTGCCTCAGCCTCCTGAGTAGCAGAGATTACAGGCACCCACCACGATGCCCAGCTAATTTTTGTTTTTTAGGAGAGACGGGGTTTCACCATGTTGGCTAGGCTGGCCTTGAACTCCTTAGCTCAAATGATCTGCCCGCCTTGGCCTTACACAGTGTTGGGATTACAGGCATGAACCACTGCCCAGCCATACACTATCTTAAAGTAAGAGCTCATTGAATGGATTTTACATACAACTAAAAAAAGCAAAAGTCGGTGTTTTAGTCCATTAGAATACCTGAGACTTGGTAATTTTTATTTATTTATTTATTTTGAGACAGAATCTTGCCCTGTCACCCAGGCTGGAGGGCAGTGACATGATCTTGGCTCATGGCAACTTCTGCCTCCCGGGTTTAAGAGATTCTCCCGCTTCAGCCTCTGAAGTTGCTGGGATTACCCGCCGCCATGCCTAGCTAATTTTTGTATTTTTGTAGAGAGAGGGTTTCACCATGTTGACCTGCCTGGTCTTCAACTCCTGACCTCAAGTGATCTGCCCACCTTGGCCTCCCAAAGTGCTGGGATTACAGGCGTGAGCCACCGTGCCTGGCCGAGACTTGGTAATTTATAATGAAAAGAAATTTATTTCTCACAGCTCTGGAGGCCAGGAAGTCCAATATCAAGGTCTTGGCGCCTGATGAGGCCTTTCTTGCTTTGTCATCCTGCAGTGGAAAGCAGAAAGGCAAGAAATCTCAAGAGAGAGTGAGAGAGGGCCAAATCAAACTCAATCCCATGATAATGACATTAGTCCATTTATGAGGGCAGAGCCTTTATGACCTAATCACCTCTTAAAGGTCTACCTCTCAGCACTGTTGGATTGGGGATTACATTTTTAACACATGAACTTTGTAGAACACATTCAAACCATAGCAGACAGGATTAGGAAATCTAAAGACAAGTCAATCGAAAATATTCAAATTAAATACAGGGAGAAAATGGAGAAAATAAAAGAGTGGAAAAGGTGTGTGGAATGTAGATATATGGTTTAACATTGTGTTACTGAAGTTCTATAAAGAGAAAACAGATAATGGGTCAGAAGCAACATGATGAGATGCTTACTGAGAATTTTACACAATTGATGATACATATCAACCTATAGGTCCAAGAATCTTAGTAAGCCCCAGCAGCTTAAAAACGAGCAAACAAACAAACAAACAAACAAAGAAACCTGTCTTTGAAAACCAACATCAAAGAGAAAATCTTTAAAGCTGTCAAAGGAGGGGCTGACAGATTATACTAAAAGAAGAAAACATAAGACTTAAGACTAACTTTTTAACAGAAACTATGGAGATCAAAAGACAATATACTGACACTTTTAAAGATTGGAAAGCTAAACAAAAAAGAAATGCTGACTCTAGAATTCTAATAATTAAAAATATCCTTCAAAATGAAGGTTAAGGCTGGGTGCGGCGGCTCACGCCTATAATCCCAGCACTTTGGGAGGCTGAGGCGGGCGGATCACCTGAGCTCAGGAGTTTGAGACTAGTCTGGCCAACATGGTGAAACCTCGTCTCTACTAAAAATACAAAAAATTAGCTGGGTATGGTGACATGTGCCTGTAATCCCAGCTACTCAGGAGGCTGAGGCAAGAGAATGTCTTGAACCTGGGAGGCGGAGGTTGTAGTGAGCCGAGATGGTGCCATTGCACTCCTGCCTAGGGGACAGAGCAGGACTCTGTTTCAAAAAAGAAAAAGAAGGTTAAAAAGAAAAAAAAATTAAGCAAATTACAGTTAAGAGATTTTGTTTCTAGCAGACACATACTCTAAGAAAGACTGAAGGAAATTCTTCAGGCTAGAGGAAAATAATATTAAATAGAAGCACAGAAGTATAGGAAGGAATGAAAAGCATAAGAAGGGATAAACGGCCGGGCGCGGTGGCTCACGCTTGTAATCCCAGCACTTTGGGAGGCCTAACCAACATGGTGAAACCCAGTCTCTATTAAAAATACAAAAATTAGATAGGCATGGTGGTGGGCGCCTGTAATCCCAGCTATGTGGGAGGCTGAGGCAGGAGAATCGCTTCAACCTGGGAGGTGGAGGTTGCAGTGAGCTGAGATTGCACCATTGCACTCCAGCCTGGGTGACAGAGTGAGACTTTGTCTCAAAAAAAAATTAAAAAAAAAAAAAAAACTAAAAATAGAGGAGATAAAATAGAATATTAAAAATATTTGATTAATTTAGGAGTAGGCAAGGAAGACAGAATAAATGAACAAAGCATAGGCAGGACAAATAAAAAGCAAATAGCAAGATTATAGACTTACAAGCAAACCAAATCAGTAACCACATTAAGTATGAATGGACTAAACACTCCTATTAAAAGGCTAAAATTGCCAAATTGCCAAATTGGCTTTTAGAAAGCCTCAACTATATGCTGTTTACAAGTCACATTTTAAATATAAGAATACAGACTAGTTAAAAATAAACAGGTTGTGCTTTGTAAGGCCGAGGTGGGCAGTCACTTGAGCTCAGGAGTTTGAGACCAGCTTGGGCAACATGATGAAACCCTGTCTCTACAAAAAGTACAAAAATTAGCCAGGTTTGGTGGCGTGAGCCTGTAGTCCCAGCTGCTTGGGAGGCTGAGGTGGGAGGATGGCTTGAGCCTGGGAGGCAGAGGTTGCAGTGAGCTGAGATTTGTGCCACTGCACTCCAGTCTGGGTGACTGAGCAAGACCCTGTCTCAAAAAAATGAATAAATAAAAATAAAAATAAATAGGTAAACATATCCTATACAAACACCAAAAGGAAGCTGGTGTGTCTATATTATAAGTAAAGTGACTTTAAGATAAGAAATATTTCTAGAGGTAAAGAAACAGTTAAATAAAGGGTCAAGAGGAAGATAATAAAAAATTTGTGTGCACCTAATAACATAGCTTTAAACTATAGTAAACAAATGAACAAATGACAGAACTAGAAAGAGAAATAAACAACTACAAATTAAAGTGGAAGACTGTAACACTACTGAGTATCTGTCATGGTCTGAATTTTTCTCCCTAAAATTCATATGTTGAAACTTAATTTGCAATGTGATGGTATTGGGAAGTGGAGCCTTTGGGAGCTGACTGGATCATGGAAGTTCTGCCTACAGGAATGCGATTAGTGTCCTTGTGAAAGGGTTTGAGAGGGTCTGTTTGCCCTTTCTTCCCCTTCTGCCATGTGAGGATGCAACAAGAAGCACTATCTAGGCCGGGCGTGGTGGCTCACGCCTGTAATCTCAGCACTTTGGGAGGCCAAGGCGGGTGGATCACGAGGTCAGGAGATTGAGACCATCCTGGCTAACACGGTGAAACCCCGTCTCTACTAAAAGCACAAAAAATTAGCCAGGCGTGGTGGCGGGTGCCTGTAGTCCCAGCTACTTGGGAGGCTGGGACAGGAGAATAGCATGAACCCGAGAGGCGGAGCTTGCAGTGAGCCGAGATGGCGCCACTGCACTCCAGCCTGGGCGACAGAGTGAGACTCTACCTCAAAAAAAAAGAAGCACTATCTTTGATGCAGGGTGAGCCTTCCTCACACATTGAATCTGTTGGTGCCTTGATATTGGACTTCCTAGCTTCCCGAACTGTGGAAATAAACTTCTGTTGTCTATAAATCACCCAGTCTAAGGTATTTTATTTCAGCATCACAAATGGATTGTATAGTAACTAACAGATCAAAACAATAAAGCATTGGTAAGGATATAGAAGATTTGAACAACACTGTCAATGAACTTGATCTAATTAACTTGGATACAGCAATATACCAAACACTGCAGATACACAGTCCTTAAATCCTTATCAAAAGAGATTAAATTTTATGTTGTAAATCAAATTTCAGTAAATTTCAAAAGACTGGTATTTCACAGAGTGTGTCTCTAGTGACAGTGGGATTAAACTGAAAATTAACAATGAAAAGGTAATCAGAATATCCCAAAATGTTTGAAAAGTAAGCCACATACTTTACTTTTTTTTGTTGTTTATTTAATTTTAGAGATGGAGCATCACTGTGTTACTTAGGCTGGAGTGCAATGGCTATTCACTGGTGCAATCGTAGCTCACTGCAGCCTCGAACTGCTGGGCTCAGGCAGTCCTCCTGCCTCAGCCTCCCAAGTAGGTGACACTATAGGAGCATGCCACCACTCCCAGCCAGCAAGATACTTTTTGTTTTTTTTTTTTGAGACAGGGTTTCACCCTGTCACCCAGGCTGGAGTGCAGTAGCATGAACAGAGCTCACTAAAGCTGCAACCTCCCAAGCTCAAGCAATCCTCCTACCTCTCAGCCTCCCAAGTAGCTGGGACTATAGGCACACACCACCACACCCAACTAATTTTTTGTATTTTTTTTTGTAAAGATAGGGTTGCCCATGTTGCGCAGGCTGGCCTTGAACCCCTGGGCTCAAGTGATTTACCTGCTTTGACCTCCCAAAGTGCTGGGATTACAGGTGTGAGCCACCACACCCCGCCAGCAATGTTTTGTTTTGGTTTGGTTTGGTTTGGTTTGGTTTTTGTTTTCTGTTTTTTGAGACAGAATCTCACTCTGCTGCCCAGGCTGGAGTACAGTGGCGCAATCTCTGCTCGCTGCAACCTCCGCCTCCTAGGTTCAAGCGATTCTCCTGCCTCAGCCTCCCACGTAGCTGAGACTACAGGCATGTGCCACCACGCCCAGCTAATTTTTTGTATTTTTAGTAGAGATGGGGTTTCACCGTGTTAGCCAGGATGGTCTCAATCTCCTGACCTCGTGTTCCGCCCACCTCAGCCTCCCAAAGTGCTGGCATTACAGGCGTGAGCCACCGTGCCTGGCTCAGCAATGTACTTTTAAATAACCAACACTTGAAAGAAGAAATCACATTAGAAACTAGTAATTATTTTGAAAATGACAATACGACATATCAAAATGGATGCACTCACAGGACTTTTTTTTTTGAGACAAAGTTTCCCTCTTGTTGCCCAGACGGGAGTGCAATGGCGCGATCTCGGCTCACCACAACCTCTGCCTCCTGGGTTCAAGCAATTCTCCCGCCTCCGCCTCCCGAGTAGCTGGGAGTGCAGGCATGTGCCACCAGGTCCGGCTAATTTTGTATTTTTAGTAGAGACGGGGTTTCTTCATACTGGTCAGGCTGGTCTCGAACTCTCGACCTCAGGTGATCCGCCCACCCTGGCCTCCCAAAGTGCTAGGGTGACAGGCATGATCCACTGTGCCCGGCCTCTCACAGGAAAATTTACAAATGCATGTGTTAGAAAATAAAATCAAAGATGTCTTGGATTCCAACTGAAGAAACTAGAAAGAGTAAATTAAACCCAAGGAAAGTGTAAGAATGACTATAAAGTGCAGAAATCAATGAAATAGAAAGCAGATGTACTGAAAATAAAAGTTTGTTCTTGGAAGTGATTACTACCCCTAGCAAGACTGATCAAGAGAAAAAAAATAAAGCACAAATTACCAATATCATGAATGGAAAAGGTGCATACATACAGATTATACTGATATTAAAAAGATGAAAAAATATAATAAATAGCTGTATGCCAACCAATTAACAACTTGAAGAAAGTGGGAAAATTCCTTGCAAAACACAACTTACAAAAATTAATACAAAAAGGAAGAAAATCTGAATGATTCTATATCTATTAAAGTAATTAAATCTATAACGTAAAAACTCTCTCCCCAAGGAAACACAAGGCTCAGATACCTCACTTGTGAATTTTCCACAAATTTAAGGGAAAAAATGACACCAATTTTACAAGAAAAATTTTAAAAAACCAGAGAAAGAGAAGATCCTTTACAATTTATTTTATGATGCCACAGAACTTTGATACCAAAATCTGACAAGGAAATTATAAGAAGAGAAAATTACACTCCAAAATTCCCCGTGAACATAGAGGCGAAAACTTTCAACAAAATATTAATACATCAAATCCAGTAATATAGAAAGGTATGGCCGGACGCTGCGGCTCACACCTGTAATCCCAGCACTTTGGAAGACCGAGGCGGGCAGATCATTTGAGGTCAGGAGTTCGAGACCAGCCAGACCAACATGGTGAAACCTCGTCTGTACTAAAAATATAAAATTAGCTGGGTGTGGTGGTGGGCGCTTGTAATCCCAGCTACTCAGGAGGCTGAGGCAGGAGAATTGCTTGAACCTGGGAGGTGGAGGTTGCAGTGACCTGAGATTGTACCACTACACTCCAGCCTGGATGACAGAGTGAGAATCCATCTAAAAAAAAAAAAAAGCCGGGTGCAGTGGCTCACGCCTGTAATCCCAGCACTTTGGGACGCCGAGGTGGACGGATCACGAGGTCAGGAGATCGAGACCATCCTGGCTAACACGGTGAAACTCCATCTCTACTAAAAATACAAAAAATTAGCCAGGCATGGTGGCGGGCACCTGTAATCCCAGCTACACGGAAGGCTGAGGCAGGAGAATGGTGTGAACCCGGGAGGCGGAGCTTGCAGTGAGCGGAGATCGCGCCCTGCGCTCCAGCCTGGGCGACAGAGCAAGACTCCATCTCAAAAATAAATAAATAAATAAATAAAATAAACAACAACAGTATTTTTATAAAGATATATATAATACATGACTAAGTAGGGTTTACTCCAGGAATGCAAGATTAGTTTACACTTAAAAATAATTAGTATAACATACCACATTAACAGGATAAGGGAGAAAAATCTTATTATCATTTTGATAGCTTCATAGAAAGCATTTGATAAAATTCACATCCACTTAGGACAAAGCTTTTAGCAAACTAGGGGCAGAAGGGAACTTTCTCAATCTCATAATCCTAAAATTATACATATAGTGAGATTTTGAATACTTTTTGGTGGAAGTGGGAAATAATGCAACACTGTCCACTCTCACCACCTTTATTCAGTTATGGTACTAGAAGCCCTACCCAATATAATAGGGTGAAGAAAGGAATAAAATATATAAAGATTAGAAAAAAGAAATAACATTGCTTTTATTAAATGACATGCTTTTGTATGTAGAAAATCAAAAAAAATCTATAAACTATTAACATTAGTAAGTGAGTTCAACATATTAAGGATGCAAAATCAATTGAATGTCCAAGTACTAAGAACAAACCAAACAAACTGTACTAAAAAAAATTTACAATAGCACCAAAAATCACAAAATACATGTAAATATATCTAATAAAAGAAATAAAAAGCCTGTATCCTGAAAACTACAGAACTTTTCTGAGACATTAAAAATACCTAAATTAGCCAGGCACTGTGTTCATGCTTATAATCCCAGCACTTTGGAAGGCTGAGGGTGGTGGATCACCTGAGGTCAGAAGTTCAAGACCAGCCTGGCCAACCTGGTGAAACCCCATCTCTACTAAAAATACAAAAATTAGCCGAGCGTGGTTGGTGGCGGGCGCTTGTAATCCCAGCTACTCAGGAGGCTGAGGCAGGAGAATCACTTGAACCTGGGCAGTGGAGGTTGCAGCAAGCGGAGATCGCGCCATTGCACTCCAGCCTGGGTGACAGAGAGAGACTCCATCTCAAACAAACAAACAAAAAAGAAACCTAAATTAGGCCAGGCATGGTGGCTCATGCCTGTAGTCCCAGCACTTTGGGAGGCCAAGGTGGGTGGATCACCTGAGGTCAGGAGTTTGAGACCAGTCTGGCAAACATGGCAAAACCCCTTCTCTACTAAAAATACAAAAATTAGCCGGGTGTGGTGGTGGGCACCTGTAATCCCAGCTACTCAGGAAACTGAGGCAGGAGAATTGCTTGAATCCGGGAGGCGGAGGTTGCAGTGAGCCAAGATCACACCACTGCATTCCAGCATGAGTGACAGAGAGAGAGACTCCATCTCAACAACAACAAAAAAAACCTGAATTAAGAGGTATACTGTGTTTTTAGCTTGGGAAACTCAATTGTGTAAACATGTTTTTTTTTTTTTTTTTTTTTTTTTGAGACGGAGTCTTGCTCTGTCGCCCAGGCTGGAGTGCAGTGGCGCGATCTCGGCTCACTGCAACCTCCGCCTCCCGGGTTCACGCCATTCTCCTGCCTCAGCCTCTCCGAGTAGCTGGGACTACAGGCGCCCGCCACCACGCCCGGCTAATTTTTTGTATTTTTGGTAGAGACGGGGTTTCACCGTGGTCTCGATCTCCTGACCTCGTGATCTGCCCGCCTCGGCCTCCCAAAGTGCTGGGATTACAAGCGTGAGCCACCGCGCCCGGCCGTGTAAACATGTTTATGCCTCTGAGACTCATGTATAGATTCAATGCAATCCCAAACAAAATTCTAGGTTTTTTGTTTTGTTTTGTAGAAATAACCAAGCTGATGATAAAATTAAGTAGAAATGTAGAGGACCTAAAATAGTCAAAAGACTCCTGAAGAAGAAAAACAATGATGGAGAATTTATTACACTGCCAGAGTTCAAGAGCTATAGTAATTAACACAGAGTGGTATTGATACAAGATTAGACAAATTATACCAAGTGAACAGAAAAGAGAGTCAGAAATAGACTCACACTTAAGAGAGTTACTTCATTTATAACCAAGACACCACTGCCACCTTTTGTGGCAAAGGATAGTGGGTTTATTTTTTCCACTAGTAAATGGTGCAGGGGCAATTGTATGTTCACGTTCACATGGAGAAACAAAATGAACCTTGACCTCTATTTCAAGCCATATATAGAAAATAATGTATCATATGTTACAAACCTAAATGTGCAGAGAAAACATAAGAGGATATCTTTATGACCTTGAAGTAGGCAAAGATTTCTTACATAGGGCACACAAAAATACTAAGCATTGGCCAGGTGCAGTGGCTCAAACCTGTAATCCGAGCACTTTGGGAGGCCAAAGTGGGTGGATCACTAGAGGCCAGGAGTTTAAGACCAGCCTGACCAACATGGCAAAACTACATGTCTACTAAAAAATAGAAAAATTAGTCAGGTGTGGTGGTGCATGCCTGTAATTCCAGCTACTTGGGAGGCTGAGACAAAAGAATCACTTGAACCCGGGAGGCAGAGGTTGCAGTGCGCAAAGATTGTGCCACTGCACTCCAGCCTGGGCAACAGAGTGAGTACTCTGTCTCAAAAAAAAAAAGAATACTAAGCATTAAATAAACCAAATACTGGAAGAAGATATTCATAATACATATATCTGATGAAGTGTTTATACTTTCGTATTATAAAAATGAGGCAAAGACTTGAACAGGCACCTCAAAAAAGAGGCTATGCAAATTGCCATTAACTATATGAAGATGTATGTATTAGAGAAATACAAAATAAAAACACATCAAGATACCACTTGTAGACCCACAAGAATGGCTAACATTGAAAGAGTAACAAAAGCAAGTGTTGGCACAGATGTGGAATATTTGAAATTCTCACACATTTGGTGGTCATGTACATTTATACAACTGCTATGGAACGCTGTGGCTACTTACTAAGCTGATATGTCCAGCAACTTTACCCCTAGATATATACTGAAAAGAAATAAGTGTATATATCCACCGAAAGGCACATACAAGAATGTTGGCCAGGCACAGTGGCTCATGCCTGTAATCCCACCACTTTGGGAGGTTAAGGTGGAAGAATCACTTGAGCCCAGGAGTTTGACACCAGCCTCAGCAATATAGTGAGACCTCATCTCTACACATAATTACAAAATTAGCCTGGCCGGGTGCAGTGGCTCATGCCTGTGATCCCAGCACTTTGGGATGCTGAGGCGGGTGGATCACCTGAGGTCAGGAGTTCGAGACCAGCCTGGCCAACATGGTGAACCCTCGTCTCTACTAAAAATACAAAAATTAGCCGGGCATTGTGGCGAGCACCTGTAATCCCAGATTCTTGGGAGCCTGAGGCAGGAGAATCGCTTGAACTCGGTGGGGCGGAGGTTGCAGTGAGCCAAGATTGTGCTACTGCACTCCAGCCTGGGCGACAGAGTGAGACTACGTCTCAAAGGAAAAAAGAAAAAAAATTTGCCTGGCATGGTGTTGGGCACCTGTGGTCCAGGTATGCCGGAGGCTGAGGTGGGACAATCACTTCAGCCCACGCAGCTGAGGCTGCAGTGAGCCATGATTGCGCCACTGCCTTCCAGCCTTGGTGACAGAGTGAGACCCTGTTTCAACAAAAAACAAATAAAAAATGTTCATGTCCCAAACACAGAAATAATCCAAATATCCATTAAAGGAAGAATGGATAAGTATCTTGTGGTATTTTCATACAGTGGAATGCTACACAGAAATAAAATAACAGACATTATATTGGGTAAAAGAAGCTAGCACAAAAAAAAGAGCATGTGTTGTATTATTCCATTTATATGAAGTTCAAGAACAGACAAATTTAATTGTTAGTCATAGCAGTTAGAGTAGTGGTTACCTATCGATGAAGGGTTGACTAGGATGGCCATAAGACAGCCTTCTAGAATACTTGAAATAGTCTATGTTTACCTAAGTAATGCATGCAAGGGGGTTTTTATACATAATAATTTATCAAACAGTACACTAAAGATCAGTGGTGTTTATGCCTTTATGCATGCCTCAGTAAAAAGATAAAAACAAATCAGAAAACACAAAGATATTTAAAGGAAATTTACTATCCAATACTTTAAAGCAGGAGTCAGCAAATGATTTCTGTAAAGGGCCAGATAGTAAATATTTTAAGCTTGCAGGCCATATTCTCTATCACAACTCAGCTTTGCTGTCAAAATGTACAAGCAGCCATAGACAATACATAAATGAATGAGCATGGCTGTGTTCCAATAAATTTTATTTTCAAAAATAGGCGGTAGACCACATTTAGCTTGCAAGGAATAGCTTGCTGACCTCCTGCTTTTAATCATCAGCAAGGATATCACCCTTTGTTTAAAATAAGTCATAGGATTCTTTTATTTTGCAATATGAGGTAATTGTAGTAAGGTCTCTTCTAGCCCAAATACAGTGTGATTGCTTTAGGAGGACTTAAAGTAGGCCGTGGCTTTGGTGTTTTTTTTGGAGAAAGAGTCTCACTCTGTTGCCCAGACTGGAGTGCAGTGGCAGGATCTTGACTCACTGTAACCTCTGCCTCCCAGGTTCAAGTGATTCTCTTACCTCAACCTCCCGAGTAGCTGAGACTACAGGCACGTGCCACCACACTCGGATAATTTTTGTATTGTTAGTAGAGACGGGGTTTCACCATGTTGGCCAGGCTGGTCTCAAACTTCTGACCTCAAGTGATCCGCCCGCCTTGGCCTCTCAAAAAAAAAAGAGAAGTCCTGAATTGCCGAGACCATCCCCACCCCCCCGCCATCCCCCAGCAGTGGCCACATAGCATAGATAATCAGTGCACTTGAGGGCGGGAGAGGGCAATGATTTTATGGGACTTTGCATTGGAACTCAGTGCTGTCCTGTCACAGTGGAAAGGAACATGGGCAAAACTCAGCCAGTGTTAACAGAGGGAGCATCTAGGGGAGCCCTGGCCAGAAGTGAATCGTCTGTCCCAGTGGTTATAACCTGGGTTCTGGCAAGCCCTGCCTCTGTGGGCTAAAGGATTCGGATCCTAAATAAACTTGAAAGGGAGTCTAGGCCACAAGGATGCCATTCCCAGGCAAGTCCTGGTGCTGTGCCAGGCTCTGAGCCGGTGGACTTGGGGGGCATGCAACTTAGTGAGACACCAGCTGGGGTAGTCAAGGGAGTGCTTGTGTCACCAGTCTCCCAGCCCTAGGCAGCATAGCTTGCAGTGCCTGGAGAGACCCCTTTCTTCTGCTTGAGGAGAGGAGAGGAGACAGTAAAGGGCATTTTGTTCTGCAACTTGGATACCAGCTCAGCCACAGTAGAATAGGACATCAGGCAAAATCCCGAGGTCCCCATTCCAGGACCTAGCTTCCAGATGACATTTCTAGAGACACCCTGGGCCAGAAAGGAACCTGCTATCTTGTAGGAAAGCACTCAGTCCTGGCAGAATTCATCTCCTGCTGCCTAAAGAGCCTTGGGCCCTGAATAATCAGCAGTGGTAGCCAAGCAGTACTTGTCACAGGCCTTGGGTGAGACTCAGAGCTATGCTGGCTTCAGTTATGACCCAGCACATTCTCAGCTATGGTGGCTATGGAAAGAAACTCCTTCTGCTTGAGGAAAGGAGAGGGAATAGTAAAGGGGACTTGGTATTGCAGCTTGGGTACCAGCTCAACCATAGTAGAGTAAAACACCAAGCAGGCTTCTGGGGTCCTTGATTTGAGGTCTTGCCTCCTGAATGGCATTTCTGGACCTGCCCTGGGCCAGAGGGGTGCCCACTGCTCTGAAGGGGGAGACCTATGCTTGGCAGCATTCACCACAAGCTGACTGAAGAGCACTTGGGCCTTGAGTGAATATTAGCAGTGGATAATACCTCACAGTGGGCCTGGGTGTGGTGGTGGCCATACAGAGACTCCTCTGCTTGAGGAAAGGGGAGGGAAGACTGGGAAGGACTCTCTCTTGTGGCTTGGATGCCAGCTGCAGTAAAATAGAGCCCCAGGTAGATTCCCAAGTTTCCCAACTTCGGGACCTGGATCCTGGATTGTGTCTCTGGACCTGTCCAGGGCCAAGGGAACTTGCTGCCCTAAAGGGAAGGACACAGGCCTGGCTAGATTCACCACCTGCTGACTGTAGAGCCCTTGGGCCTTGGGTGAACATAAACGGTAGCTAGGCAGTGGTCACTGCGGCCTTGGGTGAGAACCAGTGCTGTGCTGGCTTCAGGTTTGACCCAGCAAAGTTCCAGTGTTGGTGGCCATAGGGATGTTTGTGCCCACCCCTCCTGCAGCTCCAGGCAGCTCAGCACACACACACACACACACACACACACACACATACACACACACACACACAGACAGAGAGACAGAGAGAGAGACAGAGACAGAGAGAGACTCCATTTGGCTGAAGGAAAGTAAAGGCAGAGAACAATAGTCTCTGCCTGGTAATTCAGGGAATTCTCCCGGATCTCACCCAGCATTACCAAGGTGATATCTTTATGAGTCTGCAAGAGCTGCAATGTCACTGAGCTTGGGGTACCCTGCAATTCAGATATGGCTGCAGTGACCAAAGACTTAGATCACAACACCCAAGTCCCTTTGAATACTTGGAAAGCCTACTCAAGAAGGACAGCTACAAACAAGCCCAGGGTGCAAAGACTACAATAAATACCTAACTCTTCAATGCCCAAACACCTATGAACATTCACAAGCAACAAGACCATCCAGGAAAACATGACCTCAGAAAAAGAGCTAAATAAGGCACCAGTGACCAATTTCAGAGAGACAAGAGATATGTGACCTTTAAGACAGTAATTCAAAATAGCTGTTTTGAGAAAGCTCAATGAAATTCAACATAATACAGAGAAGAAATTCAGAATGCTATCAGATAAATTTCACAAAGAGATTGGAATAATTAAGAAGAATCAAGCAGTAACTCTACAGCTGAAAAATGCAACTAACATACTGAAGAATGCATCAGAGTCTCTTAGCAGCAGAATTGATGAAGCAGAAGAAAGAATTAGTGAGCTTGAAGACAGGCTATTTGAAAATACACACTCAGAGGACACAAAAGAAAAAATAAAAAAGGATGAGGCATACCTACAAGATCCAAAAAGTAACCTCAGAAGGGCAAATCTAAGAGTTATTGGCCTTAAAGAAGAGGTAGAGAGAGAAATCAGAGTAGGGAAAGTTTACTCAAAGGAGTAACAGAGAACTTCCCAAGCTTAGAGAAAGATATCAATATTCAAGTATAAGAAGGTTATAGAACACCAAGGAGATTTAACCTAAATAAGACTATCTCGAGATATTTAATAATCAAACTCTCAAAGGTTAGGGATAAAGAAGCAGCAAGAGAAAAGAAAGATAACATACAAAGGAGCTCCAGTACATCTGGCGGCAGACTTTTCAGTGGAAATCTAATAGGCCAAGAGACAGTGGCATGACATATTTAAAGTGCTGAAGAAAAAAAAAAATCTTTTAACTTAGAATAGTATATCCAATGAAAATATCCTTCAAACATGAAGGAGAAATAAGGACTTTCCCAGAAAAGCAAAATCTGAGGGATTTCATCAACACTGAACCTTTCCTACAAGAAATGGTAAAGGGAGTTCTTCAGTTTGAAAGAAAAGGATGTTAATGAACTATAAGAAATCACCTGAGGCCAGGCACAGTCACTCACGCCTGTAATCCCGGCACTTTGGGAGGCCGAGGTGGGTGGATCACGAGGTCAGGAGTTCGAGACCAGCCTGGCCAACATAGTGAAACCCCGTCTCTACTAAAACTACAAAAATTAGCTGGGCATGGTGGCGGGTGCCTGTAGTCCCAGCTACTCGGGAGGTTGAGGCAGGAGAATCACTTGAACCTGGGAAGCGGAGGTTGCAGTGAGCCGAGATTGTGCCACTGTGCTCCAGCCTAGGTGACAGAGCAAGACTCCATCACAAAATAAGTACACAGAAAAACACAGAATATTATAACACTATAATTGTGGTGTGTAAACTACTCATAGGTTGAGTAGAAAGACTAAAAGATGAACCTATCAAAAATAATAACTACAACTTTTCAAGACAGAGATATTATAATAAGTTATAAATAGAAACAAGAAGTTAAGCAGGGAGATAAAGGTAAGGTATAGAGTTTTAAATTAATTTTTTCTTTGCTTGTTTATGCAATCAGTATTAAGTTGTCATTAGTTTAAAATAATGCATTATAAGATATTATTTGCAAGCATTATGGTAACCTCAAATCAAAAAATATATAACAGATACACAAAAAATAAAAAGCAAGAAATTAAAACATGCCACAGGACAAAATCACCTTCAGTAAAAGGAAGATGAAGGAAGGAAGGAAGGAAGGAAGGAAGGAAGGAAGGAAGGAAGGAATGGAGGGAGGGAGGAGAAGACAACAAAACAATCAGAAAACAAATAACAAAGTGGCAGGAGTAAGTTTATACTTATCAATAATAACAATGAATGTAAATAGACTTAACTCTCCAATCAAAAGACATAGAGTGGCTAAATGGACAAAAGCCATGACCCAACAATCTGTTGCCAGCAAGGAACAATCTTCACCTATAAAGACACATAGACTGAAAATAAAGAGATGGAAAAATATATTCTATGCCAATGGAAACCAAAAAAGAGCAGAGGTAGCTACAATTTTATCAGACACAATAGATTTCAAGACAAAAACGATATAAAAGACACAAAGAATTATATAATGATAAAGGGGTCAATTCAACAAGAGACTCTTAACAACTATAAATGTGTATACACTCAACACTGGAGCACCCAAATATACAAACCAAATATTATTAGAGCTAAAGAGAGAGAGAGACTCCAATGCAATAATAGCTGAAGACTTCAATGCCATACTTTCAGCATTGGAAAGATCGTCCAGACAAAAAATTAAACAATGGACTTAATCTGCATTACAAATCAAATGGATTTAACAGAGATTTACAAAACATTTCATCCACAGGCTATAGAATACACATTCTTCTCCTCAGCACATAGATCATTCTCAAGGATAGACCATATTTTAAACCACAAAACAAATCTTTAAAAATTGAAAAAAATGAAATTATATCAAGGTTCTTCTCTGATCACAATGGAATAAAACTAGAAATCAATAACAAGAGGAATTTTGGAAACTATATGTATGCATGGAAATTAAACAATATGCTTGCTCCTGAATGACCAATGGGTCAATGAAGAAATCAAAAGGAAATTTAAAAAATTTTTGAAACAAATGATAATGAAAATATAGCATATCAAAACCTTTGAGGTAAAGCAAAAGCAGTACTAAGAGGAAAGTTTATAGCAATAAGGGCCTACATCAAAAACTTCAAATAAACAACCTAACAATACATCTTAAAGAACTGGAAAAGCAAGAGAAAACCAAACCCAAAATTAGTAGAAAAAAAGAAATAATAACAGAGCAGAAATATATGAAACGGAAACAGAACAAACAATACAAAAGATCAATAAAACTATAAATTATTTGAAAAGATAAATAAAATTGACATTTAGCCAGACTAAGGAAAAAATAATTAAATAATTAAATCAGATAATTAAATAATTAAAACAATTAAAATAAGAGCTGAAAAGACATTACAACTAATACTGCAGAAATTCAAAGGATCATTAGAGGCTACTATAACAACTATATGCCAATAAATTGGAAAACCTAGAAGAAATGGATAAATTCCTAACCACATACAACCTACCAAGATTGAACCATGAAGAAATACAAAACCTAAACAGGCAAATAACAAGTAATGAGTTTGAGGCTGTAATAAAAAGTCTCCCAGGCACGGTGGCTCACACCTGTAATCCCAGCACTTTGGGAGGCCGAGGCAGGCAGATTACTTGAGGTCAGGAGTTCGAGACCACACTGGCTAACATGGTGAAACTCCATCTCTAACAAAAATACAAAAAATTAGCTGTAATTCCAGCTACTCAGGAAACTGAGGCAGGAGAATTACTTGAACCCTGGAGGCAGAGGTTGCAGTGAGCCGAGATCGTGCCGCTGCACACCAGCCTGAGTGACAGAGCAAAACTCTCTCAAAAAAAAAAAACGCCTCCCAGCAAAGAAAAGCCTGGGACCTGATGGCTTCACTGGTGAATTTTACAAAACATTTAAAGAAGAACTAATGCCAATTCTACCCAAAACTAGTCCAAAGAATAGAGGAAGTACTTCCAAACTCATTCTATGAAGCCAGTATTACCCTAATACCAAAACCAGACAGGCACATCAAATAAAAGAAAACTAGAGGCCAAGATCCCTGATGAACACTGATGCAAAAATCCTCAACAAAATACTAGCAAACCAAATTCAACAACATGTGAAAATGATCATTCATCATGACCAAATGAGATTTATTCCAGGGATGCAAGAATGTTTCAACATATGCAAATAAATCAATGTGATACATTGTATCAACAGAATGAAGGACAAAAAACATATGATCATTTCAATTGATGCTGAAAAAGCATTTGATAAAATTTAACATCTTTTCGTGATAAAAGAAAACCCTCAAAAAACTGGATATAGAAAGAACATACCTCAACATAATGAAAGCCATATATGATAGACCCACAGCTAGTATCATACTGAATGGGGAAAAACTGAAAGCCTTTTCTTTTTTTTTTTTTTCAAGATGGAATCTTACTCTGTCACCCAGGCTGGAGTGCAGTGGCACAATCTCAGCTCACTGCAACCTCCACCTCCCAGGTTCAAGTGATTCTCCTGCCTCAGCCTCCCAAGTAGCTGGGACTACAGGTGCCTGCCACCACACTTGGCTAATTTTTGTATTTTTTAGTAGATATGGGGTTTCACCATATTGGCCAGGCTGGTCTTGAACTCCTGACCTTGTGATCCACCTGCCTCGGCCTCCCAAAGTGCTGGGATTACAGGCGTGAGCCACCACGCCCAGCCTGAAAGCCTTTTCTGTAATATCCGGAACACAAGGATGCCCACTTTCACCACTGTTATTCAACACAGTCCTGGAAGTCCTAGCCAAAGCAATCAGAGAAGAGAAAGAAATAAAGGGCATCTTAATTGGAAAGGAAGAAGTCAAATTATTCTTGTTTGCAGATGATACAATCTTATATTTCGAAAAGCCTAAAGACGCCACCAAAAAACTATTAGAACTGATAAATTCAGTAAAGCTGCAGGATACAAAATCAAAATAAAAAATTTAATACATTTCTATATGCCAACAGCAAACAATTTGAAAATGAAATCAAGAAAGTAATCCCATTTACAATAGTTACGAATAAAATTAAATACCTAGGAATTAACTTAATGAAAGAAGTGAAAGATCTCTACAATAAAAACCATAAAACTTGATGAAAGAAATTGAAGAAGACACAAAAAAATGGAAAGATACTCCATGTTCATGAATTGGAAGAATCAATATTGTTAAAATGTCCATACTACCCAAAACAATCTACAGCTTCAATGCAATCCTCATAAAAATACCAATAACCGTCTTAACAGAAAGAGAAAAAATAACCCTTAAATTTATATGGAACCACAAAAAACTTAGAATAGCCAAGGCCATTCCAAGTAAAAAGCACAAAACTGGAGGAGTCATATTACCTAACTTCAAATTATACTACAGAGCTATAGTAACCAAAACAGCATAGTACTGGCATAAAAACAGACACATAGATCAATAGAACAGAATAAAGAACCCAGAAATAAATCCATGCATCTACAGTGAACTCATTTTTGACAAAGATACCAAGAACATACATTAGGGAAAGGACAGTCTCTTCAATAAGTGGTGCTGGGAAAACTGGGTATCCATATGCAGAAGAATGAAACTAGATTCCTCTCTTTCACTGTGAAGAAAAATCAAGTAAAAATAGATTAAAGACTTAAATCTAAGACCTCAAACTATGAACTACTAAAAGAAAACATTTGGGAAGCTTTCCAGGACATTGCTCTAAGCAAAGATTTCTTGAGTACTACCCCACAAGTATAGGCAACCAAAACAAAAATGAACAAATGGGATCACATCAAGTTAAAAAGCTTCTGTATAGCAAAGGAAACAATTGACAAAATGAAGAGACAACCTACAGAATGAGAGTAAGTATTTACAAACTACCCATCTGACAAGGGATTAATAACCAGAATATATAAGCAGCTCAAACAACTCAATAGGAAAAAAATCTAATAATCCAATTAAAAAATAGGCAAAATATTTGAATAGACATTTCTCAAAGGAGGACTACAAATGGCACACAGGTATATGAAAAGGTGCTCACCATCACTGATCATTAGAGAAATGTAAATCAAAACTGCAATGAGGTATCATCTCACCTCAGTTAAAACGGCTTTTATGGCCAGGCATGGTGGCTCACGCCTGTAATCCCAGTACTTTGGGTGACCGAGGCAGGCGGATCACG
>NW_026652295.1:20638018-20842160 GCF_009828535.3 Hylobates moloch | reverse complement strand
AAATAAATAAATAAATAAATAAATAAATAAATAAATAAATAAATAAAAAACAAAGATGTGGTACATATATACACAATGGAGTACTACTATTCAGCCATAAAAAAAATGAGGACCTGTCATTTGCAACCAATGTGGATGGAACTGGAGCACATTATGTTAAGTGAAATAAGCCAGGCACAGAAAGACAAATTTCATAAGTTCTCACTTACTTGTGAAAGCTAAAAATTAAAAATAATTGAACTCATGGAGATAGAGAGTAGAATGATGATTACCAGAGGCTACGAAGGACAGTGGGCAGGGCTGGAAGTGGGGATGGTTAATGGGTACATAAATAGATTTAGATAGAATGAATAAGATCTAGTATTTGATAGCACAACAGAGTTACTATAGTCAACAATAATTTATTGTACATTTTAAAATAACTAAGAGTATAACTGGATTGTTTGTAACACAAAGGATAAATGCTTGAGGAGATGGATACTCTATTTACCGTTATGTGATTATTATGCATGTATGCCTGTATCAAAATATCTCATTGCCCCATAAATATATACACTTACTATGTACCCACAAAAGTTAACAATTAAAAAAAGAAATTGAATGAATATGCATGAAAATGAGTAGCTATATATTATAAAGAAAAATAAATCAGGCTGGGCGTGGTGGCTCACGCCTGTAATCTCAGCACTTTGGGAGGCCGAGGCAGGCGGATCACGAGGTCAGGAGATCAAGACCACCTTGGCTAACACGGTGAAACCTCATCTCTACAAAAAAATACAAAAAATTAGCCGAGCGTGGTGGCACGCGCCTGTAGTCCCAGCTACTCGGGAGGCTGAGGCAAGAGAATCGCTTGAACCTGAGAGGCAGAGGTTGCAGTGAGCCAAGATCGTGCCACCGGACTCCAGCCTGGGTGACAGAGTGTGACTCCATCTCAATAAAAAAAAAAAAAGAAAGAAAGAAAGAAAAGAAAAGAAAAATAAATTGACACCTGAGAAGGAATAGAAGAGGCATAATTTATAGATGGGGTTGGTCAGAACAGACTTCTCTAAGATTGGGTCATTAAATATGAGATCTGCAGAATGAATAGAAGTTGTCTAAGTGAAGATTGGTGGGAAATATGGGGAGAAAGGAAGGCAGAAGAACAAGAATGTGCTAAGGCAGAAGAGAAAGGAAAGCTTGGCACCTGAAACCATACAGCCCCAAGAGAAAAGGTGGCACAGATGAAACCACTGTGGCTAGAATATAGCGAGCAAGCAAAAAAGTAGCACAGATGAAAATGGAGTCAGACCATCCAGGGGACTGGGTTATATTAAGGATTATAGATTTGTTTTCTAAATACAGTGGGAATCCATGGATTAATTTTAAACAGGTGGATGGCATACCGTGATGAACATTTAAAAAACATCGCTCTTGCCACTATGTGGAGAACTCTTGGAGAGGGCAATAAGATGGTAGGGAGAATCCTTTGAAGACTATATCCCAGCCTAGAGATGATGGTGGTTTTGGAAGCAATGGAGGGAAGTGAATGGTTAGGGGATATGTTTTGGAGGTAGAATTCATAGAGCTTAGTGATGGACTCTTAAAGAGATAGGGAGAGAAAGATTTGAGTAGAATGAGAAGTAGGAAATAATCATTTAGGAATGTGATCGACTGAGTTAACTAGAGATAACATAACTAGGTTGCCAGGCAGTGTTTAGGTTGGAGATGTTGATTTTTCAATGATATCAATCAGTTCAGGCATATGTTTTCTCCAGCTTGGTGTGAGAACAGAGAAGACAGATGGTTGGATTCATCTAGGGTTGGAGTTTGGTGTGTTTGACGGGGGAAAGAAGCAAGGTAATTAGTGTAGTGTTTGCAAAGGAGTTATACCAGGGGAATCTAAGTACCTAAATCAACAGACATGTAAAGGCAAGTGGGGCTGATGGACAGAGAGAGAGCAATGGGTTGTGCACTGGAAGTCTTAGTGAGATGGAAGATGGTGGAAGAGTGGTGTGCTTGGGTGAATTCACTGAGAACAACATAGCTTTGTTTCAGAAGTGGATGTCTGACTTTGTGATTGTATAGGCTGCTGAGGTGGAGAGTTCCATGAACTAACAGTGTAGTGTTTTGGATGGGTCACTCAAGATACATTAACATTGCCTAAAATGATGACAGGAGGTAAGATGGACTGGAAGATTGCCAACCAGGTGCTGAAATCTCAAATGAATGAAGAGAGGCGACAGCTGATGACAGTAATAAGGAGGAGGAGAGTGATTCAGCTGAATGGTATGAGTCTCAAAGGAGACAAAAGGAACCAGGTTTAATGTCTGAAAGCAGGTAAACAGTGACCCAGCTATCAAAGCTGAGATGAGAAAAAGCAATCTTCACTTCAGAGGCAGGCAGGGGAAATGAAGTTCTCAGACAGCGCTTGGGTCTCACTGAGGCAAAATTGTGGAAGGAGCGTGGGAGCAGAGACGGAGAATATTGGGAAGTTTGCTGAGTACAGAGCAAGCATTTTCAAGCTCATCATGACGTACAGGGTTGCGTCATATGGAATGATGGATGTAGTAGTAAGCTGGTTGGAGCTGAGAGTTAAGATAAAGGATTTCTGGAGAGACTTCTATGTCTGGTGGAGGGTTTGCTTCTAAAAGTCTTTTAGAAGAAGGTGGGCACTTGGTCTAATACTGGTGTAAAGATGTTTTTTATTATTTTTACAAAAAATATGATAACTTGGCCAGGCACAGTGGCTTATGCCTGTAGTCCCAGCATTTTGGGAGGCTGAGGTGGGTGGATCACGAGGTCAAGAGATCGAGACCATCCTGGCCAACATGGTGAAACCCCGTCTCTACTAAAAATACAAAAATTAACTGGGTGTGGTGGTGTGCGCCTGTAGTCCCATCTACTCGGGAGGCTGGGGCAGGAGAATCGCTTGAACCCGGAATGCAGAGGTTGCAGTGAGCTGAGATCATGCCACTGCTCTACAGCCTGGGTGACAGAACGAGACTCTGTCTCAAAAAAAAAAAAAAAAAAAAGTTAACTTTCGGGACCATTTTCCTTTCAAAGCTGCCTTTTCTTTATAAAGTTGATTACAAAAGTATACAACCAATTAATGAGTACAGAGTTTCTGCTTGGGATGACGGAAAAATTCTGGAAATGGATAGTGGTGATGGTTGCACAGCATTGCAAATGTGCTTAATGTCATTGACGTGTACACTGAAAAGTGGTTAAAATCGTGTCTGAGTCTGCGCAGGCTGCTGGAACAAAATACCATAAACTGGGTGGCTTAGAAATAACAGAAATTCATTTCTCACAGTTCTGGAGGCTGGGAAGGACAAGATTAAGATGCCAGCAGATTCAGTCTGTGATGAGGGACTATTTCCAGGTTCATCAATGGTGCCTTTTCACTGTGTCCTCACTTGGTGGGAAGGGGAAAGGCAATGGTCTGGGGTTTCTCGTATAAAGAAACGAATCCCATTCCTGACGGTGGAGCCCTCATGACCTAATCACCTCCCCAAATCCCCACTTCCTAACATCATCACATTGGTGAGTAGGTTTCAATATATGAATTTTGGGGGGATGCCAACATTCAGATCATAGCAAATGGTCAATTTTATGTTATGTATTTTTACCACAATTTGAAAAAATGCAGTGTGTAGTGAAGGTTGTAAACTAGCAGCCTGTTGATTAAATGTGCTCTCAGACATGCTTTTTCATCCTCATGCTGTTTTGGCCATTAGTGAGTAATAATAATTAAATAGTTTCCAACATTTAAAAATCTGGAGATTTTGTATTAAAATCCCTTTAAAAATTTGGGCTATCTAGAAACTACGAACCCACATTCTTACTTAGGGAGGATCAGCTGGTGCCAAGAGAGGCACGTCCTCCCAGTCCCTGGATGGAGCCGACACCTCCTACCATTCCTTATTGTGTTCTTGTCACCCCGGTGCTTGCTCTGTTGTTTCTCTTTTCAGAATTAACAGAATGGTGAAACAATTGCATACCCACATCTCTACAAAGATCAGAAAATGAAAGACTTAACAGGGCCTTGTGTTTCAAGAAAAGTGGGAGAAAACACATTTCTTGGTGGAAGTGAAGCTACATGTTTAATGTGTAAACAAAGTATGTCCCAAGAATATAATCTGGCCAAGTTATTTTTATTACCTACCCAGCTCCTCAGGGCAATTGCGTTTACCTCCCTGATTTATATAGACTCTTTATTACTTTTAAGTTTTAAATAATTTCTTTAAAGTAAAAACCTAACAAAATTTCAAGGACCTACAACATCTCTAATTTTCATCAAGTCTTTGGCTAGGAAACGTGCCCAGACTTCGAGCTTGTTGGGAACAATGTGGGGTATCAATTAAGTGATCGATTAAAAGATTGTTCTCAGTGTTTGTACATAGAAAAAACAATGATACATTTTCTATGTTCTGTGTGTGTGTGAAAGGGGTCACGTAGATCTGTGTGATTCATTGGCACATGGACTCGTTGTTTGTGCCAAATCAATCAGTAGACATGGGAACATTAAATCATTGTATGTCAACATCGCTGTGGAAAAAAAAGGTTCTGGTACACAGAATGGGCACATCCTGTCACCAGAAAAAGTGCACCGACTTCTTTTTGAAAGTAAAAATATAGTAAACACCAGATATTCTGGCACTATGATTTATTCTAATCTAAAATATCCTAACATTTCTAAATTTTAAGAACTAAATTTTAGTTCTTTTCCTGCTGGATGACCTTACCTAGGAACATCTTTGCTTGGTAATAAGAATGCAGTGAATTACTGCATTGCTGGATGATAGTTGAAAACAACGCTTAATGTGAATGCAAATGTCCGATTTCTACTTAGAAATGGAGGAGTGCGCAAGTATCTCTCGACCCCTGACTGACATCTGTTGGTGTCCCATGACATTAGAAAATACCCGTGACCCAGACCAAGTCATGCACCAGCATAGAGGGTATATTCATTTTCTAGAGCTGCCTAAAAAGGACCACAAACTGGGTGGCATTAAACAATAGAAATCTATTTGGGTTTGGCTCTGGACATTAGAAATGTGAAATATAGATGTCAGCAGGGCCAAGCTCCCTCTGAAGGCTTTAGGGAAGACTCTGTTCCATGGCTTTCTCTTAGCTTCCGGTGTTGCCAGCAATCCTTGGCATCCTTAAGCTCGTAGATGCATCACTCCAATCTCTGCCTTCATTGGCACATGTCATTCTCCCTGTGTGTTTTTATCTGTGTCCCTTCTCTTCTTTTTTTTGAGATGGAGTCTCGCACTGTCGCCCGGGCTGGAGTGCAATGGCGCGATTTTGGCCCACTGCAACCTCTGCCTCCCAGGTTCAAGTGATTCTCCTGCCTCAGCCTCCCAGGTAGCTGGGATTACAGGCGTCTGCCACCACGCCTGGCTAAATTTTTTTTTTTTTTTTTTTTTTGTATTTTTAGTACAGACGGGGTTTCACCATGTCGGCCAGGCTGGTCTCAAACTCCTGACCTCAGGTGATCCGCCTGCCTCGGCCTCCCAAAGTGCTGGGATTACAGGCGTGTGTCACCATGCCTGGCCCCTTCTCTTCTTTTAAAGACTGCAGTCATATTGGGTTAGGGCCCACCCAAATGTCCTCATCATAACTTGATTACATCTGCAAAGATTCTACTTCCAAGTAAGGTTACAGGTTAGGACTTCAGCATATCTTTTTCGTGGGTACAATTCAACCCGTAACAGAGGGACAGCACAGTGGACAGACCATGATCCTTGAATTAACTCTTTAGTTAGACTCTGACCCAGCCGCATCTCATCTCAGCCATGGCTACCTTGCTTTCTTCCCTCGTTTTGGTTTTGGAGTCATCTCCTGCTTTATCCTTCTTTCATGATGGTCAATGTCAACTGTCATCAATGTATAGGTTTCTGGCTGTGAAGAGTCCCCTGTTGGCATGCTCTTTCCTTACTCCAAACCCTGGAAATAGAACTTCTTGATTGGAACCTAGAAAGCCATTCCTATAAATCACTCCTATCGATCACCTTCCTCCTGCCTTACATCTTCCCTGGGTTGCACAGGTTTTCCATTGTTATCACTTCAGTCACTTCCTTGCAACTCTTCTGTCCTGCCATCCTTCCCTTTCACCCACCTGTTGGAACCCAGCCTTGAATAAGCCCATTTCTTTAGTCTGGGCTCACACCTGGGCAGCTAAGCGCTGTGAGAGGAAATCAAATCTGTTTACCTTGTTAGCTTTCTCTTCAGTTTTCTGCATGGGTATTTCATTCCATCCATAAGATCCATAAACCTGTGACATCATCAGTTTCCTCTCATCAACATGTTTCTCCCCTCAACTCTTAATCCATGAGGAAAATACACCTGTACTTTCTTAAATACATGGAGAAAACACACAGGTACCTTCTTTTTTTTGAGACGGAGTCTCACTCTATTGCCCAGGCTGGAGTGCAATGGCACGATCTCGATTCACTACAACCTCTGCCGCCCAGGTTCAAGCAAATCTCCTGCCTCAGCCTCCTGAGTAGCTGGGATTACAGACGCCTGCCACTGTGCCTGGCTAATTTTTGTATTTTTAGTAGAGACAGGGTTTCATCATGTTGGCCAGGCTGGTCTCGAGCTCCCGACCTCAGGCGATCCGCCTGCCTTGACCTCCTAATGTGCTAGGATTACAGGCATGAGCCACTGAGCCCAGCCGGTTTTTTTTTTTTTTTTTTTTTGCAGGTTTGGCTTTTACCCTGATTCTCCTGCCTCAGCCTCCGGAGTAGCTGGGATTACAGGCATCTGCCACCATGCCCAGCTAATTTTTGTATTTTTAGTGGAGATGGGGTTTCACCATATTGGTCAGGCTGGTCTTAAACTCCTGACCTCAGGTGATCTGCCTGCCTCAGCCTCCCAAAGTGCTGGGATTACAGGTGTAAGCCAGCACGCCTGGCCTGTTTCTTAAATATTAGCGTTCTTTGATTTCTGTCCTTGGCTATCTTTTTTTTTTTTTTTTTTTTTTGAGACAGGGTCTCCGTCTGTCACCCTGGCTAACTGCAGCCTTGACTTCCCTGGCTCAGGTGATCCTCCTACCTCAGCCTCCTGAGTAGCTGGGATTACAAGCATGCACCATCAGGCCTGGCTAGCTTTTTATCTTTTGTAAGAGATAGGGTCTCACGATGTTGCCCAGGCTGGTCTCGAACTCCTGGGCTCAAGGGATCCTCTTGCCTCCGCCTCCCAAAATGCTGGGATTAGAGGTGTGAGCCGCTGCGCCTGGCCCCTTTGGCTGTCTTTGTTCCTCATTCTAAACAGTTTCCCATGGAATTTCTGTCACTCCCATGAATTTGTCACTGACAATTTCCACGTCTATAGCTCTAGCTCCGATCACTCCAAAGGCTCACATTCACATATCCAACTGTCTACTAGACAACTCCACTTAGATGTTTCCCATGAACGCTGCAAATGCAACATGTCAAAAATCAAATGTGGGCCGGGCGCCGTGGCTCATGCCTGTAATCCCAGCACTTTGGGAGGCCGAGGTGGGCGGATCTCGAGGTCAAGAGATTGAGACCATCCTGGCCAACATGGTGAAACCTCATCTCTACTAAAAAAAAAAAAAGAAAAATACAAAAATTAGCTGGGCATGTTGGCGCATGCCTGTAGTCCCAACTACTCGGGAGGCTGAGGCAGGAGAATCATTTGAACCCGGGAGGCGGAGGTCACAGTGAGCCAAGATTGCACCACTGCACTCCAGCCTGGCCAGCCTGGGCAACAAGAGCAAAACTCCATCAGAAAAAAAAAAAAAAAAAAAATCAAACGCATAACCTCTACTCCTCAGCCCCTTTCTGTCTTGCTTTAACTCCTGGGTTTCCCCCCTCAGTTAATCAATCCTTACCTCATTTACCCAAACCAGAGACCGAGTGTCAGCTGAGGCAGATGTCCTTTGGGTCTTAACCATGCCATTGCATTCCTGCCTGTTGCCAGTGGCCTGTATTGGTATCTTTTTTGCCTAAGGACCTTTTAGAAAGCAACAAAAGCCTGCTCTGGTTTGTGCAGAACAAGCTAGAAATGCTGAGGAAATAAAGCAATTGGCCAGTGATTCATGGGAATTGGTTTATAAATGCCCCAGCTCCTCACCCCCTTGGGTGGGACAACTAAAGCATTTGTTTTATCCCATTTCACAGGATGTCTCCCTGGAATATGCTCCAGGCATTCACAGCATAGTTGGCTACTGGGGCCAACCCTTGATTGGCTGCTTTTCCTTCTTCATTTCACTTTCCTACCAATATTCCCCATTCTTTACAGATAAACTACTTGCATTCGAATCCCTGCCTTGAGGTCTGTTTCTGGAGAAAACCAAAGTAAGACATCATTCTTCTTTGCACTCCCTTCCTTTCCCCTTCTTCCAGTCAATCACCAAGTTCTATTAATTCTACCTCATAATTATCTCGAAAAGCTAGCCACTTCCCACTGCCGTCACCTGTAGCTTGCAACACTGCTCCCCTGTCCTTCCTGCCTCCCTCCAATTCGTTCCCCTTTAATCTTTTTTCAGGTAGTGACCATTTAAATATGCAAATTTGACTATATTACCACTACCCTAGGCTTCTTAGGTCTCAATTTACATGTAACTTCCTGGGAGAAGCTTTCCTCAATTTTCTTTCAATTCTAGGTACCTACTAAAAGAATTAGCTTATCATTTCCCTTTTAGAGCACCTCACACACTATACAGTGATTCTTTTTTTTTTTTTTTTTTTTGAGACAGAATCTCGCTCTGTTGCCCAGGCTGGAGTGCAGTGGCCGATCTCGGCTCACTGCAAACTCCGCCTCCTGGGATCACGCCATTCTCCTGACTCAGCCTCCCGAGTAGCTGGGACTACAGGTGCCCGCCACCACACCTGGGTAATTTTTTTTGTATTTTCAGTAGAGGCGGGGTTTCACCGTGTTAGCTGCGATGGTCTCAATCTCCTGACCTGGTGATCCGCCAGCCTTGGCCTCCCAAAGTGCTGGGATTACAGGTGTGAGCCACCACGCCCGGCCAATATACAGTGATTCTTGACTCCAAGCTGTTCCTAACTAGACTGTAACCTCTCTGAGAATAGGAATGGTGTTTTTGTCTTTTTTTTCCCCATTTCCTTTCCCATTTTCCCTCCCCTCCCTTCCCTTCCCCTCCCCTCTCCTTCCTTCTTAGTGGTTGTTGTTTTATCCCATTTCCCAGGATGTCTCCGTAGAATATGCTCTAGGCATTCACAGCATAGTTAGCTAATGGGGCTGTCTCTTTATTGGCTGCTTTTCAGTCCCTAGACTGCAACTCAACACAGGATACACAGTAGAAACGCAATAGATCTTTTTAAAATAAATAAATAAATGCCATCTCACCCATCTTGGCCTGTTTCTGGAGGGCCAGAATCTCTGATTGTTTGAAAACATACTGTGATACCTAATGAACACATTGTCAGTTTGACCTGTGTTTACTCTAAGGTTCTAATTCAAGGACCTTTTCTTCTATAAATGACGACTAGTGACCTATTAGGGGATATGACTTCATCAGACAATAGTAAGTTGGCATAGGACTGATTTTGTTAAAACTTAGTAGGTAGTTATTTCTGTTACTTAGTGTAAAAAGAAGTATGGGCAAGATGATGACTTAGAACCTCCAAATTCTTTACATTTAAGGACTTTTAAAAATCCTTTCTATTCATTCTTTTTTAAATTGACACATAAAAATTACATATATTTATGGCATACAACATGATGTTTTGATATATGTATACATTGTGAAATGATTAAATCCAGCTAATTAACATATCCAACACTTTCGTACTTTTTTTTTTTGTGGTGAGGACATTTAACATCTACTCTCATCACATTTTCTTTTCTTTTCTTTCTTTTTTTTGAGATGGAGTTTTGCTCTTTTTGCCTGGGCTGGAGTGCAATGGCACGATCTTGGCTCACCACAACTTCCACCCCCTGGGTTCAAGCGATTCTCCTGCCTCAGCCTCCCGAGTAGCTGGGACTACAGGCATGCACCACCACGCCTGGCTAATTTTGTATTTTTAGTAGAGACGGGGTTTCTCCATGTTGGTCAGGCTGGTCTCGAACTCCTGACTTCAGGTGATCTGCCTGCCTCGGCCCCCCAAAGTGCTGGGGTTACAGGTGTGAGCCACTGTGCCCTGCCTTTACTCTCATCAATTTTCAAGTATACAACACCTTAGTATTGACAATATTCACCATGCTGTACAATAGATCTCCAGAAATTATTCCTCCTGTCTGATTGAAATTTTTTATCTGTTGACTAACATCTCTACATCACCCCTTCCCCCTAGCTCTGGCAACAACCATTCTACTCTCTGCTTCTATGAGCTTAACTTCTTCAGATTCCAAATATGAGTGAAATTATGCAATATTTGTCTTTCTGTGCCTGACTTATTTCACTTAGTATAATGTCCTCCAGGTTCATTCATGTTGTACCAAATGGCAGGATTTCCTTGTTTTTTAAGGCTGACTAGCATTCCACCGTGTATCTACAGCACATATTATTTTATTTTTTCTCTCTCTCTTTTTTTAAAAAATTTACTTTAAGTTCTGGAATACATGTGCAGAACGTGCAGGTTTGTTACACAGGTATACATGTGCCATGGTGGTTTGCTGCACCTATCAACCTGTCATCTAGGTTTTAAGCCCCACATGCATTAGGTATTTGTCGTAATGCTCTCCCTCCCCTTGCTCCCCATCCCCCGACAGGCCCCAGGGTGTGATGTTCCCCTCCCTGTGCCAATGTGTTCTCATTGTTCAACTCCCACTCATGAGTGAGAATATGCGGTGTTTGGTTTTCTGTTCCTGTGTTAGTTTCACAGCACATATTCTTTATCCATTCATCTATTGATGGACATTTAGGTTGATTTCATTATCTTGGCTATTGTGCATAATGCTGCAGTGAACATGGGAGTCCAGATCTCTCTTCAACGTACTGATTTCATTTCCTTTGGATACATACCAAGAAGTGAAATTGCTAGATCATATGGTCATTCTATTTTTATTTTTTTAAGGAACTTCCATACTGTTTTCCATAATGGCTGTACCAATTTACATTCCCATCAACAGTACAAGAGTTCCTTTTCTTCCACATCCCCACCACCACTTGATATTTTTTGTCTTTTTGCTAATAATAATTCTAATAGATGTGAGGTGATATCTCATTGTGATTTAAATTTGCATTTCCTTGATGATTAGTAATGTTGAGCTTTTTTTTTTAGACAGAGTTTCTCTTTCGTTGCCCAGGTTGGAGTGCAATGGCACGACCTCGGCTCACTGCAACCTCTGCCTCCTGGGTTCAAGCGATTCTCCTGCCTCAGCCTCCAGAATAGCTGGGATTATAGGCGCCACCATGCTGGCTAATTTTTTTCTATTTTTAGTAGAGACGGGGTTTCATCATGTTGGCCAGGCTGTTCTTTAATTCTCGACCTCAGGTGATCCACTCACCTTGGCCTCCCAAAGTGCTTGGATTACAGGTGTGAGCCACTGTGCCTGGCTGAGGATTTTTTCATATATCTGTTGGCCACTTGCATGTCTGCTTTTGAGAAATATTTATTCAGGCTTTCTGGCCATTTTAAAATCAGACTGCTTTTTGTTATTGAGTTGCTTGAGTTTCTTATGTATTTTGGATATTAACCACTTATCTGATGTATGGTTTGCAAATATCTTCTCCCATTTTGTAGGTTGTCTCTTCACTCTGTTGTTTCTTTTGCTGTGCAGAAGCTTTTTAATGTGACAGAATATCATTTGTCTATTGTTGCTTTCATTACCTGAGCTTTTGGGGTCACATCCAAAAACTCCTTGCCAAGACCAATTCCAACAGCTTTTTTCCTATGTTTTCTGATAGTAGTTTTATAGTTCCAAGTCTTATGTTTAAGTCTTTAATTGGTTCTGAGGTAATTATTGTATATGAGATGAGATCAGGGTCCACCTTCACTCTCCTGAATGTGGATATCCAGTTTTCCCAATACCATTTGTTGAAGAGACTGTCCTTTCCCCATTGTGTGTCTTTGTTGGACATCAGTTGATCAAAAATACATGGCTTTATTTCTAGGCTGTCTTTTTTGTTCCATTGATTTGTATGTCTGTTTTTATGCTAGTACCATGTTGTTTTGATTACAATAGTTTTGTAATATATTTTGAGATCGGGTAGTATGATACATTCAGCTTTGTTGTTTTTACTCAAGATTTCTTTGGCTATTCAGGGTTTTTGTAGTTTCATAACAATTTTAGTATTGTTTTTTTCTATTTCTGTGAAAAAAAGTCATTGGAATTTTAATAGGAATTGCATTGATTCTGTAGATTGCTTTGGGTAGTATGGACATTTAAACAATATTAAGTTTTCCAATCCAGGAATGTGGAATTTCTTTCCATTTACTTGTGTTTTCTTTTATTTCTTTCGTCAATGTTTTATAGTTTTCATTATACAGATCTTTCCCTAAGTATTTTTTAATGCTATTATGTGATTATTTTCTTGATTTCTTTTTTGTATAGTTTGCTGTTTATTCTCTCACAATAATGAATTTGTGTCAGTTCATTAGTGCCTATTATTACTTAAATTCTATTAATTGAATTTCTACTGAGCTAGGCATGTTTGTGTTTTTTAAAAGCTACCATTGGCTGGGCACGGTGGCTCACATCTGTAATCCCAACACTTTGGGAGGCCGAGGCAGGCAGATCATGAGGCCAGGAGTTCAAGACCAGCCTGACCAACATGGTGAAACCCCATCTCTATTAAAAATACAAGAATTTGCTGGGCGTGGTGGCGTGTGCCTGTAGTCCCAGCTACTTGGGAGGCTGAGGCAGGAGAATCACTTGAACCTGGGAGGCAGAGGTTGCAGTGAGCAGAGATCATGCCATTGCACTCCAGCCTGGGTGACAGAGTGACTCCATCTCAAAAAAAAAAAAAAAAAGCTACCATTATTGTTCCTACTGAATTCTACAAAATTCAAACTTCAGAACTTCTCTTTATCCATGTCTAATGCCTCTAATCTAGACACTTTCTTCACTCATTGAGGAATATTCAAAACTTACACTCGTATTCTAAATTAATTGACAGAAATGGGCAACTTGGACTCTAAGTTTTATTATTTGTAATATAAGATTTCAGCTACAGGACACAAACCAATTTATTTTTCTCTCTCCTTTTCTTGTTAGTGTGGGATACTTGTTAAAAGCACAAGTTTTAGGTTTTTTTTTTTTTTTTTTTTAGACTAAGTCCTGCTCTGTCAACCAGGCTGGAAGAGTACAATGATAGGATCACTGCTCATTGCAACCTTAAACTCCTGGACTCAAGGAATCCTTCCACTGCAGCCTGCTGAGTGGCTGGGAGTACAGGCACACGCCACTGAACCTGGCTAATTAAAACAAACAATTTTTGTATGCATGGGGTCTCAGTTTGTTATCCAGGCTGATCTCAACCTCCTGGACTCAAGCAATCCTCCCACCACAGACTCCCAAAGTGCTAAGATTACAGGCATGAGCCACCACATCTGGCCTAAAAGCACAACTTTTAGAATGAGACACAAGCCAGAGTCCTGATTCTGCTGATTATTAAGCTGTGTAAGCAGAGGCAGGTTACTTCCTCTCCATGCCTCAGTTCTCTCATCTGTTAAAAGAATAAAGTGATATCTACCTCATAGACTTTCTATGAAGATGCGATAGAATACATGAAGAACTTAGCACACAACAAGCACTCAATAATTGATATCATCATCATTGCTATTGTATATCTGTTAGTTGGAGAATATACCCTTATATTGCCTTATTTAGTGTTTATAATAATTCTATAATATAGGCAATGCTATAATCCCTATCTTACAAATAAAGAAATGGAGGCCTAGAGAACTTTAAGTAACTTGCTTAATAATAATAACAACTACAAATGATATAATGGACTTTGGGGACTCATGGGGAAGGTTTGGAGGGGAGTGAAGGATAAAAGACTACACATTGGATACAGTGTACACTGCTTGGGTGACAGGTGCACCAAAATCTCAGAAATCACCACTAAAGAATGTATCCATGTAACCAAAAGCCACTTGTTCCCCAAAAACTATTGAATTAAAAATAGAATTTAAAAAACTACAATAATAATAATAGCAAATAATTATAAAGTGCTCACCATGTGTCAGGTACTATTCTAAACTGTTTTAATGTGAATTCATTTATTTGTTAATCCTAAGAGGCAGATCTTTTTGTTATCTCCATTCGCAGAGAAGACTGAAACGCAGAAGTATGAAGTAACTTGTTTAAGGTAACACAGCTCATAGTGGTGGAAGTAGGATTCACTTTCAACATGTGCACTTAATCACTGTGCTGTGCTACTGAAACCAGCCCAATTGTCCCACAGAACTGATATTTATGGTTTCTTTAAATAAACATAAAAATTAATCCTCCCAGTTTAAAAACTTGAGAGTTACTTTTGTCTTATCTGAGTTCCTTTCTCAGGAAACCAACCATCGGGACTCCCAGATAGTATCAAGGAGCTGAAACTCACCAGATCACTGCATCTGGACAATGGGACACCAGACTCCTCATGAGTCATGATGGATGAACTGACCACCTTCTTCCTGTTGACCAATTTCTCTTCCTAACCCCTCCCTAATTCCTGTTTTCCCATACATGGTTACATTTCTTCCTTGCTATATAAACTCCTAATTTTAGTCAATCAGGAAGATGAACTTGAGACTGATCTGCCATCTCCTCTTCTGCAGCACCTGATTAAAGCCCTCCTCCCTGGCAATACTCATTGTCTTGGTGACTGGCTTTCTGTGCAGCAACAGTAGGACCTAGACTGAGCCTCTGATGTTTCAGTAACACTGCCTCTCTAGTTCTATTATACAGTGGCATGGTTTATAAAACAATTAACATAATGAATATAAAATAGAAAGTTGAGAAAAACACAAAAGCACATTTTGATTTTAAATTTAAGAATATCTAATGGGTAAATTCTTATCTACCTCCTGATACTATTCAGTGCAAAAAAAAATTAAAAAGTCAACATTTCACTGATCTAAATTCCTTTGAGCTCTCTACAATGGTACTTGTGGTTTTGTAACACAAATTGTCACAACTACTTAAGTTCTTTGGAAGAAAACAATTTTAATTTCAATGTCATGGACAAATACAGATTTTATGTGGTTTTGTTCAACCTAGACTCAGGCTCAGAACCTTTGCTCCTTGGAAATACACTTGGAACTCTCCTGGAAAATGTTACCTTTCTCTTTTCTCTATAATATTGATATACCTGTCACATTCTAGCAGGGCCCATGATTAATCTTAATGTGCAGGTGTTCCTAACTGAGGCTGGATGTTTGAATTTGCTTCATTCTATGCAGTCTGTTTTAATTTTGATTAATTGCCATCAGGAATAATAACTCCTCAGGGTAGATCATTAGGAAGCTACAAAATCGATTATGTTTAGCTACAGAATATGTAAAGCTATTCACCACCACTGAAACAATCACAGATGCCCTTTATGTTGCATGTACAAGGAATGCTTAGGTTCATTACAACTGGGTTTCAGAACAAATCAAAATAGAGTTGGAAATGCTTTTTTATAAATAAGTTAGCTTTCAGACTTGCCCTTTCTTTTCCTTAATAAATTTTTCTAATTCTGCCATGAAAATCAGTGACCATAGTTGGTAATCATGGAAAGTAAGAAATTATTCTTACTATATGCTTTCCATATAGACTGGGGAATATATTTCAGTACACATTTGCAACAATGAATTGGCAGACTCATGAGCCCCTGAAGCATAATAAAAGACCCAAGCTTACCTGCTATCCCCCACCCAGGACTATTGCCTTAGTTGAGGCCCTGCTGGCTTCACTTTGCAGCTAATATACCAGCCTCCTAATTGCATCCAGCTTCCTCACCTCTTGTGTAGTTCACATTGCTACTACCAGAGCAATCTTCAACACAAATATCATAATCATGACCCTGATTAGAATCCTTCCATAGCTCAAGAGCACCTTCTCTACAGGATGCAAACCCTTGTTTGTAATATTCAGGGAAAACATTTTTAATGGCCTTCCATGGCTATAGTAGTTATGTTAAGTCAAGAGATGGTGAGGTAAATAGACAACCTCCAATTCTCACTGGCAAAAGGCAATCACAATTTGTTTTCCACTCAAAGTCTGCCATGTAAGGGATATAGCTCATTGGTGGAGACTTTAGTTGAAACATCAGCCATCTTAACACAAATCAACCTCCATGACAGCTGCGGCAATAGAGAATCATGCCCTGGCATGTGAAGGCTTCGCTCTAAAAATGGCACATTGCCTCAAGTCACAGTGCATTGGTCAGAATCTTTCCCATGGTCTTGCCCAGCTGCAATAGGGCAAGGAAATATATCTTCAATCTAGGGTGGGGAGGAGAATTGGAAATATTGGTCAGCACAATGTCTACCATGATGGCCTTCTATATAACATGTAAACTCTTCAGCATAGCGTTCAATGAAAGTCCTTCATGACTAGTCCCCTGCCCACCTTACCAGCCTCCCTGTCTCCAGTTTCTTCTTGATCCACTCATACAACAATCTGCTCTTCCCGCATCAGCTCATACCTTTGCACCTGACCCTCATTTTGCCTGGAACACTCTTGCTCCCCTTTTCCATCTGGCTATCTTTTATTCATACTTTAAGATTTATCTTAAATGCCACCTCTTCTAGGAAGCCTTGCTTGTGGCATCACTCCTTCAGGACACCCTTCTCTGTGTATCCCAGTGCATCGTGGGCTCATTTCTATATGGCTGCTGTCACATCTTATTGTCACTAAATGTCCATTTCCTCCATTAAACTGTGAAGTCATTGAGGGCAAAATTTCTGTCTTGTCTCTCTACTGCCCTACTTCAGTGGATTCTGATGTTTTTTTGGCCTCTCCTTACCTTTGAAAATCTGATGAAAGCTCTATATTCTAAGCTATAAAGTCTAGACAAATTATTCTAAATGTTGCTAATAATTTCAAGAAGTTCTGAGATGCTCGATCGAAATCCATCTGTGGACCTTGGGAATCCAGGGACCTTTGGTTAAGAACCCCTGTACTGGCTCCTGGATACATCAAAATAGTTTTCATCTACCAAGTGCTTAATGTGTGGCAGATGCTGTTCTGACCACTTCACATGATTTACCCCATTTATTCGTTATAATCATCATATAAAGTAGATACTATAATTATCCCCAGTTTACAGATGAGGAAACTGAGGAACAGCATTTAAGTAACTTGCTCGAGGCTATTCCTGAGCCTGCTCTCTTAACCACAACACTACATTGCTTCCCAGTCTCACTATGATAATAGACACAGTACTCTACCTAAAAGACACTGCATAAATGTCTGTGGAATGAACCATAGAATGATTGCAAGCGGTAATGCTATATACCAGGAACTATGAATAGGGTTAAAATCATTCAGAAAATACAGAGGCTCAGGAATCAAGTTGAAACTGATTTTGCAAAAATTATAACCGAGGAAATTAAGACAGAGAAATCTGACATGGCTGACTCCGTTTTGTCTCTTGCCTCACAGGCTGGCTGTATTTGCTCATTCCTGGGCATGTGCCAAGCTAACTTTGGGAGAAATTTAGTTTATAGTTTAAATCATAGCCCTTCCCCAAAACCAAGCTGTTCTTGTAAAACTAGTGAAAGGCCACCAATTTAGGATGAGAGGGGCTTGAATTCTAAATAATTACCAGCCATTATTCTAGAGCTCATAAGATTTGCAACTTCCCCAATTACTCTTGAAGATAACATCACTATTGCAGAACCTAAGATGGGCCTCTTGAGATGTCTTTTCAGGTTTTTACATTTCTTTCTTTCCTTTTTTTTTTTTTTTGAGGCAGAGTCTTGCCCTTGTCACCCAGGCTGGAGTGCAGTGGCGCGATCTCGGCTCACTGCAACCTCCGCCTCCCAGGTTCAAGCGATTCTCCTGCCTCAGCCTCCCGACTAGCTGGGATTACAGGCGCCCGCCACCATGCCCCGCTAATTTTTGTATTTTGAGTAGAGACGGGGTTTCGCCATGTTGGCCAGGCTGATCTCGAACTCCTGACCTCAAGTGATCTGTCCGTCTCAACCTCCCAAAGTGCTGGGATTACAGGCGTGAGCCACTGTGTCCGGGAGGTTTTTGCATTTCTTTTTTCTTTCTTTTTTTTTTTTTTTGAGACGAAGTCTCGCTCTGTCATCCAGGCTGGAGTGCAGCGGGTGCGATCTTGGCTCACTGCAAGCTCCGCCTCCCGGGTTCACACCATTCTCCTGCCTCAGCCTCCTAAGTAGCTGGGACTACAGTAGGCGCCCGCCACCAAGCGCGGCTAATTTTTTTGTATTTTTAGTACAGACGGGGTTTCACCGTGTTAACCAGGATGGTCTCAATCTCCTGACCTCCTGATCTGCCCGCCTCGGCCTCCCAAAGTGCTGGGATTACAGGCGTGAGCCACCGTGCCTGGCTGGGTTTTGCATTTCTGACAACCGGATGGCCCCAACTGGATCTGCCTACCAGTCCTGTGGCCCCCACCCAGGAACTGACTCAGCATAAGAGAACAGCTTTGACTCCCTATGATTTCATCCCTGAGCCAACCAATCAGCACTCCTGACTCACTGGCCCCTTACCCATCAAATTTTCCTTAAAAACTCCAATCCTGGAATTCTCAGGGAGACTGATCTGAATAATAATAAAACTCTGGTCTCTCATACAGCCGGCTCTGTGTGAATTAAGCCCTTTCTCTATTGCAGTTCCTCTGTCTTGATGAATCGACTCTGTCTAGGCAGCGGGCAAGGAGAGCCAGTTGGGTGGTTACCAAATGGTTTGTAAATGCTGTGAGCTTTCTCAGTGGAGTAGATAACACAAGGTATGCACTACTCCAACCTTCAGGTAGCTTTAAGGTTAAGGGGTGAAAAGGTAAAGAACTTTCATTGAATACTTACTACATGCCTGATAATTGAGTTTGGTACCTTCTCAACAGACCACAACATAAAATAGTAGACCTTGGTATATAATTGAATTTTGAGCTCAGTATTGACCCTGAATATCGAATGGGAAAAATGGGAAGGACTGATTGGGAAAAAGAAAAATGTAATATTCTCCAAGACAGGCATTATTTAAACCACAGTTGGTAAAAACGTAACTGCTGTCTCTTTGGACATCAACCAGTGGAAGTTTTACTGTTAGAATGGGGAAGGGTTAAGCAGTTAGGTGTGGGCGTTTCTTTTTATAAAGATAGGCCTTTCAAGTCTTTGGTGATAAGAAAGAGTTCTGCAGTTACAGTCCAATGGGAGTAGGAGGAGCTTCACTCAAGTGTGCACACGCACACTTCTGCTTTGGTTTCAGAAAAGTGGGAAGGGAAGGCAGGAAAGAGAGAGAAAGAGACCACTATGTGCCAGTAATCACACTAAATTATTCCGAATAGAGTCTCTCAGGCTATCTAGCCTAGAGCTCCTGCTATGGTCGATGGTTCAAAGGTCAAATGTCTGGCACTTGGTTGGTGGAGGGGCCTGGCAGGAAGACTTTTCCTCCCTTAAGAAACTTACCGTTGGTCGGGCGCGGTGGTTCACGCCTGTAATCCCAGCACTTTGGGAGGCTGAGGCAGGTGGATCACGAGGTCAGGAGTTCGAGACCAGCCTGGCCAACGTGGTGAAACCCCGTCTCTGCTAAAAATATAAAAATTAGCCGGGCATGGTGGCGCACGCCTGTAGTCCCAGCTACTGGGGAGGCTGAGGCAGAAGACTCGCTTGAACCCAGGAGGCAGAGGTTGTGGTGAGCCGAGATCGTGCCACTGCACTCCAGCCTGGGCAACAAAGCGAGACTCCATCTCAAAAAAAAAAAAAAAAAATTTATGGTCATATGTTTGTTGGCTGCATAAATGTCTTCTTTTGAGAAGTGTCTGTTCATATCCTTCACTCACTTTTTGATGGGTTTTTTTTTCTTGTAAATTTGTTTAAGAGATACCATCTCACACCAGTTAGAATGGCAATTATTAGAAAGTCAGGAAACAGGCCGGGCGTGGTGGCTCACACCTGTAATCCCAGAATTTTGGGAGGCCGAGGTGGGCAGATCACGAGGTCAGGAGATCAAGACCATCCTGGCCAACATGGTGAAATCCTGTCTCTACTAAAATACAAAAAATTAGCTGGGCGTGGTGGCATGCACCTGTAATCCCAGCTACTCGGGAAGCTGAGGCAGGGGATTTGCTTGAACCTAGGAGGTGGAGGTTGCGGTGAGCAGAGATCACGCCACTGTACTCCAGCATGGCGACAGAGCAAGACTCTATCTCAAAAAAAAAAGAAAAGAAAAAAAAGAAAAAGTCAGGAAACAACAGATGCTGGCGAGGCTGTGTAGAAATAGGAATGCTTTTACACTGTTGGTGGGAGTGTAAATTAGTTCAACCATTATGGAAGACAGCGTGGCAATTCCTCAAGGATCTAGAATCAGAAATACCATTTGACCCAGCAATCCCATTACTGGGTATATATTCAAAGGATTATAAATCATTCTACTATAAATACACATGCGCACGTATGTTTACTGCAGCACTATTTACAATAGCAAAGACTTGGAAACAACCCAAATGCTCATCAATGATAGGTTGGATAAAGAAAATATACACATATATACCATGGAATACTATGCAGCTGTAAAAGGAATGAGTTCATATACTTTTCAGGGACATGGATGAAGCTGGAAACCATCATTCTCAGCAAACTAACACAGGAACAGAAAACCAAACACCGCATGTTCTCACTCATCAGTGAGAATTGAACAATGAGAACACATTGACACAGGGAGGGGAATATCACACACCAGGGCCTGTCAGTGGGTGGGGAGCAAGGGGAGGGAGAGCATTAGGATAAATACCTAATACATGTGGGGCTTAAAACCTAGATGACAGGTTGATAGGTGCAGCAAACCACCATGGCACATGTATACCTGCGTAACAAACCTGCACGTTCTGCACATGTATCCTGGAACTTAAAGTGAAATAAAATAAAACAGAAACATACGGTCTACTTAGAGAGACAAGACAGAATGTTATTGAAACCCCCATCGCAAAATTATAACTGAGACAGTGAACGAGATCTGACGTAACCAACTCCATCTTGCTTCTAACCTCCAAGCTGTCCTTGTTCATTCCTGGGCGTAGGCGGAACCAACTTTGGGAGGAACTTAGTTTGTAGTTTATAGTTTAAAACAAAGACAATAACAGCCCTTTCCCAAAACAAACCCCCTTCCTGCCTGGGGACTAGACTGCCTTTGTAGGACTAACGAATTAGCCAAAAGATTAGAAATTATGGTTTAGGAGTCATGCAGCTGGAGGCTGCAAGATTCTGACCCTCCCCAAATTGCTCCTGGATATAGCATCACTATGGTAAAACCTAAGAAGAGTGCTTGGGATATTTTGCAGACCTTGAGCTTGATGGATCAGCTGGCACCACTGAGATGGATAAACTGGCTCATCTGATCTTGTGGCCCCCACCCAGGAACTGACTCAGGGCAAGGGGACAGCTTTCACTCACTGTGAGTTCATCTCTGACCTGACCAATCAGCACTCCCAACTCACTGCCTCCCTCCCACCCCTGCCCCACCAAATTATACCTAAAAACCCTGATCCCCGAATGCTCAAATGCTCAGGGAGACTAATTTGAGTAATAATAAAACTCCAGTCTCCCACAAAGTCGGCTCTGTATGAATAACTCTTTCTTTATTGCAATTCCTCTGTCTTGATAAATTGGCCCTGTCTGGGCAGTGGGCAAGGAGAACCTGTCGGGCAGTTACATTATGGCACACTACATTAGCAATTCCAAGATTGTCCACGAGCAACTTCAGTCATACTCGGGAAGACCTAAAAACAAGGAGAATAGATTTGGTGTCATTCATCCTACATGGTTTCTTTCTTTCTTTTTTTTTTTTTTTTTTTGTGATGAGTCTCACTCTGTCACCCAGACTGGAGTGCAGTGGCACGATCTCCGCTCACTGCAACCTCCGCTTCCCAGGTTCAAGGGATTCTCCTGCCTCAGCCTCCTGAGTAGCTGGAATTACAGGTGTGCACCACCACACTCAGCTAATTTTTGTATTTTTAGTAGAGACGGGGTTTCACCATGTTGGCCAGGCCGGTCTTAAACTCCTGACCTCAGATGATCCACCCACTTCAGCCTCTCAAAGTGTTGGGATTGCAGGCGCGAGCCACCGTGCCTGGCCCTCCATGGTTTCTAAGGATAATTGTATTGTATTCGGCAAATCCTCACTCAGGAAATACATCTCCAGATAAGCTTTGAACCATTTCTAGCCTGTGCAAAGAGGTGGCCCAGGTCTGCACAGGGCCAATGTATAATCCTAAAGCTCTTGAAGATATGAATCTGCATGCCTGTTTGGAGGTAGGTGGAGGAAAGGGTATCCAAATCAACTTCAAGGATCAAGGGTAGGTGACATTGGTCATTGTCCAAGTTTCTGTTCTCACTGCTCAAGTTTGTGTCCTCAACAGTCAAAGTACTTGCAAATATATCTCACGAATTGCTCTGGTATTTTTCCTGTCAGTCTTTTTCATTGCCCTCACATTTATCTACATCACTGGCTCTAGATATCTTGGTTTTTCAGTGTCAATATGTTTGGATTAAGGAGGATGATTTAAAGAACAAAGTAATATGGGATTTTTAAAGAAAAATATTTGGAACTAAATTTGGGGGAAGATTTCTGGTTTCATTGTTTATAACAGAAAAAATATATTAGCAAGTCATTTAAAAATATTTGGTTGCAAATGTTTTTAAAATGTTCTAATATTAGCTTGAATATTCTGTATAACTATGCTTTTTTTTTTTTTTTTTTGACATAAGAGTTTCATTCTGTCACCCAGGCTGGAGTGCAGTGGTGTGATCTCGGCTTACTGCAACCTCCGCCTCCTGGGTTCAAGTGATCCTCCTGCCTCAGCCTCCCGAGTAGCTGGGATTACAGGTGCGTGCCTCCACGCCCAGCTAATTTTTGTATTTTTAGTAGAGATGGGGTTTCACTATGTTGGTCAGGCTGGTCTCGAACTCCTCACCTCGTGATCTGCCTGCCTCAGCCTCCCAAAGTGCTGGGATTACAGGCATGAGCCATTGCACCCAGCCTACGCTGTCTTAAATTATAATCTATATGGAACTCTTACTTTGAAATAGTCATTTTCTCTTGCAAGTCATCCGAAGGGGACTAAATCAAGCCAGCTTTCCACTGAGTTACAGTCTCAGACTCTAATTATACAGTCTGCATCTCAAGTTGTGTTGTAATTCATTAAAATTCTTTTCGCCCCTTTTCAGTTGGATGCATTTCAGCATTCTAAATTTTAGTCTCTTCCGGGTTCAGAAAAAATGTAGACAGTTAATAGAGTATATTTGTTTCTCATTTGTTTGTTAATTTGATTTTGTAATGATCTCTTTGTCCCTTCGTTTCTGTAACCCATGGTGGTGCCTATCATAACCAGTCAAAATGCAAATTTTCCCAGAGGCTGGCCCAACCAGTCCCCTAGCAAAAGAATTCTGATCCTGCAAAATGATTTGCATTTGGATGAAGGATTCCCACCACATGTATGAATTTGCACCTGGATGCAAATCCAGGAAGAGTGGGCTTAGGGGTGGGTGCTGGGGAGAGGGAGTTGGAGTCTTTGGGGTGAAGGAAGGAGGTGTTACACTATGTGAAGACTGCAACTTTGTGCTCAGAACAGGAGTGAGAGTTAAGGATTGATTTTTGCCCTTCTGGAAGGTCTGCATAGGTGCGTAGCCATTAGATGTCGGCAGGTCGACTGCATATTGTCAGGGCCGTCGAATTTATGTCAGTAGTCTGGCCTTTGGCTTTCACAGATCCCTCTGGGCAGCCTGACTAGGAGAGGTTATCGGGTCCCCTGCCTGCTTGGTGGGGGTCAGTATTTAACTTCTTTAAACTCTGCTTGGGAATGTGTATCTTTCCTGCTTGTGGACCACATCGTTTTTGTTACTAGGCACCTGGGGAAGCCTTGAAGTATTCCTTCTAGGGATGTGTAGCCTTGGAGTTGCCCATGTGAAGTTTATCTTTGCTTTCCTGGTGTTTGCTATCTGGAGAGGATTATTCAGGAAGTAGTTTGGCTTAGGTGTGAGGCTGATCCTCTCATTTCTTCTCACCCAGTGAAAACATTACAAACCAAATATAATCCCATGGGGAAGAGTAGACTCCAGTGAGAAAATACAAGCAGTCAAGGACCAACAGTTGAGGATTGCTGGAAATGAGATACAGTATGTTTTTCCCCTCAATTTTTTTAGAGAAGAAAGGACTGTAATTTAGACTGTAATTTACCCTAGAATTTTACATTGTGTTTTAAGATGTGAACTGGAGACTCTTTTAGGAACTATTGCTTGCCCAAATTCAAAAAGGGAAATAAAGCTAGAAATAACTTTGAATATACATCTAATTATAAGAATATGATTTTACAGGTCTAGATAGAACATGATTTTAAAATTATAGATGATAGTGCAATATGTGTTAATAATCTCATATAGAAATTAAATTAGATTGCTCATCATATTTTTTGCATTTTACTTAATGTAGTTTTACTAAATAGGGATTTTCAAGTGTAGTTCACTATCGCTGATGCAGTGATTATACTAAGGGTTACTCACTTAAGATAAAAATTTTGAGCCGATTAGAAATTTTATCCAATTACATTGGTTCATTAAAAAATACAGTATCCATAGGTTGGCTAAACAGCAGATGCCTAAGTGCCAAAATTATTGCTGGAAATTTAAAAGCTATCTCTCTAGATTTCTCATTTGTCCTTTGGAACATGGTGTATCAAAGGATCTTATTCTGCAAGTTTTTGTAAGATTCTAACAGCTCTCCCTTTAAATCCTTTCTGCAAGGGTCATTTTTTCTTTCAAAGGGTGACTGATTTGGGCCTTGAATCCCTGGGAACCCTCTGGGTTACATTAAGGGGTCCTGGAATCTACATACCAAGTATTATCAAGGACAGAATAATATATTGCAATAGGTGTACTACTCTTTTTCATGTGTAAGTAGCTTTGTAATGATGAATAAACACAAAATGTGTGGCTTTCGTGGTAACTTTTGGTGTTCTCAATCAACACAGATTAAAACAAAACTACTATTTTTGGGTAAAAAACAGGCTCTCCTACTTGAAAAGCTTGGAAACTCCTAGAAACTGTGAGTAGAAAGTGCCACCAATATGACAAGCTTCCGTTTCAACTACAGTGCCTTGTGTGCCTCTGAACTCCAGTGGTCAAAGGAGTCATTCAATTCCAAGAGTGAATCATGCTTATGTAACATACTGGTAGCAAAAGTATAGAGCATTAGGGTTTGTGGAAAAAGGGAGCACATTCAAGTCATCTACTAACATGGAGTCTTTGAGTTTTTGCATTTTTTTCTATTTTGCTCTCAAATTACCACATTGGAGCTAAGCAGATGACAGCTGACTATAGAGGTCTATAAACTCATTTTCATCCTGTGTTGAGCCAGCCAGGACCCACTGAATCACGATTAAGGAGAGGACTCAATGAAATGCCCCCAACTGTGCCCCATTTCCCGAGCTGAGCTACATTTCTCCCACTTCAGATCATTGTTGGGTCAGAAAAACAGGAGCAAGGGGAAGAGAGGCCAGCTAGTGGCACCACAAAGTACCAAGGCAAAGTTACGAAGAGGAGTCTTAGTTTGTAAGGTTAGAATCACTAAGTAGCAGACAGCATACAATAGATATGAAGAGTCCGCCCCCATCGCTCTGACACAAACAAGACCTGGAGTCTCACATTCAAATACAAGGGGTAGAGGAGGCATTTCTAATCATAGCCCCAAAGATATCAACAACCAGGAAAATGTCTACTTGCACTCTGAGTAAGGAAATAAACCCATTCATTTTATATGCTCCATAGGACTTTTTATTGTTTATAAATAATTACAGCTCTCTTTCATGTTGCAGCATTCTGGGTGGAAGAAGAGAAGGGAATTGGGCCTGTTAACCTTCGCATGTATCCAAGGAGCCGTTTATGACTGGCCAGGTGCAAATGCCATATCTAATCTTTCTCTGCGTCTGCTGTGCAGCAGCTGCAGCAGTTGGAGGGAGCTGGGGAGTTATTAAATATCAAGGAAATGTTTGTGCCAGGACTGTCCTACTTCTGGGTGGTAAGAGAAATGTACAAACTGTTTTCCATTTAGAAAGAGTGACAAATGTTAACAGGGAAAAAGTTATTCTTAGTGAGATCCCAACAATGGGGTTGAGGGCAAAGTGACCCATCTGAGTCCAGAGGAAAATTTGGGCCCCTTTACCAGTCTGTTGCCCCTATAGTTGCAAAAGATTTTAAGTGTATTTTCTTTATTCCCTCTGGTTCTCTGATTATGAGCAGGACACTCAGATACTCAAAGCCAAAGTGTACTCCCCTGAGAAACAAAAAACTTTCTTTAATTCCTATTAATGCCCCAGGACATTTGAAAGGTTAATAATATAATTTGGGTAAAGTAAAATGAGATCTTGAAGAGAAGGTATAATATAGAAGGGAGGTTTGTATGAGTTATTCTAATGATATGGAGTACTACAATTAACATTGGCTGTGAGAATATGAGCGTGAGCCTCAGTTCTAGGACTTTTCTTTCTTTTTTTTTTTTTTTCTGAGACAGAGTCTCCCTCTGTCACTGTCACCCAGGCTGGAGTACAGTGGCACAATCTCGCCTCACTGCAACCTCCACCTCCCAGATTCAAGCGATTCTTCTGCCTCAGCCTCCCGAGTAGCTGGGACTACAGGCATGCGCCACCACACCTGGCTAATTTTTGTATTTTTAGTACAGATGGGGTTTCGCCATGTTGGCCAGGCTGGCCTTGAACTCCTGACCTCAGGTGATCCACCCACCTCGGCCTCTCAAAGTGCTGGGATTATAGGTGTGAGCCCATGGATATATTATGTAGTGGTGAAGACTAGGCTTTTAGTGTATCTGTCATCTGAATAGTGTGCACTGTACCTAGTAGGTATTATTTCATCCCTCACCCTCACCCGGCCATATATTTTGATAAGACTGTAGATGGCATCTGCAACAGGTGGTAATTGCATTAGCTAAATGTGACAGAAACCTAGTGACAGAGGCTTCATCAAATAGGAGTTGTTGTTGTCACATCTCCAGGAGTTATATGACTGGAGGTGCACAACACAGGGCTGATGCTACAGCCCCACAGTGGCATCATGCCCTGGACTACTTGTTTTTCCCTCTCCATCATTCTTCTAATTTGGTTTTCATTCTCATGGGTCTGGCCTCTTCAATAAACTGATCTGGAAGCCTACCCAGTGACTCTGCTTTCATCTCATTGGCCAGAACTGTATCACATGACCACCACTAGCTGCAAGGGATGCTGGGAGTTAAAGCACCTAAATTGGGTCCATTGCTACAATCCAGCTAAGTCAGGGATGTGGAAGTAAGGAAGAAAGCGAAAATGGATATCAGATATGCGATTAGCAGTGTCTGTCACAGGGCTCTTAAGAGATTCACAGATAACACACGCTGGAGAGGACAAGTACGTGGAATGATAGAGTCAGCACTCTAAACTATCTTAGGAGAGTGAAATAATAAAATGAATTTAACATGCAGAATTCAATAGGGTTAAATTAAAGTCTTATCTCTAGTCTAAAATGGTAACTGGACACACACAGAATGGGGGAAATGTTTCTCAACAGCACCCTATAAAAATACTTATTCATTTTAATTGGCCACAAGAGTAATATCAACAAAGTAATATTTAACATTTCTTGCCCAGCGTGGTGGCTCATGCCTGTAATCCCAGCACTCTGGGAGACCGAGGAGTGTGGATCACTTGAGGTTAGGAGTTCGAGACCAGCCTGGCCAACATAGTGAAATCCTATCTTTACTAAAAATACAAAAATTAGCTGGGTGCAGTGGCACCCGCCTATAGTCCCAGTTACTTGGGATGCTGAGGTGGGAGAATTGCTTGAATCCAGGAGGTGGAGGTTGCAGTGAGCCGAGATTGTGCCACTGCACTTTAGCCTGGGCAACACAGTGAGACTGTGTCTCAAAAACAAAATTTCCTGAATGTTTACTGTCTGTTATTTCATGTAATTCTCCCAGTAATTCTCTGAGGTAGATATATTATTGTTATCCCCATTTTTTTAGAAAACTGAAAATTATAAATAGCTTGATCAAAGTCCTCCAGCTAGAAAGTGGTTTTCTGTTTTGTTTTTAGTTCATGTCTTTTATTAACTCATACAGTTAATAAAACAACTTCTGGTTTGTCGAAGCAGTAAGTCAGACAACATTTGCCACAATAATGTCTGTCAAAGTGGCCTGCCATAAACACCCCAGCACCACATTCATCAGAAGGGCACTCTCGACGAAGGCGACTAATGTTGCCATTCTCATCCACCTTATAATATTTCAGGACAGCCAGCTTAACCTTCTTTCTCTTGTGCTTATTCTTCTTGGGAGTGGTGTAAGACTTCTTCTTCCTTTTCTTAGCACCACCACGAAGTCTCAACACAAGATGAAGAATAGACTCCTTTTGAATATTGTAGTCAGACAAAGTACGTCCATCTTCCAGCTGCTTGCCAGCAAAGATCAGTCTTTGCTGATCAGGAGGAATTCCTTCCTTATCCCGGATCTTGGCCTTTACATTTTCTATCATATCCGAGGGTTCATCCTCGAGGGTGATGGTCTTCCCTGTAAGGGTTTTCACGAAAATCTGCATTTTGGTGGCGGCTCCACCGCAGATGGCGGATCAAAAAGTGAAAGCAGAGTCCTTGCTATTTACCTCTATATTATATTGTTTCCCAAGGAAAGGTGATCTATTGTCTAAAAAAGCTAAGTAAATCTTGGACTGCACTAATAGTATTATGACATCAATGTCCAGAAAAACGGTAGTCTCTCTTTTCTGGTCAGAACATCTGTGCAACATTGCTCTTTACTCTGGAGCCCACACTCAGACAGGAACCACTGTCTCCTTCCTACATCCATACCTCCTTTGCCTTAGTCTCAGGGGATAAGAAGGATGCTCAAAGCCAACTCTCTCACCCTGCTCTTGGCCCCATCTCCTGTCTCCTCAGGAGCTCCATCAGCTGACCCTTCAAGCTCTCATATCTTCAACTTATCACATTCTGCCTATTCTTTTTTCCTCAGCAATTATTATTATTATTATTATTATTTTGAGACAGAGTTTCGCTCTGTCGCCCAGGCTGGAGTGCAGTGTCGCGATCTCGGCTCACGGCAAGCTCCGCCTCCCGGGTTCACACCATTCTCCTGCCTCAGCCTCTCGAGTAGCTGGGACTACAGGCGCCTGCCACCACGCCTGGCTTAATTTTTGTATTTTTAGTAGAGATGGGGTTTCACCGTGTTAGCCAGGATGGTCTCGATCTCCTGACCTCGTGATCCACCCGCCTCGGCCTCCCAAAGTGCTGGGATTATAGGCGTGAGTCACCACACCCGGCCAGCAATTAAATTTATTCAGAAAGTTTCCACCCCAATAAATAACCCCCACAAAACTTCATTTGTGGAAATGTGCACTTTGTAAACTACTGCTTCTAATGAGTCCTTGTTAATCACACTTCTTAAAAGAATATTCAACCTAGGCTGTCTCCATCTCCTTACTTCCCATCTACATCTTCAGTTTCCAAGACACGTGGCCTTGGGCTCTCTCCTGCCTCTTTACTTACATGATGCTGTAGCATGACTCAACCATTTTGAGCTTCAATTTCCTTCCTCAACTGCAAAACAAGAAAGTTGAAAGAATCAATTGTTTTCATTTACTTTTTTTTTAAAGGCACCTGAGGAACAGTTTACGTTATGTGAATTAATCAGGGAAAGCTTACATAGTATTTTTTTTTTTTTTTTTTGGAGACAGAGACTCGCTGTGTCACCCAGGCTAGAGTAGAGTGGTGCAATCTTGGCTCACTGCAACCTCCGCCTCCCAGGTTCAAGCGATTCTTTTGCCTCAGCTTCCCGAGTAGCTGGGATATAGGCGTGCGCCACCAAGCCCGGCTAATTTGTGTATTTTTAGTAGAGATGGGGTTTCACTATGTTGGCCAGCTGTTCACGAACTCCTGACCTCCTGTATTTCCCAGCATCTGCAAAATACAAGCCCCTCCTCAGTGGCAGCTATCTTTAAAAGTCAAAGAAGTTTACAGATTGTATTATTGTATTTTAAGGGCTGCTCATTTATCTGACGTGGATCTAGAAAGCATTCATGAATCTGTTAAGTCTAGTTTTCACAAATGTGCTCTCCTACTACTAAATCAAGATAACTTTTAATTCCCAATGACACTGCGAACCTAAACTCTGTATAGTCTTATTGGCTTTCCACTGGTTTTCTCATTACATTATTCTTAACACAAGAAGGCTGACTGCTTCTGCTTTTTGATACTTAGGAAATAACTTTGGTGGCCATAACAGTATTTAACTTATCATGGAAACAGTGGTGTGTTGAGTGATAAAATGAATGAAAAGTGGCTGGTTCCATTTTGAATTATCAGCATATTCAAGTCCAACAGAGCTTAAAGGAAAAAAAAATTATCAGCATAATAAGCATTAGTGACAGGAAGGATCCAAGGAAAGAAAATCCACTGTCAGTCTGCCTCTACCCTGGGATTGTCATTCTCCAGTACTACATCCTCTGAGAACAGGAAAAAAATCTGACTCACTTTGGCAAAGCACTTTAGAAGTAGATAATTTCACAAAGGCATGGAAAGCCTTAAGCATCTATTGCAAATGTAATATAATTATATTTCTAAACTTCACCATCTAGAAGATATTAAGAACACTGGTGGTGTTGGAAAGTTCTGATTCTCTTTAACTCTTAGGCCACTTCTGTATGCAGTCGTTGAAGCATGCAATATTCTTCAAGGAAAAATCCTCAAATTTCTTAAACGTAGGAGCGAAACAGTAATTAACTTAGTATCATGTTCTAGCACAAAGGATAATTTCTTCACCAGATACTTATTTGACTTTTTGCAGCTGTTGGCTCTTGACCATTTACAGAACATGATTAGAATAAAAAATCACTAAAGAGAGGAGAGAAATGGAATGAGAGGTGGGGTCCAAGAGCAGTGGGATGGAGAGTGAGTAGTGGTATGCAACTACATCATTTTAGATTAATAGAATTACTCCAAATGTTAGAGAATTCAATTACATTTGTAGGTGTATTTTTAAATAGCACAAACTTTTAAAAGCACATTCACATGCGTTATGCGTTTGTGTGCAGTACTCACAAAATGTTTACATTCCCAGCTTAAAACTTATTTATAAGATAGGAAAGGTAACTGCTTTGCCCAATGTCTACTAATTCCCAGCACAAAGATCTCTTCCCCATGCCGCATACACACACGTACTTAGTTTTATCTCTGACCTACATTAGTTTCTCTTCCTGAAGTTAGGCGAGAGAGAGAGAGAGAGCAAGAATGGGAGAGAGAAAAAGAAAGACATGCAATTGAACTTGCTATTAAAATTAAATGGAATAGGCCAGACGCAGTGACTCACACCTGTAATCCCAGCACTTTGGGAGGCCGAGGAGGGTGAATCACTTGAGGTCAGGAGTTTGAGACCAGCCTGGCCAACATGGCAAAACCCTGTTTCTACTAAAAATACAAAAATTAGCTGGACGTGGTGGTGCGTGCTTGTAATCCCAGCTGCTTGGGAGGCTGAGGCAGGAGAATCGCTTGAACCTGGGAGGCGGAGGTTGCAGTGAGCCAAGATCATGCCACTGTACTCCAGCCTAGGCAACAGAGTGAGGCTCTGTCTCAAAAATAAAAATAAAAATAAATAAATAAAATAAAATGGAATGAGAAGTTAGCGACACTTGGACTTGGAAAACACTTTGGAAGCACATCCAGATGCTAGAAAGAGCCCTACGTTAAGGAAACAAAAACCCTGCATCACTGTGTGTTTTTCCAAAAATAGACTGCATTTGATGATCAACTTCGAAAAGCTTATAGTGTTTACATAATGTAGAAAAAAAAACCCAAGCTTCATACTTAGCTTTTAAATGTACACTTAGAGCCTACACTTTTGTGTATTTTACCAAATATTCTTCAAAGGAGTTATAGCTTAGTATTAAACAGAATTTTTCTTTTTTTTTAAAAGAACAACCTTAAAGTGTGCCATAGGTAAAAGAACCACTTTAGGGGAATATTCTATTAAACATGTTTTCATGGAGGGATCATATAGCATGCAATTATTTTGCAGTTACCTTTCAGCCCCTTGCTATGTAATTATTCATTTAGTTATATGTGCTTTACAAATTCGCAGCCCCAAAGAGCTAAAAAAAAAAAAAAAATTACACAGAAAATGGTGATTATCCTTAGAGTTACATGGTTTCTCAAAGTATTTACTTTGCCATTTAATTTGTTAGGTCTGAATTCATATCATGACCTCATGGTAATCATGTGCTTACAGAGGGACTTCCATGGATGTTGGGGCCTCAAAATATTGTGGGAAAGCACTTAGGAACAGGTGCAAATCCAAAATGGTGAGTACTATGTGTTCATACACACTCCTGGCTTATACAGGGATAGCAGTAAATATTGCTGGATGCATGCATGTGTATACACGTGAACACATAAACATACATCTGCAGGTGCCTTAGGTCTCCTAAAGACTGGTCCACTTCACCAGGGTTAGGAAACCTTTTACCTAGTCAATCAAAGGCCACTCCACTTACAAAGCCACCCACATGTGTTAGATTTATTTGATGGTCAAGGGAAGAGAAACATAAACATCTCAACTTCCTTTTAAAATCAAGAACAACAAACTAAAAATATTGCCATTAAATACAAGAAGTAAAACCACCCAGTTTGGGAGGGACAGCAGGAAGCACACAGAGGACTACCTCAGATCTTTAAACACCAGAGGACTCCGCCTTTAATCTGCCTTGAATGTATAGGTATTATAAAAGGATACGGCTTCTAGGGTGGGGCAGAATAATCTGCTACTTGAGTCCAAATTGTGGTGTCTTGAAGCCAGCTCCTACTGGCTTATGAGAGCTAATTGTTAAATACCCAGCAATTTTTCGAACAGGTTGTTAAGCTGTTGGAATCTTGAAATCAGCCGTGATGGGAGTGTTTACACCACAGAAATTGGCAAACACTACAAGCCAGGTCTCCCTCCAGCCTCCACCCCAGAGAGCCAATTTACCAGCACAGCGATGAGTTCAAATATTATTAAGGAACACTTTAATGAAAAAGCCCAATTTTCTGATAATTCTTATGGGACAGAGTCTCTCTACTCACTAACTCTTAGACTTTAAACCTTCCCCTGAGTGACTCCAAGTCTAATTTCTATTTTTCCCTTTTTTTCTCTAGGCTCTTCCTATCCCCTTGGAGCCTATCACAACTAAACAGTAATTTGAAAGATGGCCATATTTGAATATTAATGGTTAAGAGGACAAGATTTGAATTCGAATCTAGATTAGACACATCCGGGTTTGAATCCAGCAGCCTGCATTCACCAGATGTGTGATTTAAACAATATGTACTCCACAGGCTTTTGCTTTTTTCTGAAAAGGGCATCATAATAATTACCTACTGGAGTTCTTGTGGGAATAATAGTAATATTTCCCTTACAGGATTGTTGTAGGAATTAGACAAGTAATTACATGTAAAGTACTTGGAACTCTGGCTACAGAAAGCTATATGAATGGTAACTATGTGATGTGATAGATATGTTAATTAGCTTGATTGTGAAAATCATTTCACAATGTGTATGTATGTAAAAACATCATGGGCCAGGCGTGGTGGCTCATGCCTGTAATCCTAGCACTTTGGAGGCTGAGGCAGATGGATCACCTGAGATCAGGAATTCAAGACCAGCCTGGCCAACATGGTGAAACCCCATCTCTACTAAAAATACAAAACTTAGCTGGGCGTGGTGGCGGGCACCTGTAATCCCAGCTACTTGGGAAGCTGAGGCAGGAGAATCGCTTGACCCCAGGAGGCGGAAGTTGTGGTGATCCAAGATCGCACCATTGCACTCCAGCCTGAACGACAAGAGTGAAACTCCATCTCAAAAAGCCAAAACAAAACAAAACATCATGTCATACAGCTTAAATATACAAAAGTTTTACTTTTCAATTGTATCTTAATAACTTTGGGAAAAAGGAGAAATCCCTATCCATGTACTTATAATTGAATGTATTAATATGATTGGGAAGATTAAGATACCATGTGTACCTAGGACACTGTAGACACTCAGCAAATGGTAATTGTTTCTATTCCTCTTCTTGAAGTTCTGCTGTTATACAGAATTAATATTTGGGCTCAAACACATTTTCTGCAGGAGCTGGAAGGCTGATGTCTCCTGGGCCTTAGCCTGGCCATTTGTCACACCTGATGCCGTTTTTAGAAGTAGACCTTTAGCTCTGAAAATGAACAAGCCCAAAGTGGCTGGGCCAGGAGACCCACACGCAGAAGGAGACAGGGCAAGGAGAGCAGCAGGCTCTTCCCTTTCTTTGAACTTACAGAACTTATTGCCTGGAACTCTGAGTCTATAATAACTGTTTCTGACTTTACTCTGTATTCTCTTTTACAGGGGATAGTATTTGAATCTTGGGTACCACGGTGACGATGTTATTCCCGTTTTGTGCTTTTGTGGCTGGGCTGCGATAGGTGGAAGTTAGGGGGCTTCTGCACCACCTCTCCTCAGCTGCTTCACTTCCCTCTCCCTGGAGTAGTGGTCTCGCTTTCCATAACACTCTGGCGGCAGAGAATCTGTGGGACCCATTCCGTGGGCAAGCCAAGGCCAACAGCAAAAGCAAAGGGGAGATGTCTCCCTGGCTCGTGGCCCGCTGACAGGGCCGATATGACATTCCAACTCCTTGGCCTTTGTAGACTGAGTCCTCTGGGGCCTTTAGGTAAAGCCTCTTCCCCCAAAGCTCAATCTCATTAACAGAGGAGCTCTTAGCTCTGAAAAATATAGTATGTCTCAGCAGATGTGCAGATTGACCATTAGGTTCCTCAAGGGAAAACATAGTCAAGAATGAAGCTATGTTACCTGTAAGGGTTAGAGGCTTGATTGTACGTTTTGGATACAGTGACCCTTGGTTTTAATGTGGTTTCTCTAAAATCTCTAAAATCATGCTGAAACTATGCCTATCAATAATAACCCTGTTGAATTGTGATGCTATGATTACAGAATTTATACAGAAATAGCACTAGCCCTTTAAATATCCATGCACCATAAGAGGCAAGAACAACAGGATAAATCTCCATTCTCTAGAATCCCACGTTGGTTGTATATGGTGTTTTTGTTTGTTTTATTTGTTGTCCATAATCTCTTTAAAATGCCTTTTTTTATATCAGTCCAAATAATGTCAATCTACCATGATGAACAATTGAAAAGGAGAAAGAAGAAGGAGGAGAAACAAGAGGAAAATAATCACAGCTAACAGCCAGGGGAGGTGTGCATGTGTGAGGATCCATGCTATTAAGTGGTTTAAATGCACCACTTTGTGTAGTGTACATAACTACCTAAGAAGCACACATTATCAGCCCTGTGTGACACAAGAGGAAGATGAGTCCCAGAGAAGGGGATCAACTTGTCCAAGGTCACACAGATAATCAGTGGTATAGGCAGGACTCAAACATAGGCCAACTGACCCAAGAGCTTTAGGCTTAACCATTGGGATTTTTATTTTTAAGCATTTTGGATTTGGGGATTGAAATAAGTGAACACATGAAACAAATTGGCATAATTAAATATATTAGAACATATAAACCAATTTTCTTTTCTTTTTGCTTTTTGTTTTTTTGTTTTGTTTTAGAGACAAGGTCTTGCTCTGTCATCCAGGATGAAGTGCAGTAGGTGCCATCATGGCTCACTGCAGCCTGCAGCTTCAAACTCCTGGATCGAGAGATACAGCTTCAGCCTCCCAAGTAGTTGGGACTACAGGCACACGCCACCATACTTTGCTAATTTAAAAAAAAATTTAATATCTTTACATATTTTTGTTTACTTTTTTGATTCTGACCTCAGGTGATGCATTGTCTGCCTCCAAGGTCTGGTTTACAGGAACAATGACCCGCCTCAGGTTACCCAGGCTGGTCTTGAATCCCTGACCTCAAGTGATCCTCCTGCCTTGGCCACTCAAAGTGCTAGAATTACAGGCATGAACCACTGCTCCTGGCCCAGCTGTTTTAAAAAGCAACAATCTTGAATTGTAATGTTTGCCAATTTTTGTTGTGCAAATACTCCCTCTATGGTTGATTTCAAGCTGCCAATGGTTTAGTACCCAGGTTGCAAAATTCCTGAATATTTAAAAATTGTCTCTCTCACCACCTGGCTCCAGCACACCCCTGTCTGTTAATATGCAATGGAGAGAGTCTGATGTAGGTTTAGGACACATGGCCTTGGGCTCTCCTGCCTCTTATATGATGCTGTAGCATGACTCAACCATTTTGAGCTTCAATTTCCTTCATCAACTGCAAAACAAGAAAGTTGAAAGAATCAATTGCTTTTACTTAATTTTTTTTCAAGGCACCTGAGGAAGTGTTTATGTCATGTGAACTAATCAGGGAAAGCCAACATAGTATTTTTTTTTTCTTTTTGAGATGGAGACTCTCTGTTGCCCAGGCTGCAGTGCAGTGGCACGATCTCAGCTCACTGCAACCTCCACCTCCCGGGTTCAAGCAATTCTCCAGCCTCTGCCTCCCAAGTAGCTGGGATTATAGGCACGAGCCACCACGCCTGGCTAATTTTCGTATTTTTAGTAGTGACAGGGTTTCACCATGTTGGCCAGGCTGGTCATGAACTCCTGATCTCAAATGATCCACCCAGCTTGGCCTCCCAAAGTGCTGGGATTACAGGTGTGAGCCACCATGCTGGGCCCATAGTATTTCTTTTTAAATGTGAAGATGGGGAATCTGCTAGTAACTAAAAAGGTCACTTTTAAGAAGAAACACTCAATCTTAAGTTTAATGAAATTCAATACATGTAGTTATCTATTCCCCTTCCCACCCCCCTAATCTTGTCTAGGCTTTTCTTTAACTTGCTTCCTTACTGGGTAACAGTTGGAACAGAGACAATCAAAGTCACTTTGTGATTTCACTTTGGAAGTATTTTGATTTTCTAAGGCAAAGGTGAGGATATTTAATATAATTAGTTTCCTTTGTAATCCGATTTATCATATTGCATATGCATATAAAAGTATTATTGAAAAGTAATCCACAGACTTCTCAAGAGTGCTAGAGAGTGTATGGCAAAAAAAAAAAAAAAAAAAAAAAATCAGAAAAAATCAGAGTAGAGGGTTTAGGAAGAGAATGTTTTCCTTCCTCAGTGCTGAAGAGGGGAGATTTCTAGCAAAGGAATTAAGAGCCACTCTCCTCATTGGACTCTCTCTCAAAGTGCAAAAGGAAAAGAAAATGTATACCTTATTCTTCTGAATAAATATCTAAAATTCATGGAAATTTATTAGGCATATAGAGTTTTGATTGACTTTCTTTCACAAAGCATGTTATCCATTTTTCCACCTCCCTCCTTTTTTAAAAAAATTTGTTGCTATATAGTCTTTAGGTCAATGTTTATAGTTGAAAAATAACACTTTCCCTTATGGGGAAGCATGTGGTTTCAAGATAATCTACAATGAAAGAAAAACTTTATGTTCTCATGTTGGAGAGTTGGATGTCTCTAAACTTTCTTGTCTAACAGGAAGATGACTTTAGTAGAGACTGGTTTTCTCCATGTTGGTCAGGCTGGTCTCAAACTCCTGACCTCAGGTGATCTGCCTGCCTCGGCCTCCGAAAGTGCTGGGATTATAGGCATGAGCCACTGCGCCTACAGGAAGATGACTTTACATTGCCTCATTCCTGTAATGAATACTGTGGAGACCTGCCACTTGCCAGGCCGGCTGAAGGCACTGGGGCCAGTGAGATAAATGTGTCATGCCCCTATCCTCAAAGAACTCCCAAATTCACAGAGGAGGACACGAGGTGAACAAAACGTTATGTCACAGGTGGGCAGTGAGTGCTGTAAGACAAGAAGAAGCTGTAGGAGGGTGTACCTACTACATGTGGCTAGACTGTCCCCACATATGGGTCGATCACAGCTATATAGGTGTTATCTATTAAAATTATTTTCTTTTTATTGATTAGTACAGAATTTTATTTTCTTTTATTATTATTATTTTTTGAGCTGGAGTTTCACTCTTATCCCCCAGGCTGAAGTGCAATGGCGTGATCTCTGCTCAAGGCAACCTCTACCTCCCTGAATCAAGCGATTCTCCTGCCTCAGCCTCCCAAGTAGCTGGGATTACAGGAGCCCGCCACCACGCCTGGCTAATTTTTGTATTTTTAGTAGAGAAGGGGTTTCGCCATGTTAGCCAGGCTGGTCTTGAACTCCTGACCTCAGGTGATCCACCCGCCTCAGCCTCCCACAGTGCTGGGATTACAGGCGTGAGCCACCGTGCCAGACCATTGATTAGTACAGAATTTTAACAGTAAAGATAAGAATAGATAAATTTAAGGGCTCATTTTCATTTATTCATCCTCATGCTATAACATACAGTGTATTTGAATTTCCAAGCACAAATTCACAGGTGCAAAAAAATAACACATGACATTATTTCATCAGTGGTTCTTAATCTTGGGTATATGGTAGAATATGGCACCTGGGAGAGTTTTCAAAAAATACCAAAGCTTGAGCTAATTCTCGGTGAGCAAGGACCTTAAAAAACTCTCGAGCAAAAATGGGATGCCCTCAAGGAGGGTGAGACACTGTCAGAATCTCTCCTGCCCCAAGGACCCAGACTGATCACCAACGTTCATGGCACAAATTGGCTATAGGGGCTTCCCGGCCGAATACTCCCTATTAGCACTGGGAGATGGGCACCGAGCCTGCCATATGATGAAGCAGAAGTGGCCTCCCTAGAAAAGCTCCTCACCCCTCAGAAATGATTTCCTACCTTGAAAATTGATACTTGAAATTTCACAGTTAGATGGCCACACCTTTTCCAGAAGCTTTATTTTCTTCAAAAATAGAAGTGTCTCTAAGGAGTTACAGTAAAACTTCCTGGTGATTTGTATCATTTGGGGCTCATCTCCTCATAGCAGATTTTGAAAGGGGTTAGCAAGGTAAGCTTATGAGACTATTGGATTCTACTATTGAGCATTGGAAAAGGTGCAAGAAGAGAAGCCTGTATTTGGCACTTTGAGCATGGGTCTGCAGCTCACCCTAAAAGTGGAGTTGGTCCCTTATTTGAATATCACTTAATACTCTTTGTAATGCTATCATTATAGGGATGATGCTTGCTCTTCTAGTTTTGACCTCTTTGCTGTCTAGAAACTTTTTCATGTCAAAAGTTCACATTGTTCATTCATATCAAAAGAACCAAAAGAGATACAAACAGAAAAATACAATTTATATGGCAGAAGTGGGGAAAATCGGGAAATCCCTTACAAAGTGAGTAGCACAGGTCAGGGTGTCGTTCCTCGTATGCTTTCATACAAGATGGTATGTATCATTCTCGCTTAGAAACATAAGCACCTGTCCTCAGAGAGGCGGGTCGCGGATGGTTCTGTAGAGCACTCAGCACATTCTGAGTGCTCCGTCAATGTTGAGGCTATGAGGTAATCTTCTGAGGATGTCTCCTCAGAGGAAGGTGCTATGCAAATACTGGTATTGTTATTCTTTTAGCACAAATTTATAATTGACTTTCTGTTAAACATCGCAGCAAGTTAAATTAATTCAGTATGATTACAGTCATTAAACAAATGCCTAGTAATGACTGCCTTCCTATTTTAGCAATTCCTCAAACCACTGGGGTAATACTATATAAGGATTTTGCTCCATTGTCAGATTAATTGGGTTGTACAACCTGCGTTTCACGATAGAGCATGCACACTACCTTGGCAGCAACCGGACCATGATTTAAGACTAGTGCTGAACTAATTTACCTTCGAGTTTTCTCTCTTGCTCTTGCCATTCCGTTAGGTACAATTGACTAGTTCATTACAGCATACAAGTAGCTTAGGGCCATTTCTACCTGTTAAAAAAGAAGTGTGTTTTTCAAACCAAAATGTGGGCAGGAATTCTCCCGCAATCATTCTCACAACACTGAAACCAGCCAAAGCTAGAGAGGCAGCGATGGCTTTAACCTGTGCTCGCATTGGGGTGGTCACCCTAGGAATTACCTGCCATCTTAGCAAGCAGGACAGAAATAGTTAAGTCCTAAAGGCTGTGAGTTAAAAACTCTGCCTGAGAGAAAAGCAACGTAAGATGTCCCTGCCAGGTGTGGATGGAGAAAAACTGCACTCCTTAAGCCTCTCTTTCCATTGAAGGTCATCTGTCTGGTGCCACCTTAGAAACTGGTCTGATTCTGCAGAGGACATTGAATGATAACACCCCACAAGTCAGCTGACTGCTGTGTCAGAGCTGCTGCTTTCTGCATTCTCGCAACTGCCAGCTCCAGCTCCTGCAGTTTCCCAGTCGCAATGCAGCAAAGCAGAAGCAGACAACTAGGCACAAAGCAACAGAGTTTTAAAGTTTTCTTCTCCTGCTACTACTTAGCATGTCTTACTTGAGGAGTATTTACCTTTGTTTAGCCAGGAGCAGAGATGCAGCCTGAATGTACACGATGGCTTCTAACTTGGCAGCGTGAATTTTCAGCTGAGCAGGTACTGCTCGGAGACTTGTAACCAAACCGCCTCTGTTGGAGCACGGCTGGTTTCCCACCATGTGTGTGAATAGTTTGGGGGCTTCTTATGCCACGCTGCTCTACCTGCAGGAATAAAGGCTAGGACAAAGGAGAGGATGCTTGCCATGGTTTGTCTGGCTGGGGCCTGTGCGAGCGACTCACCGCACTGATGCTGTGTGACTCCCCAGCTCACATTTAAGGCTGGTCACGGGGCTGGCGCAGATCCCCACTCCTCAGTTAGAGCATGGTTTAAAGGAGAAACCAGACTCCCTGACCTAAATCACTCCCAGTCCTCTCTGGATGCGGGACAGCTGTCGACTAGCAGTGACACAACCAGCCATCAAGTGGAGAATCGTTGCGACTGCAATCTGTGTGCAGGTGGAGCCCGGGAGAATGACAGTCTAATTTCGGTCATCCAATGGCTTTTTCTTATTTTTCTAAATAATCGTGCTCGCTAAGTATACAGTTGTCTGGATTAGCCTGCCTGCCATGCAGTCCTCATCAACTCTGGCTGGAAATCAGGGTGCCAGGCAAGCCGCCTTTAGCTCTGGCTCCTTTCTGCGTGATGCTATGCAGCTAGGATGGGTCATGCTGACAACAAAGAAGGAAGCAGAAAGCATCACTTTCTCTTCTCTTGTGATGTTAGCGGAACATAACTCTTCTTCGCAGTGATGCCCGTGTGTGTGTGTGTGTGTGTGTGTGTGTGTTTTAATTCATCTAATCGAAGAGCCTAACAAATATCATCATGGATGTGATTTTTAATGATTTGGAAAAAACAAAAAAAGACAGCCTGTGGAGACAGCGATTCGAAACAGCGGCACATTTAGGTTATTGCCAATTTGAAATACTTGGTTTGTGAAGCTGAGCCCTAAGGGACAAGCTCGGTAACTGAGGAAGAGATCGTAGATAAAGAAATAAAAATGACACGCGTAATGGAGGCTCTGCGAAGGGACTGTCAGAGCATCAGTTCATGGATGGCAATTTCACCAGGCTGAGATTGAATAATTCATAGATCGAAATTACCCTGCTTTCACCTTTCCATTTAAACCGGCATGATCTGAATCTCTAATAAATTTTCAAGATAAAGTAAAATGCCAATTTGAATCTGAAGAGCTTTTAAAACCAGATGCTGCATCCCTGAATCTTTCGGTATCTTTCACAATTATCCTATGAGAACAGCACTTCATCACGAAGCACCATTACCAGGGAAAATTACTGTGATTACAATAGCAACAATAGAACACCATCAAATGATCTCTAATTTACCTAATTTGCTAAGACTGACTGTGTGGTTTTGATATCCATTGTATGTCACCATGCCCGGCACCCGTGAAGCTATCTCGCGCTGGAACAAAAGTGGCAGCGTGTGTGTGTGTGTGTGTGTGTGTGTGTGTGTGTGTGTATGTATGTGCACGCACACCCTGCTACCTTAACTGTGAATGCCTAGCAAAGAATATTCTCGTAGGTTACAATATTTCTTTCCTTTGGTTCACGTTTTTGCTTTTTTCCAATGCCTCTACCCCAAATGTGTTTGGGGAAACGGAGAGCCTGTCATGGGTTGGGAGACTGTTTTTTGATACAGAAGAGCATTGACTTGTTAATTTATATACCCTCTTTATTTTAATGTATACAAGCATGTGTTTACTGAAAGGGAGGGAGGATGCTGTTCTGGGAGAGTAATTTTAAAATGCTGCCGAGATGTAGCATATGTGTTCGTTTCTTCTTTGAAACCCCTGTCTGTCTCTTTCAGGTTAGAAATCCTCTCAGGGAAGTTTAGTCCCGGTGTGATGTGTCAAAAACCTCTCAGATTGCAAAGAAGCTCAGGAGATACAATCAGTAATAACTCTGTACAGCTTTTATTAAAAGCATGCATGTTCAATTCAGTGATTAAATGAAGCTTCGGTACAACTTCGCCTATGTTTGTGTCTGGTCACTCTGGAGTAGAAGTCTGTACTAAAGAGAATTTTTGGGACAGGCTGCACGGTTCATCTCAGGGTAATTGTGCCATCCTGAGAAGGTGGCATGGATCATCAATCCTCCCTAGAGAACAGACTGTAATCATTAATAGGCACAATGGCTTCTGGAATTTTACTTTCAATAGTATGAAGGTAGTATGTGGGTTTCTGCTAGTCAAGTGATTTAAGTGTGATTATCGAAGGTAGGGCTTCGGAGGTATGACCACCATCTGGGAGGAAGGTAGGTTTGAAACACACCTTTCTAATGTTCTGGGGTTTTTGCTTGAGATCCTTAGCTCTGATATGTTCCTCAATCCATTATCACAGCTTTACCCCTTCCCTTATCCTGTGACCCAACAAATACCTTTGTCAGAGCAAGTAAGTTGTGTTTCTCATCATTTGTATAATTGAATATGTTTTTCATTGTGTGCTTTCAGCAAGAACACGCTTTTTTATGTTTTCTTTCTGCTTATTGTTACCTTCTGCTTATTATTATTCTCACTACCCTTGAGATAACTCACAACTTTTTTCCCTTGTGTTTTTCTAAGTACAAATGAAAACGTGGTATTTTTAAAAGTGATTTAAATATAGTTTTTGTTCCCTTTATCTAACTAAATACACTCAAGGTTTTAATGCTTTCAAAAAGAAGGGGAAAACAGTTTTACTTAGTGAATAATTTGTTTAAAAATAGTAAGCAATTCAGTAGATATCAATTATGTTACTATATTGTTTTCTTTAGATAGCTCACATTTCTAATACTGAACCCATTGTTCTTATCTTTCAAGAAAGAGTCTTGACTTAGTGACAAAGGACTTTTCAAAAGCCCACACTGCCTATGTGCTAATGTGTTTTTATTATTATTATTATTAAAACATAGTCTGGATATTCTGCAAAGGGTTTTTAATTTCTAGCATTTTAAAGCTGTTCAGTAGTTGAAGTTTGAACAGAGTAATCATTGAGTAGGTCGGTTTGCATGTCTGATGTTTAATTAATACAGGAATCCTAAGATCATCTAAGAATACTTTCAAATCAGAGTTTTGTCACTTTCTTGGGTCTCATTAGAAACTAATAATATTCACTTGATAAAAATGGGTAATTTGAAGCTTATCGTTTGATCATTCAGGTATTTATACTTTACAGTCTTGGAAAACGTCTTGTTTCTTTAGGATGCAAGTGCCAGACTATTAGTCTTTTATATAAAATATGAGCAAGAGTTTACTATTGAAATTCACTTGTTTTGCCATAAAAAAGATAAGATCCATTATATGGAGCTGCTAACTTTAAAAGTCCTAACTCCATTGTTTCTTTGAAATCAATTTTTCTTTTCAACTTTAAATAATTGAACATAAATAAGCATAACACTTTAAAATACATTGATCAGATAAGTTTTAGCAATGTTTTTGCTATTTATAGATATATCTTACTTATAATGCTCTGGATAAGCATGACATAGGTGAAAAAGACATAGAGTCACTTTACATTTGCAGGTAATTTGAAAATAAAGAATCAACTATTAAAGTATATCAGCATGAGTTAATTTAGGTGAAATCTTAGACAATCATGGGTTAACAGTATTTTGCAAGGCTTTCTTTTTTTGGTGGGAATGAGAAAAATTGGTAAAAAATTATCTCTTTACTTCTGAAAACTCTCAATCACTCCAGAACATCAGCTGCAGTTACAAAGAGTGATTTAAAATTTAAACACACAAGAACACATGCATAGGGTCCACATAAATGTGTTATGCTTTAAGATAGAATGAGTAACAGTGCCACCTAACAAGTGCAGTCACTTGTGGATATTAGTGTACTTTCTATTTTACCTCATTGCTAGCAGGGAACAAAAATCTAAACTAAACTAAAATTCTTCATAGACAATATATTAATATTTCTTGGCTATTTATTAACTAATTAACAAATGCTATAGTGAAAAAATGCATTTTTACATATAACCAAATAGGATATTCCTAGTTGACAATCACAGTTGGATTTCTCTAGTTAACATATTCCACAAGAACAACAGCATAGTATATTTTCCCCTAAGTTTTAAGTGTAGTAAAACACGCCTTTACCAAGTACCAATATTTGTGTTATACTAGTCTGCCAAGAGAAAAAGGCAGGCAAGACAAAAGAAATAGGTAAAGATAAAAGAAAGCACTCTGTATTCAGTGAGGCCTTTTATTTTTAATGGCATAATCAAAAAAGCTCAGTTATGTTGTGTCTGGGTGCCGTCTTTTTAAAAAACCTCTTCTCTCTAGTAAGATTTTTTTCCAACATTTTATTATACATTTTTGTGAACATACAAAAAAGCTAAAAAATTGTGAGCACCCATACACAAACCACCTCAACTCTATGAATAACAGTGTATTGTGCTTGTTTTGTCATGTGTCTATCCAACTATCCACCCCTCTATTCACCCATCACTCCATGTTATTGTTTTGATGCACTTATAATTAAGTTGCAGACATCAGCACACTTCACTCCTAAGGATGTGCCTGCTGAAGTGTTTCACTAGAATTCAACATTTGTTTACAGTGCTTACCTTTACGTAAGATTTGTATGTGGATGATGATGACCTGATTTTGGAAAAATGCACTGTTGTATCTTATATGACATAAACTATCTCTTTAACATGATGAATAGCTGGATGCAAACTCTCATGATTCTATATTTTAACTTGGAAGGTACAAATCCTCATTTGTGACAAAGGGAAACCGCTATGGTAGGGGTAAATGGGCCTTCCCTATCTTCAGTTGCTATGTGTCCCCCATCTCAGCCTTCACCCACCATGCCCAGGGACCACTGGTAAGTCACCATCAGTTTTGGGATGGAGGAGGTGTCCAGGCATACAAAAGTAATTCTCAGCGTCCATTTTTGTTCTTGGACCACCTTTCCTTTCTCTCTCCTGCAGGTGCATGAGAAGTAACCCATTGGCCTCTTGACCAATCACCAGCTTTCCTTCTACTTGGATTCTTCTCTGCCTCTTCTCTTTCCTCCCCAACTCTTCCCACTTAGCTTTCTCTTTTCCACTTTCTCCCTACTCCTACCTTTTCTTCTCAGAAACAAAGGAACAAATCTCTTCATTTTTCAAATCATTCTCCTGCACTCAATTTCATGGATACAAAGATGAGGGATTTAAATAATCACAAGAACTCTTAAAGGGATTAGTTTCTCTTGGTCTTAATTAAAACATAAATGAGTTGAGAATTGTCCTCTCAAGACCGCTTCAGTAATTCCTCTCTTGGATCCAGTCATGTGAATGAGATTTACTCATTCATCTTTTTTTTTTTTTTTTTTTTTTGAGACGGAGTCGTGCTCTGTCAGCAGGCTGGAGTGCAGTGGTGTGATCTCGGCCCACTGCAGCCTCCGCCTCCTGGGTTCAGGTGATCCTCCTGCCTCAGCCTCCTGAGTACCTGAGACTACAGGCATGCGCCACCATGCCCAGCTAATTTTTGTATTTTTAGTAGAGATAGGGTTTCACCATGTTGGCCAGGATGGTCTCAATCTCTTGACCTCGTGATCTGCCTGCCTCAGCCTCTCAAGGTGTTGGGATTACAGGCGTGAGCCACCGCGCCTGGCCCTACTCATTCATCTTTTAACTGAACCCTACACCAAACTTCTCTAAGATTTTAGTTTGTTTAGCTCCGAAGAATGGGGGCATTTGCTATGCTTCCAAAATCTGCTAAGTTTCATAGACTGCAGCTTCCTGTCATTAGCCATGGTCCATGGCGCTTCCATTCAGGAGCATCACAAGGCCTTATGCCCTTGGTCCTCGGCCCCCAGGGTGCAGAAGTTTCCAAAGCCTTCTTCCCTAGGTTTTGGTCCACTTACACAAGGCAGTCACCTTCCAGGTAGCTCCTCTCTCAGGCCATTTTTCTTTATTCGGTTCACCACGCCTAAAGTTTTCACTGGATAGATAACAATGAGTCTAACCTTAGCTGGAATTCTACCAATTAGCCTATTTTTATAAAGTAGTAATTGGATATGACAGACTGGTTAAGAGTTTAGGCTCTATAGGAAGACAAACCTGAACTGTAGTCTCAGTTTTGCAACTTAACTAATAGCATTACTCCGGGCAAGTCACGGAATCAAATTTTAAGCTTCACTTCTTCAGAAGGTTGTTATGAGTATTAGATGACACACACACACACACACACACACACACACACACACATATATGAATATCTGACCAAGTTTTGGAAAAATGCACTATTCTGTGTGTTTGTATGTGTGTGTGTATATATATGTATATATACAGTACACTAATACATAACAAGTATATATATATATCACAGTGTGTAGCACATATATATATATATCACAGTGTCTAGCACCTGCTTGGTACTTGTTATGAATTAGTGTCATTAAATATAATAATCATCATCATCATCTCAACAGAAGGTGCCATCATCTGAGAGCTCAGCTGGCTCTCCATCAATTAGGGTCATCTCATGGATCCTAGCAGACTACTCTCTCTTTCTACGTCCAAATTTGCTTATCCTAATGGACCTCCCATGAAAGTTCACGTTTTTCAAGGTCTGAAAATATCCCTAGCTTTCAGCTAATTGTGGGGTCCAATGAGTGACTACATTTGATAATTTTCTCAATTAGATTTCCAAATGAAAATTCAGGGGACAAAAAGATAAAGAGATTTTGGAAGTACAGAGAAGTAGTATGGCTGAGACTGTCCAGGTGTTTTACACACAATAAATTATTGACGGTAAATGTCATTTAGTCCAGCATAACATAATACGGAGTTCAATGTAATGGAAACTGAAGCCAGACTGTGGGTATCCTAATCTTGATTTTGTTACTTACTATCTGTATGACCTTGGATGAATTTTTGACCCTTCTTTGTTTCTCAGTTTTCTTATACATATAAAGTAAGGATAATGAATGATACCTTTCCCATAGGGTAGTACTGGGGATTAACTTAGTTAATATCTGCAAAACACCTAGAAGAGTATCTGGCACATAGTGGTGCTATGGAAGCATTTGTGAAATAACAAAGTAAAAATGAAAGATGGACAAAGTAATCTTTGAGTAAAGATTACTTGAGTAAAGTCATCCAGAGACGTTATCAACTTGTTCTTAATCACACAGCAAATTAGTAAAAGATCCACCATTCAGGCCGGGCACGGTAGCTCATGCCTGCAATCCCAGAAGTTTGGGAGGCCAAGGCTGGCGAATCACCTGAGGTCAGGAGTTCAAGACCAGCTTGGCCAACATGGTGAAACTCCATCTCCACTAAAAAACACAAAAAAAAATCCGGGCGTGGTGGCGGGCGCCTGTAATCCCAGCTACTACAGGAGGCTGCGCAGGGAGGATTGCTTGAACCTGGGAGGCAGAAGTTGCTGTGAGCCGAGATCACGCCACGGCACTCCAGCCTGGGCGACACAGCAAGACTCTGTCTCGGAAAAAAAAAAAAAGATCCACCATTCAACACAGATATCCAAACATTAGGCCTATTACTGAAAATTACACATTGCTCAAGAGCTACTTTTGGCCAAAACAAAATATATATTTGTATCATTGATTATATCTCTAAAGGAGAAACAAAACGTATTTTAAAAATACTACAGTACTGTTACCCTGATAAATATTTAAGTTTTTGTCTTATACCTTCTGTATTTTGTATTTTTCTTTCCACGTTGTTATTTTATTCTCTTTTCAAGTTAATTTCTTATTCCCAACCAAAGTCTGTTGAGACAGGTCAGTACTTCATTTATATGAGGTAAGCACTCCAAGAAAAGGACCAATGCCACACACACACACACACACACACACACACACACACACACACACACACAACACACACACACACACACACACACACACACACACACACACACACACAAGCATCATTGTACTTACTGTGCCAGGTAGTATTATTACAAAAGTAATTCAAGTATATGAGGAAATCGGGAAAATTGGAAAAGTGCACAGAGGCATAAAAAGGAAAATAAACCTCAGTCATAATCCCCCTACTCTTGAGAGAAGCACTGATTGTCTATGACACAATATTGTGTGTGTGTGTAACTAAATTTTGAGATTAGTCTTAAATTGCATACCCTGCTTTGCCACTTACTTTTTAAACATGAGAATATCAAGATCCTGTTTTCAAATCACTAAAATTTTTTTTTTTTTTAATTGAGCCCTTAGGCCGGGCGCGGTGGCTCACGCTTGTAATCCCAGCACTTTGGGAGGCCGAGGCGGGCGGATCACGAGGTCAGGAGATCGAGACCATGGTGAAACCCCGTCTCTACTAAAAATACAAAAAAATTAGCCGGGCGTGGTGGCGGGCGCCTGTAGTCCCAGCTACTCGGAGAGGCTGAGGCAGGAGAATGGCATGAACCCGGGAGGCGGAGCTTGCAGTGAGCCGAGATCGTGCCACTGCACTCCAGCCTGGGTGACAGAGCGAGACTCCGTCTCAAAAAACAAACAAACAAACAAAAAACAATTGAGCCCTTTAGTCGCTGTATATTATTCCAGTGTATAATCTCCTCAATAGGATATTTAAGGTTTTTCTAGATTTATCATGAATGTAATCAAAAGATTTATTAAAAATTGAATGCAGCAGAATACATTGAGAATAAACTGTGCCTGCTTTCTAGGCCATAGGTTCATTATAAAAACAAGAGAAGTCTTCCTTTCCTTCCCTAGAGCCCGTGTGATGGGGCTTTGGGTTACAGCAATCTGGGTTTCTCTTAGTCCTAGGGGCAAGTTAACAGTTCCTTGTTTTCAAAAGTGTGCTCAAGAAGGTGAGTCCACTGGGAGTCCAATATACTGGGGAGTCCTACCTAGACAGGAAAGGGCTGGGGGCTTTGAACTTCTAGAAGTAAAGGGCACGCTATTTCAAGCCTGGGGAAGAAGGCTGGATTCCTAAGAGGCTGGTAGTGGCATCCTGAAGCTGGCAGAACCCTGGAAGAGCAACTGTGAAGATGGTGGGAACTACCCTGCGTCCCTGTGGCTGATTTATTTTCTTTCTTTCTTTCTCTCTTTCTTTCTTTCTTTCTTTCTTCTTTCCTTCTTTCCTTTCCTTCCCTTCCTTCCTTCTTTCTTCTTTCTCCTTCCTTCCTTCCTTCCTTCGTTCCTCTCTCTCTTTCTTTCTTTCATTCTCTTTCTCTTTCTCTTTCTCTCTCTCTCTCTCTTTTTTTTTTTAATAGACAGGGTCTCTCTCTCGCCCAGGCTGGAGTGCAGTGGTGCCATCATAGCCCACTACAGTCTCGAACTCCTGGGCACAAGCCAGCCTCTTCCCTCAGCTTCTTGAGTAGCTGGAACTACAGGCATGCACCACCACAACTGGTTAATTTTTAAAACTTTTGTTGCCCAGGCTGGTCTCAAACTTCTGGCCTCAAGCTATCCTCCTACCTCAGCCTCCCAAATTTCTGGGATTACAGGCATGAGCTCTAGCACCCAGCCTTTGTTGTTGACTTCTACCTAAGGGTTGTGACGTCATCAGCAGCGGTGCTGGCCATCAACATATGCATAGAAGCCTCATTGGGGAAACTAGGAACCACCTTTCCTAAATTCCAGCACTGTACATGCTCAAGGATTCTCCACAATTCCAAAGGATGGATAAAAGAGGAAAACTAGAACTAAAAAGAAAAAAAGAAAAAAAAAAAGATTGAGCTTCCCACCAATGCTGGTTGATGGTCACAAACCAGAATTGATTTGTTTAGAAAGATTATGTGGTATCCAAGCATCAGGAGGAATTCATGCCTGTTACCTAAATAACACTTTTCTTGAATGTGTAACTTAGTGTACCTGATTATTTACTTAAGATGAGTTTATTTTAATTCCTGGAACTAAAGTGAACTAAAAAAGAGTCTGAATAGTTTAAGGCTTTTTGGTATATATTGCGATATATTGCGTCTTATTTATAAGCTTTTGTATTTTTCAAGTCCACTGATTGTTCTATTTATCCCTGACAAAAGGTTATTACAGAAAAGAGGGAAGCAAAATTAGCCAAGCTAATTGATCATTAAATATAATCAACCATTAAGTATAAATTTCCATTTATAATCTACCCCATTCCAGAAGACTTCAATTACTGGATTGCTTCGTTGATAAGCCCAAGAGATAATCATTAAGTATTTAAACAAACAATATAAATTTCCACATGAGAAAGTGACATATACTTTATTAGTTACGCAGGCTGCCAAGAAATTATCTAAAAGCCTAGAAACAGAGAGGCATCAGAACAAGAAGAAGTCAATCTGATCAGGCTTCTCTAAACCTGCTTAACCTCTCTTAGTTGATTCTCAATAGTTTTAGGGCAAAACCCACCTCCTTGGCAAACTTTCCAGCTGTGTGACCTTGGGTAAGTTACTGGACTTCTCTGCGCTCCCATTTTGTCTTCTGTAAGCAGCAATAATAGGACATACTTCATGGGGTTGCTGGGAGAATTAAGGGAGTTAATACAGGAATGTACTAGAACAACACCTGGTACCCTTGCACTATATACAAATCACGAGCACACGGCATGGCACCCAACATGTGCCTCCCACCTGACTCTCCAGAGTCACACCTCCCTGGCCTCCTTACCTTAGGCCCCATTAGAATGAAATAAATACTTGCCATACTTTAAACTTCCCATACTCTCATTTTTTCCTGCCTTTGTACGTGCTGCTTTTCTTTTTTTATTTTTCTTTCTTTCTTTTTTTTTTTTTTTTTGAGACAGAGTCTCTCTGTGTCGCCTAGGCTGGAGTGAAGTGGTGAAATCTAGGCTCACTGCAACCTCCATCTCCTGGGTTCAAGCGATTCTTGTGCCTCAGTCTCCCAAGTAGCTGGAATTACAGGTGCCTGCCACCATGCCCGGTTAATTTTTTTTTTTTTTTCCAATAGAGACAAGGTTTCACCATGTTGGCCAGGCTGGTCTCGAACTCCTGACTTCAGGTGATCCACCCGCCTTGGCATCCCAAAGTGCTGGGATTACAAGCGTGAGCCACCGTGCCCGGCCAGTACATGCTGCTTTTCTGATTGGAATGATCTTTACCACCTCTTCTTGGCGAATTCTCCTATTCTCTGAGCAGAGAATGTTGTGTTGTTAGCCCTCTCCCTGCAAAACCCTTCAGTCCAAGCTGGGCACTCCTCCTGGGTTCACTTATGAGATTTAGCTGAGTTTATTTTAATTGCCCATTACACTGCTGTCCCCCCACTCCCAGGTGAGCTCCCTGAGGTCAGGGAACATGCCATATTTATTGCTGTATCTCCAGGGCCCAGCCCAGTGTGGCCCATCAGAGGTACTCAATAATCGTTTACTGAATGACAGTATTTGTCATAGGATAGTTGAGGGGAAAACGGGACCTTTTAGATTTGTAGAGCGTTTCCAAGCATTTCGTCCACATCTCACTTGATTTATATGGAACGAACAAGCAGGGATTGTTACCAGTTTTCCAGATGTGGAAACTGTGGCTCAGGGAGGTGAAAGGCTTTGCCCAGGATGCTGTAACATGCAAAAGGCAGAGGTAAGACTGAAGCCTTCACATCCCTCCTGGCAGGGAGTGCTTTTTTTTTTTTTTTTTTTGGCATTACCCAGCTCCATCTTTGTAAACCAGTCTTTGGAAGACACTATGCATGCTTTTGACAAAGGGCTCATCTCTCCAAGTAGGAGTTGCAAAGTTAGAGATGGCAGTGTAAAACCTGGAAACAAAGGAGCTGGTTGGAAACGGGCAGTAGACTGGTGAGGGAAAGGAGGAAAGGAGATCAGGGCTTTGGAGAAGTTATTTGAAGAGGTAGAAAATGGGCTTCAGGTGACGTGCCTTGCCCCTGGGGTTCAGTATATGGAAGACGCATCACCCTTTTTTACAGAGGGCTTTAGACCAGCACAAGTGTTCCTCCTTTTCTTTCCTTTGTACCTGTGTCTTTATTTATTTATTTATTTTTAAATTTATTTTTGAGACAAGATCTTGCTCCCAGGCTGGAGTGCAGTGATGTGATCTCAGCTCACTGCAGCCTTGACCTCTCGAGCTCAAGAAATCCCCCTGCCTCAGCCTCCAAAGTAGCTAGGACTATAGGTACATGCCACCACACCTGGCTAATTGTACTTTTGTGTGTGTAGAGATGGGGCTTCACCATGTTGGCCAGGCTGGTCTCGAACGCCTGAGCTCAAATGATCTGCCTGCCTTGGCCTCCCAAAATGCTGGGACTATAGGCTTGAGCTACTGTGCCCAGCCGTGCCTGCCTCTTTAAACACAGCAAAATCCACCTCTGTGATTTTTGCTTATGGCCATATAGAGGCAATTTGAGGTTCACCAACCACAAGGGGAGTAGCTCCCTGCCTTCATGAGGCTCTGATACACTATAAATCTTCCATTCAGAACCTGTGATGGAGTCGAGTGTGTAGCCCCAGCTACTTGAGAGGTCAAGGGAGGAGGATCACTTGAGCCCAGGAGTTTGAGACCAGCTTGAGCAATGCGGTGAGACCCCATCTCTAAAAAAGAAGAAGCTGTGATGGATATTCCACTAGATATCTTTCTTTGCTAAATCATCATATTTGGCTTTTTAGAAGATTGGTGGAACAGAGAGGGCCCACTTTTGACCACAGTTGTGTTTATGCTCGAGAAGAATGAACGCTCTTCAGAATTTCATGCCCCAGATACCAGTGAAAGTATCTGGGGCATGAAAGAAAGTGGCTGTGACAGAAGATGCTTCATTTCGTTATCCTTCCTTGGAGTCTCATAATTGAATAATCTTTTATTAAAAGTTTTGTAAGGCCAGGTGTGGTAGCTCATGCCTGTAATGCCAGCACTTTGGGAGGCCGAGGCAGGAGGATCACCTGAGGTCAGGAGTTTGAGACCAGCCTGGTCAACATGGTGAAACCCCATCTCTACTAAAAATACAAAAATTAGCCGGGCATGGTGGTGAGCTCATGTAATCCCGGCTACTTGGGAGGCTGAGGCAGGAGAATTGCTCAAACTTGGGAGGCAGAGGTTGCAGTGAGCTGAGATCGCACCACTGTACTCCAGCCTGGGTGACAGAGCAAGACCCCGTCTCAAAAAAAAAAAAAAGTTTTGGAAAGTTGAGCTGAAGGGTTCTCCAACTCCACCTTTAACATTCAGTCCCTTCTGCATTGCAAACTAGGATCATCCTCTTTTTAAAATATATTACCTTCCAATTGTCAAGCTGCTGTTACATGTGTTGTCTCATTTGTTTCTCACAACCCTGAACTTGGACCATACAGAGCTAAACCACTAAGAGCTGTCCTGATGGTGAGCGAGTAGATCAGACATGCAGGGCCTCCTGACTGCAGATAGGTGTTTTTCCTCACCCCAGGATGTGTTGAATTCCCAGTCTGAGGCTAGTCCACCAAGATGATTAACAGAAGCATGGATTAGCGATCCCTAGAACTAAAGTCTTCTGAAATCATATTTTGAAGATGAGCTGTTGAGGAAGGAGAGGGACTGAGTGAATGAAATTTTATACCAGCCTCACTGAAAGGCAAGGTCTTGCTTTGAATTTTTGTATCAGGAGTGTCACCTGTTTTGGCAGAGTAACCTTAAATGTTCATGAATTGGGCCCGGCGCAGTGGCTCTTGCCTATAATCCCAGCACTTTGGGAGGCCGAGATGGGCAGATCACCTGAGATCAGTAGTTTGAGACCAGCCTGGCCAACATGGTGAAACCTCATCTCTACTAAAAAAAAAAAAAAAAAAAAATCAGCCTGGCATGGTGGTGCATGCCTGTAATCCCAGCTACTTGGGAAGCTGAGACAAGAGAATCGCTTGAACCTGGGAGGCAGAGGTTGCAGTAAGCCGAGATTGAGGCACTGCACTCCAGCCTGGGTGGTAGAGTGACTGTCTCAAAAAAAAAAAAAAAAAAAAAAAAAAAAAAGTTCGTGAATTGTAGTCTCAAAATGCTGGGCCTTTGTGATAAAGTTGGTTGACAGGAAGAAGGCAGCAGTGAGACACTGGGTAAGGCGCATGGAATATGGAGTGGAACAGAGCCGACAGTCAGCTCCTAGCTTTGCCACAGACTTGCTGTGTGACCTGGAGAGTTGTTTATTCTCCCTGGGGCTTAGTTTTTTACATTTTTAAAATGTAGCTAATCACAACTCCCTTGTAATGTTGTGAGGGTTAGCGATAGCATGTATTTCCAACACAGAACACCAGCTCATAAGTAGATGCTCAATAAACATCTGTTGAATGGAGCTGGGTGTGGTGTCTCACACCTGTCATCCCAATACTTTGGGAGGCCAAGGAGGAAGACTCGCTTGAGGCCAGGTGTTTGAGACCAGCCTAGGGAACAGAGTAAGAGCCCATCTCTAAAAAATTTAAAAGAAAAATAGCCGGGCTTGGTGGCAGGTACCTGTAGTTTCAGCTACTCAAGAGGCTGAGATGGGAGGATCGCTTCAACCCAAGAGTTTACAGTTACAGTGAGCTGTGATTACACCACTAAACTCCAGCCTGGGTGATACAGGGAGACCCTGCCTCAAAAAAAAAAAAAATCTGTTGAATGGATGAAATGAACTAGGGATAACTTATGGTGCACTTCACATAGAGCCTGGTGCATGGTGAAGACAAGAGCTTTTACTTATCAAAACTCTACAGAGGCAATAGACGCTAATAGGGTTCCCTAAACGATTGTAGGAATGTAATAAAAATAAATATGTGTGAGGGCCGGGTGCGGTGGCTCGCACCTGTAATCCCAGCACTTTGGGAGGCCAAGGCGGGCGGATCACGAGGTCAGGAGTTTGAGACCAGCCTGGCCAACATGGTGAAACCCCGAGACTCCATCTCAAAAAAAAAAAAAAAGTATATGTGAAAGAGATCATTTGTTTGGCTATTGTGAAACCAATCCCAGTTCTCATTCTAGTTGTTAAAAAGTCTAGAAGGTAAGAAAATCTCTTTTAGATCTTCTTTAAACGTGGTGAAGAAAAGAGATTTTTACCAGTCTTTCTCATGCTTTCTGGCTAACAAGTCCAGGCTGGCCAGACTCTGGTGGATTTGTAAAGTTCAGGCCACTAGTACACCAAAATTGCACCACATTTGCAAACCTTGTGTGAGTTCACAATGCGGCATTGTCTTTCTTCCCCTGGGGCATGAAGGATTGTCTGGAAAAGGTTAGCTGTTGCCATTAGGGAACCTGGTGTAGCCAAAACCGAGGCGAAGCAGAAAGAAACCATGGGCTCTCAACAGGTTTGCCAAGTGAGTTGCAAGTGTATTTACTTAAAAATAAGCAGAACACACAACCTTTTATAATATTATGGCTAGGGAAGTTTTGTGACTCTCCTGTAAAATGCTCCCATCATATTCAAGTAATTGATCAATGTTTGGCTTTATCCAAATGCATTTCAATAAACTAAACAAATCTTGATTTCCTGATGTTTTACTTAAACTTAAATTTTCGAGTACTTTATTTTTTCATGACATACTTGAAACCAATTTTGAATAAGAGAAACAGCATTATGCTTAGAACCACTAAACCAAAGGGCCTTTGGAAGTTTTCCAATGAAGTGGATAGAGGGGGAGAAGGGCTGAAGGATGGAGGCGCGGCCATCTTGTATTTTTTGGTATTTCACAGTGCTTTGAGAGGTCAGGAACATATTGCTTTGAAGTAGTGAATCAAATGATTATAGATCTAATGAAATCATCTGGTCAGTCTTCAGGATTCAGGAAACCGAATGTCTAAATCTTCTAAAACCCATTCTTTCACAACTGGAAGCTCTTCAAAGATAGAGGCATCACCGTCTACACTGTCTGCCACAGTAGGCTGACCTCAGGGTAAATACTTTTTTTCTTGTGTCCAGCTGAAACTTCTCTTGTCTTCCAAATGAGATATGAAAAATAACTGATCTGTCTTCTTGTGGTAGACAAACAGACTGATGGACTCAACATCCTTTCCTAATTGCTTTTTTCTTTCCTGCCTCTACTATAGAAACTGGGAAGGTTAAGTCCTCACTTTCCCAGGCTTCACTGTAGCAGGAAGTGATGATGTGAGACCTCAGACTGACATTCAGTGGATGACTACCTACTGGGAGGGGTAGCGAGGAAGGGCTCTGAATAAGCCTTTTGTTTTCCTGATGAAACAAGACAAATATGTCTGGCAATGTTGCTCTTCCTTTCCTCCTGTCTCAAATGCAGACGTGGTACCTGAAGCTACGGCAACATCTTGGAATCATGAGACAAAGGCCAAGGGAATCAGAGATATTGGCCTTCATCTTTCAGCCATTGAACACTGCCAGCAACCAGTAACCTCCAACCTTCTAAGACAAATCTACCCTTATTCCTTTAGGCCACTATCTTCTGATTTTCTATTATTTGCAGTTGACCTCAATCACATCTGAAGTACATCACCTAAAGATTTCACGTGACTGGAGGGACATATATCCATTCAACTTCCCGAGGCAGGCTGTGTTCTCTCACTGTACGTTTATAAATTCCTCTTAGCCCCAATCAAATCAGGCTCACGAAGGGATTGGTTGCTTTGTTGCTTTTCTCCATTTATCCCTGGTCAGCTTCCTCTCAGCCTCCCATTCCTAAGTCTGCTCCATTGTCTTTTTTTGAGACAGAGTCTCTGACTCCAGAAGCTTCTTTATAGCCAAATCTTCATTTATACAGAAGTTTTGTGGGTTATGTGTGTGTGTGTCTGGTTTTTTTTTTTTTTTTTGAGACAGGGTCTTACTCTGTCACCCAGGCTGGAGTGCAATGGCATGATCATGGCTCACTGCAGCCTCGACCTGGTCAAAATGCCCAGCTAATTTCTTAAATTTTTTGTAGAGATGGGGTCTCACTGTGTTGCCCAGGCCGGTCGCAAACTCCTGGACTTAAGCAATCTTCCCACCTCAGCCTCCCAAGGTGTTGGGATTACAGGTGTGAGCCACTGTGCCTGGCCAACAAATTTTTTTTAAATAAGACTCAATTTATCTTCAATCAGAATAAGCAAAATTATCCCTAGAAACTAAGTAGTTCCTAAATAAGATGATTGAATTAAATTATCTTTAAGGTAACTTCTAGCTTCAAATTTATTATAATGAACGTTTCAGACTTCTGCTTGATGTAAGCACATCTCTCCAAGCGATCAAGTGGGCTGCGTGTGGTGGCTCACATCTGTAATCCTAGCACTTTGGGAAGCTGAGGCGGGCAGATTGCTTGAGTCCAGGAGTTTGAGAACAGCCTGAGCAACATGGCAAAACCCTATCTCTTCAAAAAATTAAAAAATTAGCCTAGTGTGGTGGTGCACATATGCAGTCCCAGTTACATGGGAGACTTAGGTGGGAGGAACACTTGAGCCCAAGAGTTCAAGGCTGCAGTGAGCTATGATGGCACCACTGCATCCCAGCCTGGGTGACAGGGCAAGACTCTGTTTCTAAAAAAAAAAAACAAAAAAAAAAAAGAAAAAAGAAAGAAGAAAAGAAAGGGAAAAACAGTACGTTGGCAGTGGGGAAGCCTGGCACACATTATCTTAAGCGGTTGAACTGAACACCACCTGTAAGGGGGGGCACATTGGAGGGGCATTCTATCAAGTCAGCCTCTGGTATACTTGAAAAGTGTGTCAGGCTCATGGAAGCCAAGAAAAGGTTGAGGAACAGTTTCTAACAAAAGAAAAGTGAAGAGCTGTGATCGCTAAATGCAATCTGTGATTCTGGACTGCATCCTTTTGCTATAGGGCATGTTATAACCACAACTGGAGAAACTTGAATAGGCTCTGAGGATTTGAGGGTAACACTATCAGTGTTAATGTTCCGACTTGGATGGTTTTATTGTGGTCTAGTAGGAGAATGTTCCTTCATAGTAGAAAAAAATCTACACTAAAGTATTCTGGGTGATGGGATATCTGGTCGCCAACGTATCCTCAAACGGTTCAGAAAAGTGCTTTGTACTGTAGCTCATTACTTTGAAAGTTAAAGATGAAGCATTGTTTATAATGAGTCTGAAACCAAACCCAATAAATTCTAAGAGCAAAACCAACTTTTTCCCATTATCAAAAAGCTGACAGCAAACTATTGGTTTAGAGTTTGTGCAAGTATAAGCTCAGCTTTGTTACCGGATACAAGTATGTACTTAGCCTACTTGACAGACACTTACTAGACACCTAGTTAGTGCAAGACAAGGTGTGAAAAGGATTTTTAAAAAATGAGTCATGGCCGAGTACACTGGCTCATGCCTATAATCCCAGCACTTTGGGAGGCTGAGGCAGTAAGACCACTTGAGGCCAAGAGTCCGAGGTTGTAATAAGCTATGTTCACGCCACTGCACGCCAGCCTGGGTGACTGCAAAGAACTCACAACCTGGTTACCTATGCATGACCTTGATCATAATCCCTCCATGTGATTCTAGTGGACAAAGCATTTGTTTAAACTTTTCCCTAAAACAACCAACTACAGGAAGGAAAGGAAATTGACTCGGGGTCCAGAGTTGGCTTAATAGTTAAAGGAGAGCAGACACATTCACAGCAAATTGTAGATTCCTAGAACTTGATTTTTGTGGCATACATCTGTATATGCATGATATATCTTACATCTTTATAATATCTACCATATTGGGGTGTGTGTGTGTGTGTGTGTATGTGTATGTGGAGAGAGAGAGACTTGATAAAATCCCTCTGGTGACTCTTATCTCTTACCTTCACTGTGGAATGACGATACATACATTGGAATTAGACTTGCTAAATTAGGAACTGTTTATTTTATTTTATTCTATTTTTTTGAGACAGGGTGTCACTCTGTTGCCCCCGCTGGAGTACAGTGGCATGATCTTGGCTCACTGCAACCTTCACCTCCCGGGTTCAAGCAATTCTTGTGCCTCAACCTCCCAGGTAGCTGGAACCACAGGTGTGCGCCATCATGCCCAGCTAATTTTTGTATTTTTAGTAGAGAGGAAATTTCACCATGTTGACCAGGCTGGTCTCGAACTCCTGGTTTCAAGTGATCCACCTACCTTGGCCTCTAGTACACCAAATAACAGGCGTGAGCCACTGCGCCCAGCCAGAACTGTTTATCTTTAATAGCAATGGTCACTTCAAAAATTCCAGTTGTCCAATGGTGCCATTGAGCCAGGTGAATTACACTTCAAAGAAGAATATGGGCTTCCTCAAATAGCCTCTTGCTGCTCAGCAACTCAGCAAGGCACGTCCATTGCTCATTCAACTGAGCTTTTGTTTACACTTGTGAAAGCCAAGTCCAGATGCTAGCAGATCCCCAATCAAAAATGTCCAAAAGCCCCAAGCCCCAATGTACATTTCTTCCCTCACCAAAGTCATATATTAGGCATAGCAATATAATTCTTATTAATATTAAATTAGTGTGCATAAAACAGAAACCCCTAAGGAGGTTTTCAGCTTAAATGTGCAGGAAGAAATCATTTTTCATTTTTGAGTTTAGACTTTAATAAGACCTGTATGTAACTTAGTTATGGTTGCATAACCCAGGTCTTAAGGGACAATCATTCATATGATTGGCTAAGCAAGTCTTCCTTTCATTTTGGTAAAACCACATTCTTATTTGTGTGTTTATTTTGTACTCTATGTCAGTGGTCATGAGTTCTTTAACTTTATTTATTTGTTTAACAAATGTCTCTAAGGGCTTACTGCCTGGCATTAAACGAGGCACTGAGATCCATCAATTGATAAGATTGCCAGGGTCCCTACCCTGAAAGAGCATCCCTCTGTCCTGCATATAATAACCTTCATGTTGGACTGCAAGACCATATGCAAATATGGGGAAACTTGGGAGTTTCCCCAAAACAAATTATGGCATGAAATAGTGAAAATTTTATTGAAGATCATTGAAGTTAAGACTGATAAACACTTGCCCTGAGTGGGTTACAACCACCTTTTCTTTTCTTTTCTTTCTTCTTTTTTTTTTTTTTTTGATGAAGTCTTGCTCGGTTGCTACGCTGGAGTGCAGTGGCATGATCTCGGCTCACTGCAACCTCCACTTCCCAGGTTTAAGTGATTCTCCTGCCTCAGCCTCCTGAGTAGCTGGGATTACAGGCACGTGCCACCACGCCCAGCTAATTTTTTGTATTTTAGTAGAGACTGGGTTTCACCATGTTGGCCAGGCTGGTCTCCATCTCCTGAGCTCATAATCTGCCCCACTCAGCCTCCCAAAGTGTTGGGATTACAGGCGTGAGCCAACGCGCCTGGCCCATCTTTTCTAGAAAAACAGAGTGGATAGCCTTTTGAGAGCTTTTGAAATTCTGTTTTGTTGTTGTTGTTAAATGTACATGCGACATAAACATTTTGTCTGTGCTTCACACATAACGATCACCCTTGTTGACCAATTATCTGGTTTGTTTTCTCCAGAAGTTGGGGGTGGATTTTCCCCATTCCATCCACATTCTTCCATTTGGTTTCCTTGACACTGAAGGGAAATGTCTAGCAGACACTTGATTCAGACAGAATTCAAGCGAGACTGAGGTTAGAGAGCATAGTAAGAAAGGGAAGCAAATTACCTGGTCCATGTGGTGGGGTTTGGCTTCATGTGAATATGTACAAACTAATAGAACCAGGAGGGAACCATCTGTATCAGTTCTGGGAGGCAGCAAATTTAAGGGAGAGAACCTAGCATTTGCCATCACACTGGCCAATTACATGTGGTCTTGGGCAAGTTAGTTGAACTCTGTGAATCTTACCTGTGAAATGTGGGTAGTGCTACCTATCATATAGTGTTGATATGAGAATTAAAATGAGAGGCCGGGCGTGGTGGCTCACACCTGTAATCTCAGCACCTTGGGAGGCCAAGGCAGGTGGATCACTTGGGGTCAGGGGTTCGAGACCAGCCTGGCCAACACAGTGAAACCCTGTCTCTACTAAAAATACAAAAATTAGCTGGGTGTGATGGCAGGTGCCTGTAATCCCAGCTACTCGAAAGGCTGAGGCAGGAGAATCGCTTGAACCCAGGAGGCAGAGGTTGCAGTGAGCTGAGATGGTGCTACTGTACTCCAGCCTAGGAGACAGAGTGAGACTCCATCTAAAAAAAAAAAAAAAAAAAAAAAAAGAGGTAACGTGAATTAGTGCTGCAGGTTTGTGTATAAAGGGCCTTACTATGCACAGAAATAACTTGAGATGACTTCTATGTGTCTACCTAAGGTGGGTGTGTTCTGAATTACTCCATTTTCTTACATGTTAACATAGTTAATAATGGTTATTCAGTTGTTGCATTAGTAAGGACAAGCTAGGTTATACTGCAGTAACAAGCAGCCCCTAAATCTCAGTGGCTTTCCAAGAAACAAACAAAAAAATTCACGGTTATTATTATTTTTTTAGTTAAGCAAAGACCATAGCAGCCCCACATGACTCTTCAAGGAAGCTCTCCTCCTTAGGATGGTTCAGCAAAGGCCTTCTTTATCAAAAAAGGCTTCCATGATGCTGAGGCAGAAGAGAGGGTTGTGTCACTGAGCACTGCAATTAGATGCTTTGACTCAGATATGAAATGCCATTTCCACTCACATTTCATTGGTTAAAGCAAAACATATGGCCGGGCCTAAACTCAGGGAGCTGACGAAATGTAATCCCTTGTGTTTCCAAAAACAGAACTGGAAATATCGACAAACAGCACTGAAGGCTCCCGGTCTACCACAATAGGTGATCTCTAGTGAAGAAGGTGAGGCAAGGACTAAAAGTTACTAGAATTCTAAAATTTTCAAGCTGCATAAATACTTTAGTGACCACTCCAGTTATTTCTGAAACTGATACTCAGTTTTAAAATTATAAAGTTGCTCCTTATATATTACAACTAGTATCCTTTCTATCCCATTTTTCATCTTTTCTGCACTTTTATGACTCAGAAAAGTGGCAATGAATTGCACGAAGCACATAGTAAGTGCTTACAACTCATTTGCTGGTTGATTAACGCCATCATAAAGAGCCCAGATTTGTAAAGGCAACTGATTGATACATTGTGTTTCGTGTCCAAAGTCACAAGGCAGTGAGAGAGCCAGAAAGAGACTTTCATGCTTACTGCCATTAGCCACAAGAGTACTTTTATTACTTCCTTGAGAAAAGTTGGCCCCAGAAGAGTTATTCATGTTTGTTGGCAGTTTCCAGAGGTGATTACCGCTTTTAGCCTTGGACTATACTCATGCACAGAATATGAGAGGCAGTAATGGTGCAAAACACTGTCAGACACCATTAAAGAAAATATCCCAACTGCAGGACACTTCACAGTGTCTGCCCAAAGAGAGAAAGCACAAAGCTGCCACTCATCTTTCAAAACTCTGCTCACATGTTACCTTCTCTGTAAAGTTATTGCTAATCCCCAATAACAATGGTTTCTATAGCTTTGTTTATGTTCTTGTGCTTAATAGTCAAATTTATATTAATAACATGTCTATCTTCTTTACCGGATTTTGATCTCCCTGAAGATGCAGATCTGGTATTTTGCAGACTTCTTACCCCTAACACCTAACTGAGAGATTTCTTAGGGAAAAGGACAAAATAAATCTTTGTTGAATTGAATAGAAGCCCTGCATTCACTTTAAAAACTCAAACTATATTATTTGTCTCACTTCTTTGCTGTGTTTTAAAATTACAAACCAATATCTGTATGCAAAGAAGGAAGATGGACGGGCTGTGTTTGTAGTCTCAGTCCAATGCACGTATCCTGCCAAAACAGAAAATTTGATTCCATTTTGGAGCTGAGGCCTCAGGTCCAATTTAATTTGATCCCCATATGACCAGGCTGATTAATTGTCAGGTCTAGCCTTTCTTCACAGTAAACCTCAATCCCTCGTAATTTGCCATGAAACTGGTGGGAGTTGGCTGTTTCAGGCATGAATAGCGTAGGTCTTGTTCAAACCTCCCCAGGCCTTATTTAGGCAAGCTGGGGACGGGCTGGCTGCCCTGCAGAGGAGCAGGTGTAATGAGGATTAGGTCACATGGTGGGAAGGGGGCTCAGTGGGCAGGCAGCTGGTGAAATCCCAGGTGTGTGTGAGTTGGCAGGGGCACAAAGACAGGAGAGCTGCAAACAGCTCAAAGTCCCTGGGCTGTGCAGCTGCTTGTTTGGCACTTGCCTAGGACCCACCTGTAGTGTTGATGGGCACAACCCACTCCTAGGAGCAAGGAAACATGAAAGATCTTCTGTAAGCTGCAGGGGCCCCGCCCCTTCCAGGGAAGGCTGGAGGGCCCAAGCATGCCTACAGGCTACTGGGCAACCAGCTCCCTGCACTTTGCAATGCTTAAGACAGGGCAGGGCTGGTTATTCTTTTTCACAAGACAGTCCTTGGAGGACTAAGACAAAAATACATATTATCTTTCTATTCAGAGGCCTATTCCCAAGTATACCTAGAAAATAAGTGAAAAACAAAAACAAAACCCTGAGCGGGAGAGTATGTCAACAGGCAGAGATACTCAGGGAAAAAACAAAAAACAGGCTCAAGGCCAAGAGACAAAAATAAATGATGATCCCTTCTCCTGGGCGGTGGGTGGGGAGCTCGTGTAAACAAACTCAGCATAACAAGCCCTTCTTAATCTGTTTCTGTCCCTCTGCTAATCACTTCTGTGGTTTTTGCAAGACAGAATCTAGTCTCAGTGCTGAGGCTAGTGTTACAGATTTAGTGGCTGTGAATTATGGAACTTCTCTTGATCTCCAAGGACAAAAGGAAACTGCTGGCCACAAATCCAAACAACTGTTGTTCATGCAGGTGAAACAGCAATCTCCTTCAAGTGTACAGGCTGGAAAAGAGTCCAGATCTCTTATCTTCACACTAAGGCCAACCTCCAGAAAAATTATGAAGCAGGTTAAAGCCATTCCTGACTACTTACTGCTCTAATGTGGCTTCTCCCATCTCTGCTTTTAAGTACAAATAGTAGAACCTGCTGATTTGCTTACACGTGGCATCAATCCCCCTGTTCTTCCCACTAACAGAGTCCCAGTCTGGGGCCAAGAGAACAACGACAATGTGCACAGTTAACACATCCTCACCTATCCAGACTCTGTGCGTCTGGGCATGGCTATGTGACTTTCACTCTCAGGGATGCATAAGCAGAGGATTCTGGGAAAGATTTCTTGATATAGGCACCACCCTGGATTTTCCCTTTTATTCTAGCTGGAATGCAGATGAGGTATCTAAAATACATCTTCAGGCCGACCATGGTGGCTCATGCCTGTACTCCCAGCACTCTGGGAGGCCGAGGTGGGTGGATCGCCTGAGGTCAGGAGTTTGAGACCAGCCTGGCCAATATGGTGAAACCCCCTCTCTACTAAAAATTGCACGCTCCTGTAATCCCAGCTACTCGGGAGGCTGAGGCAGGAGAATCGCTCGAACCCAGAAGACAGAGGTTGCAGTGAGCTGAGATCAGGCCACTGCATGCCAGCCTGGGTGGCACGGCAAGACTCCTTAAAAAACAAACGAATAAATAAAATAAAATAAAATACATCTTGCTTCCAGAGATGAAAGCCGTATGCTCAAGATGGCAAAGCAGGGGAGCATAAAGAACCTGGATGTTCTTTGGCATTGCTGGTACTATGGTGCCAGCCCTGACTACCTAACCCTGGATCTTTTGCTATGGAGGATAACCCTGTAGCTCTCAAACCCGAGTAGGCACATGAATCACCTGGGGGTCTCATAAAAACACAGATTCATGGGCCCTTCCTGAGAGTGTCTGATTCCGAAGGTCTGGGGTGGGGTCCTGAGCCTTGTATTCCTAACAAATTTCCAGAGGACGCTGCTGCCACTGGTTGGAGACCACGCTTTGAGAACCACTTGCATAACTGAATAGCCACTTGTTGAAGCCACTGTTATTTGGGTTTTCATACACTCACAGTGGAATTCCGTTCCAAAGGATACACTGCCCTCTAAACCCTGAAGAGATATACACCCCCAGAAAGGGGCTGAAAACTCATTTAACCACAAGGCATAAATACGCAATGAGGCTTACAATCTATTTGGATTTTGATCAGAAAGGAATAATTAAGTCAAAGAAAAGAATTTCTGCTTTTAACTTGGAGGCATCGTTGGAGCCGAATGGAGAAGACACGCAGAGCAGGGAAGCTTGGCCGGAACTTCTTTTTTTTTTTTTTTTTTTGAGACGGAGTCTCGCTTTGTCGCCCAGGCTGTAGTGCAGTGGCGCGATCTCGGCTCACTGCAAGCTCCGTCTCCCGGGTTCACTCCATTCTCCTGCCTCAGCCTCCCGAGTAGCTGGGACCACAGGCGCCCACCACCACACCCGGCTAATTTTTTGTATTTTTAGTAGAGACAGGATTTCGCTGTATTAGCCAGGATGGGATGGTTTCGATCTCCTGACCTTGTGATCCGCCCGCCTCGGCCTTCCAAAGTGCTGGGATTACAGGCGTGAGCTACCGCGCCCGGCCACTTAGCCGGAACTTCTGATCTCATACCAGAGACGCATCACCTCTTCAACAACTTAACGAGGGGATTTCTCCTGGCTCTTTCCCTCTTCTTAACAATGGAATCTGGGGCAAATTCTTTAACCCCTCCGAACCTCAGCTTTCTCATTTGTAAAATTGGAATGATAAGACTTATCGGCCGGGCGCGGTGGCTCACGCCTGTAATCCCAGCACTTTGGGATTACAGAGGGAGGCCGAGGCGGGCGGATCACAAGGTCAGGAGATCGAGACCATCCTGGCTAACACGGTGAAATCCCGTCTCTACTAAAAATACAAAAAATTAGCCAGGCGAGGTGGCGGGCGCCTGTAGTCCCAGCTACTCGGGAGGCTGAGGCAGGAGAATGGCGTGAACCCTGGGGGGCGGAGCCTGCAGTGAGCCGAGATCCTGCCACTGCACTCTAGCCTGGGTGACAGCGAGACTCCGTCTCAAAAAAAAAAAAAAAAAAAAAAAAGACTTATCACACGGGCTTGCTGTAAGGCATAAGGGATGTCAGGGAGTGAGGCAACCTGAGCATCCATCACTGGGAGAGTAAAAGGCGTGGGTGAATGTCACAGAGTGTTACTTAGTGATTGGCCACAAAAGTGTAGATGCACAAATAGCAACATGGATGGAAGCTAAAAACACCATGCTTATTGAAAACAGATGTAGAATCAATCATTTCATGAAATAATTAAAAAATGGATGCATACCAAAAAAATATACAGTATGCACAATATTCACAAAGATATATTAAAATACATTAGAATGGTGATCTATGAGGCAAAGGGAATGAAAGCAGGGTATGGATATACACCTTTTTTGAAAAAAAATGAATGAATGTCCATCAGATTGACAAAAATCATAGTGTCTGACAACATCAAATTTAAATGAAAACATGGAGGAGAAGGAGCTGCCGTATTCTGTTGATAGGAGAGTAATTTGGTACAAGCCTGTGGTACGGACCACCAATGCTCCCACTACCCATTTCCCTTTTTCTAGAAAGTGAAGCCCTGATTCTTTAACTGGCCACATGGCTGCTTAATATAAGCACCATTCTGGATTGGAATAACTCCAATTCCCAGCCTTCTTTGAAGCTAGGTGTGGGCATGCGAATAAGTTGTGGCCAATGGTCTATGATTAGAAGTGTCATTTGAAATTTCCAGGGAGTATCCTTAAATGGAGGGATCTCAGTAAACGGCTGGGAGCAAAGGTGGATGTCAGAGAGAAATGGAAATGATCCACAATGTCTAAAATCTCCCCTTTAGCTGACCCATCCCAAAATAGGGCAGCAAGTGACCCAAAATATTTACGCTTTCCTTAAAGAAAGAAAAATGACAGCCCTGGAATACATAAAATGATCACATAGTATATAACTTGGCATTAGAATCAATACGCCCTAAGAGGAGAAAACTGTTCAAAGGGGACAGCCATAAACAAATTTAAAGTGGAGAGATCTGAAGCTTAAGCATGGTGGTAAAAGAAGTTGTTATAATTACTTCCTAAACCTCAGCTTTAGCCTGGAGATATGTTACAGCCTGGAGTGAGTGATCACTTAAAGAAAAAGATTATGGGCCATGTGTGGTGGCTTATGCTTGTAATCCCAGCACTTTGGAAGGCCGAGGCAGGTGGATCACCTGAGGTCAGGAGTTCAAGACCAGCCTGGCCAACGTGGTGAAACCGTCTCTACTAAAAACACAAAAATTTGCCAGGCATGGTTGGGGGGTGCCTGGAATCCCAGCTACTCAGGAGGCTGAGACAGGAGAATCGCTTGAGCCTGGGAGGCGGGGGTTGTGGTGAGCCGAGATCACGCCATTGCCTTCCAACCTGGGCGACAAAAGCAAAACTCCATTTCAAACAAATGAACAAACAAACAAAAAAAAAAAAAAGAAAAAGATTATGAATTCAATTTGTTAATATTTTTCTTTCCTAAAAAAGAAGATATGATGGCTTTTAGTCAGCTGACTTGTTTCAATAACAGTTTGTCTACCACTAAAAACCAGAGCCCCACATCTGTTCCTAATAAAAATCTATAATCAGCAATGCCCATTGCCTTTCAAAACTTATTTTCTTCATCCCTAAACTATGCACAGACCTGGCCAAAGCTTGTTTCTGTTGTCACCAAGATATAATGGCATTGCATTTATTCCAGGATAAATAAATCAGCAGTGATTCCAAGTAGAATCTGTGTCAGCCACTGAAGCTATTGAAAATTTGAGCCTTAACTACAGATTGACATTTTCATGTGTTAAAATGCTGAAGTATGCCGGTTTTCTGTTTTTCAGTTTATAACATTCAAACCTTTGTGATACTTTGTTTCAGGTCACAAGGCTTTAAAGACATTTGATAATAAAAACAGTTCACATTTTCAGTAAAAACAGATTCTGGGAGCAGCAACCTTAAGACACCAACCCTTTCCACAAGAAACATTTATTTCTAAAAGTTATGGACTTTGAATTGAGCCTGGAAGCAGCAGACCAGGCCACTACCTAGTAAAGGGCTTTAACTGGAACTGGCCTGCAGCCTGCAGGTTCCTGGAGAAGGGGTTTAGAAGTGGTCTGCCGTCTCTGTGACAGGCTGTCTTGTTGCTGTGTGAGAACCAGCCAGAGCTGTTTAGAAACAGCCTTTATGAAAGCACAGTATATAATTCTGGGTGAAAGTTTAGGAACACTTTTCCTGGCAGTGACAAACCCTGCATATTTTTCTTTTTCTTCCTCTGAGAACAGTTGATCCTTAATGTTTTTTCAGCTTTGAGCCATTTTCAAAAAGAAGCACACGTTGGCAGCTTCAGCAAACTTGTTTGTCCTAAAGCTATGGCAAAGCAGGATAAGTGTGCAAAGCAATGTGCAAAGGACCAGGAGACTCAGCATGCACGGTGCACAGTGAGGCAGGTTGTAGGGAGGAGCGGCCTCAAGACCTCTTACCCTTAGAAACAGCTATGTGTAGCTCACTGCTCAGGAATTAGAACAGGAACTACTTTCTTTCATGATTCTAAGGTGAGCACCAAACATTGGTCACTTCCCACATTATCTCCTACTTCTATTGCTTACATCTAATAGGCATCTTCAAGCTACAACCAAAGCATTAAAGGATGCTGAACACAACACATTCCCTTTTGAAGGCAGGACATTATTTTGTTAACATTCATATTTTTCCAATCAGAGAGTGTCACAAATGGAAGGTTTATGAGGGTGTGGGGAGGGGACTAAAATGGATGGAAGGAATATGGAAAGGTCATAATTTGAGATCTTAAGAGTAAAGCAGGGTGGGGCATGGTGGCTCATGCCTGTAATCCCAGCACTTTGGGAGGCCAAGGTGAGCAGATTACCTGAGGTCAGGAGTTCGAGACCAGCCTGGCCAACATATGGTGAAACTCCGACTCTGCTAAAAAGATACAAAAATTAGCTGGGTGTGCTGGTGCACGCTTGTAGTCCCAGCTTCTTGGGAAGCTGAGGCAGGAGAATTGTTTGAACCCAGGAGGCGGAGGTTGTGGTGAGCCAAGATCATTCCACTGCACTCCAGCCTGGGCAACAGAGTGAGACTCCATCTAAAAAAAAAAAAAAAAAAAAGTAAAGCAGGATGACTTTAGGCTTTAGAATAATTTTTTTCTCTACCAGGAAAATCTTAATTTGTGATATACAAGAAAAATATTGATTTTCCAAGAAGGAAGTGACCTTAAATCCAGTAGGGGTGTGCTGGTTTATGCTCCATCAGTGAGCTTATGAATAAAGAAAGAAAGAAATAGTGGGTTTATATACAGAAATCTATAGCACATTTTCCTAGAAAGCCTTGAGAGAATTGGTGTTGTGTTTCTAGAAGGCAATTCTTACTCTCCCAAGGAGTAAGTAAGGGGTGAATAAGAATTGCCTCCTGATAAACAATGAGTGAACTTAAGAACCAGAAACCAAGAATGGACTAGCATACGAAGGGATCCTCTAAATAAAATGAGAATGAATTGCAAGGTGTCCTGTAAGGTCAGAGACTAGGAACTTCTGGCACATGGGCGACAACTCCAGAAACATCTGTGTTGGGTGCAGGAGTCAAGGGTATTATTATTTTGTACGAACACCTAGAAGGAGAAGGGGAAGAGGGGAGCAAGAAGAGAATGCAAGTTCTCTACTCTCCCACCAGCTTGAGGGTTTGCCTATGAACCGTGTAATTGGAAAGTGCGGGCCTAGGCCCAAAAGTAGTTATGGTCACCTAAAGACTTTGTGAGTCCAAGTGAAACGAGAAAAGTTCCCTTGTCCCCATCTCCGGGCGTCTAATGGCTGCGGCTCAGGTGCTCTGCTGCTCAAAACCCCTAGGGGAGCAGGCAGACAGGCAGGTCTTGGGGATCGTGGGCTCTGACCCCATGACAGTGTCTAGGGGTGATGTTTACAGCTCTTGAAGCCCCAGTGGGCCTGTGTTACAGGGTGCTCTTTTAGATTTGCCATCTGTAGGCGGCTTGTGTTAATCAGCTCAATTACACCCTCTGCCTTATAGCAAGGAAAGAGGGTTTTCTGTCCTCCGGGGCTCTTGCCTTGGTGTACCAGAAAAATCGGATCACACGTGAGCTTGGAGAATGAGTGCAAGGTTTTTGTTTGTTTGTTTTTGAGACGGAGTGTCTCGCTTTGTGGCCAGGCTGGAGTGCAGCAGTGCGATCTCGGCTCACTGCAACCTCCAGCTCCCGGGTTCCAGCGATTCTCCTGCCTCATCCTCCTGAGTAGCTGGGTCTACAGGCGCGCGCCACCACGCCCAGCTAATTTGTGTATTTTTAGGAGAGATGGGGTTTCACCATGTTGGCCAGGAAGGTCTCGATTTCTTGACCTCGTGATCCGCCCGCCTCGGCCCCCCAAAGTGCTGGGATTATAGGCATGAGTCACTGCGCCCGGCTGAGAGCAGGGTTTTGTTGAGTGGTGGAGTAGCTCTCTGCAGATGGATGGGGAGCCAGAAGGCGTGTGGAGTGAGAAGGTGGTTTCCCTTGGAGTTGGGCCCACAGCGGCCGGGCTCTCCTCTGACTGCCCTCGGCTGAACTTCGCGTCGTCCCGCGGTAGATGACCTGCGGGCGTCTCCTGGTGTCTGTCAGTGTGTTCTTCTGCCGGTGTCTTCTGCTGGTGTGTTCCTCTCGACGTCCAGCTGCTTGTGTTTGTCCCCTCTAGTGTTTCGGGGTTTTTACAGACACAGGACGGGGGTGTGGCGGGCCAGGGTGGTGTTGGAAAATGCAACATTTAGGCGGGAAAACAGAAATGGCTGTTCTCACATAGGTCCGTGAGTATCAGCCCTAGGGTGGAGCCCTAGCCAGGGACCCCACCTTTCTCTCCCCAGCATTTCCCTGCCCCGCTCCGGTATCACTAGCAGAAACGGCTGGCTGCTTTCCTCCCCTCGCGCCTCTAGAGCCCATGAAGGAGCTCCGGTGCTGGGCAGAGGAGACTGGCAGTGGTTCAGGGGCTAGGCATAGTGGGGACCTTTCTAAAGGGGCACTGACAAGTGCCTCAGCGAGTCTGGCATGGAAGAACATGAACAGAAATCAACTGGGGCCGGCGGGGGATGCATAGAGTTCCTGCAATTATGCGGGGTGGAGGGGGGCTGAGAGTTATTATGATTTATATTTCATTAAATACGATTTCATCTGTATCTAAAGGAAGGTGAGGCTTCAAACATTCAGTTTATGCATACAAAAAACCAAGGAACACAGATTGCATCTCCAGCCAGGTCAATGGCCAATGATAAGAAGATGCAGAAGACTCAGTTTCTCAGGAGCACAACCAGAGTCTGGGCAGCACCTCTGATCTAATGCAGGGTGCTGCGAGAACCATGTGGCCCTTGGGAAAGCATGAGCTGGGTGCCCTTAGCTGAGGATAGTCAAGAATGGCCATAGGCCAGGCTTGGTGGCTGATGCCTAGAATCTCAGCACTTTGGGAGGCCAAGGTGGGAAGATCACTCGAGGTCAAAAGTTCGAGACCAGATGGGGCAACATGGTGAAAACCTGTCTCTACTAAAAGTACAAAAGTTAGCTGGGTGTGGTGGTGGCACTTGTAGTCCCAGCTACTCAGGAGGCTTAGGTGGGAGAATTATTTGAACCTGGGAGGCAGAGGTTGCAGTGAGCTGAGATTGCGCCACTGCACTCCAGCCTGGGCAACAGAGAGAGACTCCATCTCAAAAAAAAAAAAAAAAGCCATAAATGGTCCTCACTTTATTCTTTGTTCAGGCATTCATTGTTTAACCCATGTTCATTGAGCACCTACTATGTGCCGGCCACACACCATTCTAAGTGCTGTAGATACAGGAATGAACAAATAGGATGTCAATCCCTTCCCTTGTGGTGCTTTTATTTTTAAAGGCCAACAGATAGGCTGGGTGTGGTGACTCACACCCGTAATCCAAGCACTTTGGGAGGCCGAGGCAGGTGGATCACTGGAGGTCAGGAGTTTGAGACCAGCCTGGCCAACATGGTGAAACCTTGTCTCTACTAAAAATACAAAAATTAGCTGGGTGTGGTGGCAGGCACCTGTAATCTCAGCTACTCGGGAGGCTGAGGCAGGAGAATTGCTTGATCCCGGGAGGCAGAGGTTGTAGTGAGCCGATATCACACCACTGCACTCCAGCTGGGTGACAGAGTGAGACTCAAAAACAAACAAACAAACAAAAAACCAACAGATAATGATATACACTTTCAAACTACATAGTGTTAAAAAAAAAACTTTTAGACAGTTTTTCTGTCAAATAAATTTAAGAGTTTATTTGAGCAAAGAAGGATTCCTAAGTTAGGCAGCCCTCAGAACCAGAAGTTCAGACAGCTCAGCCCAGCAGCAGGAGCTGAACTCAGAAGCAGAGTAGAGCAATCACCTGATTGGCTACAGCTAGGTGTTTGCCTTATTTGGACACGGTGTGATGAGTTGGCTGCTTGTGATTGGCTGAAACTTGGCTATTTGTTACTATATATATATACACACACACTATTCATTTATGTTTCAGCTGGTTTACATACTAAGTTAGTTGGCAGGGGGTGGGGGGAGGGGGGCGGTTGTTACATAGGAACACAAAGTACAAAGATAGCCTCCGGCAAATGGCCTCCTGTTTTTCTGAACAATAGTACATTAGACAGTTATGGGTGCTAAAAATAAATCTAAAGCACAGAAGGAGGATGGGAAGAGTGTTATGGGAAGATGGGAGTTATATGTGTAATTTTAGATGGGACGGTCAGGGAAGGTGTCACTTGGGAGGGTGGCATTTGAGTGAAGACTAGAAGAGGCCATGGAAAGAGCTCTGCAGAGATGTGCAGAACAGCATTTCAGGCAGGGGGCACAGCACGTGCCAAGACTGTAGGCAGGGGCGTGCTGGCCATGCTGGAGGGACCGTGAGGAGGCCACTGAGGCTGGAATGGGGTCAGAAAGAAGGAGGAGGCATGAGGACTGAGAGGTGCCAAAAGACCCTATCATGCAGAGACAGCACCATTTTAATCACTGGTTTTTACTAAGATGTGAAAGGATGAGAAGGTGTCTAGCCGAGAAGTAAAATGATCTCATTTGAGGAGGCTTCCTTCTTGGAAGGGAGAGATTTTGCCATTCAAATCAGAACTACTCTTTCCCCTGCAAAGAGAGGCTCATTAGGAAAAAGTCACGATGTGGCAAGATCCTTTGCATTTGGGGAACTTGAATTTTTAGAGCATCTGAACAATTCTCCTACCTTCTCCCTCAGTAGAAAACCACCTGCAATGAAAGTTCCCTGAAGACGGAACAGGTTTGAATGGTGCTCTATATGGAGTCCTGAATGCTGGGAGGAACCATGTTGACCAAGTCAACCAAAACGCCAGGAGAAGTCAGTGGATACAAAGTCAACAAGCTGCTCTGGGGTTTTGCCTCAATATCACCCTTCCAACTTCAGACCCGAGCAGCACAGAGGGCATCGCTAAGAGGATACAGACAATCACTCTTTCTAAGTATTGGACCAAATGGCTGGAGGCCCACACCTGGCATCTGAGGAGACCATGATGAGAAGGAACAAGAGGGCACTGGAATAAGTGCAGTCCAACCTGAGACTCAAGCTATAAGACTCAAGTTGCGTTCTTTCTTTAAACGTGAATGACATCTCTGGGCCACCTCTAAATCACCCTATGAGGTCAGGGAAAGCCTCTCGTAAATCAATGGATTTATTCTTCAGGCCTCTAATCAGGGTTTTCTGTAGAATTTTGCGGGACCCACAGTTTGACCTAAGATTGTCAGCTCCACTGCGCAGGAAAGAGGGGCCGGTGGGGATACTCTGAGTCCTCCCACCCTATTCTTCCTCCATAGTGACTGGCTGCAGTCCAGCAAACTGCAGGAGACCCTCTGTAAAGACCTTTGGACTCTTGCCTTCAAATAGAAGCCCATGACAGTAGGGAATATTTCCATTTTAAAAATTTCTTTTTTAAGGCTGGGCATGGTAGCTCATGCCTGTAATACCAGCACTTTGGAAAGCAGGGGAATCACTTGAGGCCAGGAGTTCATGACCAGCCCGAGCAACATAGAAAAGAGAGAGAGGGAGAGAGAAAAAAAAAAGAAAAACAGCCAAGAAAAAAATTCATTTTTATTAGAAAAGCAAACCATTTGGGGATGTTGTATGGCTGATACAAAAACAAACAACAAAAAAATTAGACTGTTAGAATTTAACTAATGTCTGTTACAAGAAAGGTTGGAAATTGTCTTTGGCCGGGCGCGGTGGCTCACGCTTGTAATCCCAGCACTTTGGGAAGCCGAGGTGGGCGGATCACGAGGTCAGGAGATCGAGACCACGGTGAAACCCTATCTCTACTAAAAATACAAAAAAAAAAAATTAGCCGGGCGTGGTGGCGGGCGCCTGTAGTCCCAGCTACTCGGAGAGGCTGAGGCAGGAGAATGGCGTGAACCCGGGAGGTGGAGCTTGCAGTGAGCCGAGATTGCGCCACTGCACTCCAGCCTGGGCCACAGAGCGAGACTCCATCTCAAAAAAAAAAAAAAAAAGAAAAGAAAATTGTCTTTATTGAAGGGGGAGCTGAAGGTTAAAAGGTAACTTTCACCTACAGGTTGAGATGTGCATGCAGAATTTCCAGAATGCTGAATATCAGCACGGATCACTGCAAAGAAGTTGGAACTCATCTCACATGAACTTCTCAGGTGAAAAGGGACTTGACAACTGAGACTTTTCTAATAAGTGACAAAAATTATGTGGGTAATAATTTGACCTTTTTTTGTGTTAAAGTCTCTATTGAAATAGAATGCGCAAATTAATGCTCTTAGGAGACCTGCTTAGAGGAAAAACAGAATGGGGATCATGAACCCTATTAACTCACATGTCTCAAGCCTCTAATGAAAAATTCCTGAGCGAAGGGGGATGAGTAGGATGCTCTGAGTGTAGGGAAACTTTGTGAAGCTCTCAAGCATGTGGTTTATAAAGTTGCATAACACATCCTCAACTGATTTTTTTTATTTTTTTTTGAGACGGAGTCTCGCTCTGTCACCCAGGCTGGAGTGCAATGGTGCAATCTTGGCTCACTGCAAGCTCCACCTCCTGGGTTCAAGTGATTCTCCTGCCTCAGCCTCCCAAGTAGCTGGGACTACAGGCACCCGCCACCATGCCCAGCTAATTTTTGTATTTTTAGTAGAGACGGGGGTTTCACCATGTTGGACAGGATGGTCTCCATCTCTTGACCTAGTGATCCTCCTGCCTTGGCCTCCCAAAGTGCTGCGATTACAGATGTGAGCCACCGTGCCCGGCCTCAACTGATTTTATAACTGAGATTTATGTCTCTAACAAAATAAGATACATAGCAAAAGAATGACTCTGCCAGCCCTTTCTGGAGAGGGAATGATAAGTCCTCGAAAGATATTGTTTACTTTGCCGAGTTATCTATTTTTTTCTGTAAATTCTGCACTCCGCCCCAGATTAGAACTCAAAATCTATTGTTCCATCAAATCAGTTTCCCCACAGAATGAAGAATGCGGTACCCACTGTGCTTAAAATTCACTGTTATTTGTTAAGAACCCAATTCAATGAGAATCACTGAGATTAAGAGGGTCTAGGTAGTTAAGGTGGAAACAATGTATAGAAAAGGGATCCACACACTGATTATTTTCTAATAAAACTGTTCATTCTATCAGAAAGTGGAGGGAATTAAATATAAACAGACACATTTGTTTAAACCCAGCTTCATTACTATTCTATAGGTTGCTTGAAACCTATTCTGACATCAGTTATTAAATGAATTGTGATATTTTCACAGATAGGAAACAGCTGAGCTGAAGTTATCCGTATCTGCAGGATTATTCTGTATTTAATTTTAATGTTCAAAGCTTGAGGAAATTATATATCTATAGAACATAGTCACAGGTTTCATGAGCTAGAAAGGCTAGCCAACAAAATGACTACCTGCCTGAAGTGTAACAGAGTTTTAAAAAATTAAAATAGAAAATAACAATGATGACCACAATTTATTGTGTACCCATTACGTGACTTTGTATGTAGCATACCTGTGCATCTTTACATATCTTTATATGTACGGACTTTATGTGGAGTTTATTTCTAATTCTTCCAATGATCCTGCAAAGGGGTATTACTATTCCCATGTTAAAGATGAGGAAATAGAAACTCAGGGAAGTTATCCAAGGTTAAATCAAGATTTATCCAAGGTTTAAAAAAGTGTAGAGTCAAGATTCAAACCTGAATCTGGCTGGGCCTGGTGGCTTAGTTTGGAAGTCCGAGGCAGACAGATCACTTGAGGTCAGGAGTTTGAGACCAGCCTGGCCAACATAGTGAAACCTCATCTCTACTAAAAATACAAAAATTAGCCACGTGTGGTGGTGCACTCTTGTAATCCCAACTACTTGGGAGACTGAGGTAGGAGAATCGCTTGAACTCGGGTGACAGAGGTTGCAGTGAGCCGAGATCACACCATTGCTTACCAACCTGGGAAACAGAGCGAGACTCTGTCTCAAAAAAAAAAAAAAAAAAAAGATTCAAACCTAAATCTAGCTGCTAACCCTGGGTACTTTCCACCAATGGACTCTCTCAATAATACAAAAATTAGGTAGATATCAAGTGGAAATTCAAAGACCCTAGTTTTCACAAATAAAATCTCAAATCCATAATGAACAGACATAAATTCATTTCAGATGTGTCTGTGTACATGCATCTTCTAATCAACTTCTAATCAACTTTCTTGATTGAATTCAAATTTAATAGACTTTAAAATAAAAATGGAATTGGTTTTATTTCCTTTGCATTTATGGAGCACCTGCTATGGTTCAGGCACTGCTTCAGACACTGCTTCAGACACCAGGGACATGAAGGCCATGCTGGTTTCAATATCTGTCATTAACTCTTTAACAGCTGCAATTGTGGGCACTATAGCAGGTTTTCAAATATATTAATTTAAAAGGACTGATAATACAGCTATAAAGTCTTATTAGTTGGTTCAGCTTACCTCTTCTAAATGCACATGACAATTAACCAATAATGCACAAAAGCATTTTATACTGCATCTTTGTTTTTATACTTCTGTTATAAATTTAAAGTGGAAAGAATGTCGGATTTGTGGCCAGCACTGCGGTATACCTGCATTGTGACTTTGAGCTTCTGTGAGCCTCAGTTTTTTCATGTATAAAAATGGGGATGCTAGGCAGGCATGGTGGCATTCACCTCTAGTCTCAGCTACTCGGGAGGCTGAGACAGGAGGATGCCTTGAGCCCAGGAGTTTGAGGCTACAGGAAGCCATGACTGCACCACTGCACTCCTGCCTAGGCAAGAGACTGCAACCCCGTCTAAAAAAACTTTTTTTTTTTTTTTTTTTTTTAAATGAGGATGATGCTAACCATCTTACAGAGCTACTATTTGGACTTTTTTTTTTTTTTTTTTTTTGAGACAGAGTCTTGCTCTTTCACCCAGGCTGGAGTGCAGTGGCGCAATCTCGGCTCACTGCAGGCTCCACCCCCCGGGGTTCATGCCATTCTCCTGCCTCAGCCTCCAGCGTAGCTGGGACTACAGGCGCCCGCCACCTCGCCCGGCTAATTTTTTGTATTTTTAGTAGAGACGGGGTTTCACCGTGTTAGCCAGGATGGTCTCGATCTCCTGACCTCGTGATCCGCCCGCCTCGGCCTCCCAAAGTGCTGGGATTACAGGCATGAGCCACCGCGCCCGGCTATTTGGACTCTTTAGCACAATGTTCAAGCACCTCCATAATCTCCTTTCCAGTCCCATCTATGGCTCTATCACTCTAAATAGCTTGGGATCCCACCTGTTTGAACAATTTGCTTTTTCCAACAGACTAAATACTTCCCACACCTCCATTGCTCTGTTTGGTTCCTTATCCAGGGCTGCCAGCTCTCAGGATTGCCCACGGAAATCTCCTGTTTGGAAACCTCCCTGACAGTTCCAGTGTGAACTAAGAGCTCCCTCCTCAGCACTTCCCCAGCACCCAGCCCATATTTCCAGTATAGAGCTTCACTTTTCCTCCAATTATTGATTATCACCGGAACCATGTCTTAGTCATCTCTGTTTCCCTCACAGTACTCAATGGTGCTCATGTAAAATGGCCTTGATCAATGCTGATCAGTGAGGATGTGATTCTCTGCCATGTAATAAAATCCCTTGCAAGACTCCAATAAAGAAATGATTTTGAGGGAAGATAAGCGGCCATCCGTTTGGATGGTACACTCCTCTCCTGAAAAGGCTTTTGAGTATACACATCCCCAAATATACATGAATATAAGTTCAGTTAACTCCCCATATACATATACCTATTAGTTTATAAAATATGTATATGCCCTACCGTATTAACATATATTGTAAAGTATATAGAACTACACATATATAGAAGCTATATTTTTTTTAATGAAGAGTTTTAATATTTTCTTTTTGCACCCCAGGAAACGGCCTTGCACAAAGAAAACCTAATCTTGGCTGAGCAGCTATACTTTCTGGTAGAAGAAAGGAAATCATATTCTACTTTCCCTAGATTATTCCCTAACGTTGACTATTTCCTCCCTCTCTTCAGGTTCGATTACAAGACCACCAACATTCTTCAAACGTTAGTGAAATAAAACAGGAGGAGGGTTTTGAGCTCTGGATCCTCAGCCTGGAAATGTCACAATTTAATCCCAAAGGTTTGCAGTGAAGTTGTAAGCATGACAGTGTGAAACTCGACAGATTATTCTTGAATTCTTTGTTTGTTTTCATTGTGACCTGACTCTCCCAGGGTGTGTGGTCATATGACTTAAATAGAGAAAAAATTGTCAAAACAGTATTGAGGAGTTATCACTTTTACCATCATTTTTATGGGCATCTTAAAATATCTAATCTAATACTATAGTTATTATTAGTAGTAGTATTTAGTATTTTTAGTATTATTATAGTTTTATCTGTATCTTAAAGAAAAAGTCAATAAATATGAAAACAGAGTTTGTTTTGAGAATGTATGCAAGTGCCCTCCATGTTAAAACCATTTCAATTTTGTGTGCATGCATATGTGCGCACACACACACACACACACACACGGAGAAGATGAGTGAATATCCTATTCACAAAAGTTACAAGGATTATCTCAGGGTGGTGGGATGAAGATTATTTTTGTTTTCTTCTTTGTGTATGTTTGTAATTTCTCGAGCATTCTATAATGGCCAGATTTTTGTTGTTGTTTAACAACAGTATGCATACCAACAATTATAAATCATTTACCTAGATTCTTATATTGTAAGCTTCCAGATAGAAATTTTTAAAATACCTTTCGGAGTCATTGGCATCTAGAAGAAAACTATATATTATTTCTAAGTTGTATGCTGCATTTTAATTGTAACACAATTTTTTTGTTTTAGACAGAATCTCACTTTGTTCCCCCAGGCTGGAGTACAGTGGCATGATCTTGGCTCACAGCAACCTCCATCTCCCTGGTTCAAGCAATTCTCCCTGTCTCAGCCTCCCCAGTAGCTGGGATTACAGGGGTTTGACCATGTTGGCCAGGCTGATCTCGAACTCCTGACCTCAGATGATTCGCCCGCTGCAGCCTCCCAAAGTGCTGGGATTACAGGCGTGAGCCACCGCATCCAGCCTAAAGTGCGATTTTCTTACATGAAACCAAAATACATTAAAAAATTGTGTTACGCCGGCGTGGTGGCTCACGGACGAAACCCTGTGTCTACTAAAAATAGAAAAAATGAGCCGGGCATGATGGTAGGTGCCTGTAATCCCAGCTACTCGGTAGGCTGAGGCAGGAGAATTGTTTGACTCCAGGAAGCAGAGGTTGCAGTGAGCAGAGATGGCACCACTGCACTCCAGCCTGGGCAAGAGAGTGAGACTCAGTCTCGAGAAAAAAAAAAGAAAAAGAAAAACTGCATACTGCATTTTAAATCAAATGCTTTATAAAAGACCTCCACTTACCTAGATTTTAGACACATTTTGTCTTTTAGACACAAAGAGTGGCAGAGGGTGGTTGCAGAGGAGCTTGTAAAATAAAGGAACCAAGGCAGAGCTGATGGGAAGCAGAAAGGAAGATCCTAAATTGGGAGGTGTGTCTGTCTGAACAAGATTAAGATTCAAGTAAACTCCAATCGAAACATATGATATTCCCTGTAAGGAAAACCGTGGCTGAGTGCCTCTGTGGACAGCATAAGCCTGCCTAAAAGTCTTCTATTGGGTTGGGCATGGTGGCTCACACCTGTAATCCCAGCACTTTGGGAGGCCAAGGTGGGCGTATCATGAGGTCAGGAGTTCGAGACCAGCCTCGCCAACATGGTGAAACCCCGTCTCTACTAAAAATATAAAAATTGGCTGAGAGTGGTGGCAGGTGCCTGTAATCCCAGCTGCTCGGGAAGCTGAGGCAGGAGCATCATTTGAACCCAGGAGGTGGAGGTTGCAGTGAGCTGAGATTGTACCACTGCACTCCAGCCTGGGTGACAGAGCGAGACTCCATCTTATACACACACACACACACACACACACACACACACAGTATTCTATTGAATGCAAGCAATGAAAACAGGGCTCTTTTTAATCAAGTGGAAAAGACTTTCAAGAAGTGAAGATCATTGGGACCACGATATGGACTTCCCCTGTATTTGCCATATATTAACAATGATTCACATACGCATTTCATGGTATCTTGCTTAACACATTGCAAAGCCCTCTTACCACTGTAAAACAGTACATGTCCTTGAGAAGTATGGTAGCAGAGCCATAAAACACATCTCCCTAGCCCAACACTTCTCATCTCTGGAATGCATGCCAACTGCTTTAGGAGTTGCTCTCAGTTGCTGTCTATGATCTTGACTAATGTCAGGGGACTTCCTGATTTCCCCCTGTGACAGAGCATTCTGTTGGCTTGCAAAGACAAACAGTTGAGGACTCACAACAATCATTTTACACATCAAATCCTCAACTTGGGCTGTCAACTCTGAGAGTAGACGCCACTTCTCATTTGCTTGGCATCTGCTCACCAAGCTTCCTCGAGAGCAGGAGCGGCCTTTCCATGGGCATGACAGCCACCTCTGTCCACTAGTTACAGGTAGACAACTCATGGAAGCAAGGTCTGCATGCCTTTTTTTTTTTTTTTTTTTTTTTGAGACGGAGTCTTGCTCTGTCACCCAGGCTGGAGTGCAGTGGCGCGATCTTGGCTCACTGCAAGCTCCGCCTCCTGGGTTCACGCCATTCTCCTGCCTCAGCCTCTCCAAGTAGCTGGGACTACAGGCGCCCGCCACCACACCCAGCTAATTTTTTTTTTTTTTTGTATTTTTAGTAGAGACAGGGTTTCACCATGGTCTCAATCTCCTGACCTCGTGATCCACCCGCCTCAGCCTCCCAAAGTGCTGGGATTACAAGCGTGAGCCACCACACCTGGCTGCATGCCTTTTATAAAAACAAAAATACAGTTTTTTTTTTATTGTACTTTAAGTTTTAGGGTACATGTGCACAATGTGCAGGTTTGTTACGTATATATCCATGTGCCATGTTGGTGTGCTGCACCCATTAACTCGTCATTTAGCATTAGGTGTATCTCCTAATGCTATCCCTCCCCCCTCCCCCCCACCCCACAACAGTCCCCGGAGTGTGATGTTCCCCTTCCTGTGTCCATGTGTTCTCACTATTCAATTCCCACCTATGAGTGAGAACAAAATACAGATTTTTAAAAAGTAAATACATCGGCCATACAGAATTCGAATTCAGGCATGCACTGGAAAAACAACATACTCACTTTGCTTTTGAAATATCAATTCTAGGGTTTATGGGATAGCTGGTTAACATTTTCCTTTTTTTAGATGCAGCCTCGCTCTGTCACCCAGGCTGAAGTGCAGTGACATGATCTCAGCTCACTGCAACCTCTGCCTCCCGGGTTTAAGCAATTCTCTGCCTCAGCCTCCTGAGTAGCTGGTATTACAGATGCATGCCACCACGCCCAGCTAATTTTTTTTTTTTTTTTTTTTTTTTTTAGTAGTGACAGGGTTTATCATCTTGGCCAGGCTGGTCTTGAACTCCTGACCTCATGATCCACCCACCTCAGCCTCCCAAAGTGCTGGGATTACAGGCGTGAGCCACTGCGCTCGGCCCTCACATTTTACTTTCAATCCAAGAGTCTAATTTGTGGGTTCAGGACATCTAGACCTTAGCTAATCATGTAATTTTAACTACGGAGTCTTCTTTCTGGGGATCGAGGTGAACTGACCCTTTGAGTTCTTATTTCATTTAACATCCATATAAATCTGAGCCCCCCTACCACATACTGTAATGGGGTAGGTTTAGCATTTCCCCAGTATCTGTAAGAATTCTCAGGAACCTCCTGGTGTTCTTTGTCGTCTCTCACCCTGACTTCTGTGTCCAGTAAACTCTGCCTCTTGCTCCCTGCAGCTGCTCTATTCTCCATCCCGCATTTCCAAGGACCAATCTCTAGGCTTTATTCCCCAGGTTGCACTAACACAAGCTCTTATGAATAGTTACCTTTCCCTAAAGTCTTGGGACCAAAGCAGTCACATCATGGTATAGAATAGACAGCAACTTGAAAACAAATGAAGACATCTCTGTGCAAAAGGCCTAGCCTATCTGTAATCCTCCAGGCATTTCTTCCTGGTTTCCTTCTCTTTGGCAAGTTGACAAGCCTCCTCTTTCTTTGAACCCAGAGAATCCTCTTCCTACCTACCTCTCTTCTTTCCATTCCAAGGCTCCTTGACTTCCTCACCCACTGGAGAAGACTAAAATGTTCTGCTAATTTGTTATATGAAATAATTTAGTTATTTTTGTTGCGACTTCTTTGTTCCATAGGGATCAGAGAAGCCAGATGTTTTCCTAACAAAATAGTATCCCATGCCTTGCCCAATGGTCCCCTCTCCCTTGCTTGTTAATCCAGAGCAGTATTTTTTCTGTGTGTTTAGAATAACCACTTTGTTTCCCTCCCACTAAACAAGAGATACACTTATGGACCATAAGTGTATCCATATCCATCCAGAATTTTCCTTTTTTAAGACTTGGTTCTAAATTATTATAGTCTTTTTCTATGTGAATCCTCCTGGGGAACTCCTAAAGAAATAACCCCAAGACAATCAAACAAATAAAAGCTATGTTCAGGAAGATATTCATTGCAGAGTTATTGTAATAGTAAAAATTTGAAAACAACCTGGAAGTCCAGCAATGGTTAAGTAAATGATTATATAGCTACTCAGTGGAGTATTCTATAATCAGTAGAAGGATAGTCAAAAAGACATAAAGCAATAAGGAGAATAACTACGATATAGCACATTTCAAAAACAGGATGTAAACTTATATAGATGATGGTAGCAAACCATGTTTCCAAATGCATGTTTAGGAAGCATTTGGAAAGAAGTGTCAGAAAGTGCAAAGGCAGGTCGTGTCAGAGTAATAAGGACTATGACTTTTTGCTTGTTTTTCTCTATATAGCAAATTCTCCATAATAAAATTATATTCATTCTATTAGGTGTAAATGTAGAAATTAAGTTATTATTATTATTTTTCGAGATGGAGTCTTGCTCTGTCTCCCAGGCTGGAGTGCAATGGTGCGATCTTGGCTCACTGCAACCTCCGCCTCCTGGGTTCAAACGATTCTCATACCTCAGCCTCCCGAGTAGCTGAGATTACAGGCATTCGCCAAGCCTAATTTTTTTTGTATTTTTTGTAAAGATATGGTTTTGCCATATTGCCCAGGCTGGTCTCAAACTCCTGGCCTCAAGTGATCTGCCCACCTAGGCCTCCCAGAGTACTGGGATTGCAGGTGTGAGCCACCACACCCGGACTAGTTTTTAAAATAAATATAATTTTAGCATTTGGGATCATCCTGAAAAATATAAAATTTTAAGTCAAAGAATTGAGATAAACAGTTATGTGTAAGCCTAGCGTTTCATACAAATCTCTATGAGATGTCTAAATTCTATGTGATAAATTCATCTTCTATTTTTTTTAACTTTAAATTTTAGTGGGTACATAATAGGTGTATACATTTATGGGTTACGTGAGATATTTTGATTCAGGTATGCAATTCATAATAATCACATCAGGGTAAATGGGGTATCCATCACCTCAAGTATTTATCCTTTGTGTTACAAACAATCCAATTGTACTCTTTCAGTTATTTTAAAATATACATTAAATTATTTTTTACTATAGTCACTCTGTTGTGCTAGCAAATACTAGGTCTTATTCATTCTATTTTTTGTAGCATAAAATTTACCTTTTATTGATTTCAGTGGTACCCTTCTCTCTGGAATGTGGTCAAGAAACTGGTAAAAGTAAAAAGAAAAGGATTCTAGCAAGCAAAATAAACGTGAAAGCCTACACACTTAACTCACAGCCTCTTACTAAAAGCCAGTGAGGCTCATTCTTGCCACAATTCTAAGCTAGAATTTCTAAGCCACAGTATGTGAGAAGCAGGAAATTGAAAACTGGATGGGGTTGCAAAAAGTGACATTTGCAGTGGTGCACGGTGGCTCACTCCTGTAATCCCAGCACTTTGGGAGGCCGAGGAAGGCGGACCATGAGGTCAAGAGATCGAGACCATCCTGGCCAACATGGTGAAACCCCGTCTCTACTAAAAATACAAAAATTAGCCGGGCATGGTGGTGCGCACCTGTAGTCCCTGTTATTCGGGAGCCTGAGGCAGGAGAATTGCTTGAACCTGGGAGGCGGAAGTTGCAGTGAGCCGAGATCGTGCCACTGCACTCCAGCCTGGGTGACAGAGAGACTCCGTCTCAAGAAAAAAAAAAAGAAAGGAAAAAAAGTGACATTTGCCAGCCTCACAGTGAAGTCCAGAGGTAGGGAAAACCACCCCAAGTGGACCAAAACATTTTGAATATGAGTTAATATTGGATGCCAGGCATAATTATATTCCAGCATTTTCCATGGCAGTTGGCTGTCATAATGACATCAGATGCTTCAATGGCAAGACTTAACCTAGTTGGGTCACTGTCTAGTCAGAGAAACATGTGGAATACACATTTTAGAAAGAATTTCACTTAATCTGGTTTCTTTTCAAAATGTATTTTTGGTGCTTGTTTTGCCTTAAAACACACACACACAAGCAAACAAACAAAAAGAAACCACAAACTACAAGGGATTGCTCACTCCTCCATTACAGGCAATGCAAGAGTTATACTTGAGCTTTTCTGGAAAAAGTGGCAATTTATACAAGCAATCTTCTCACATATTCCTCATTTTGCTCTGTTGCTAATAAAGCACTCTGAGAACAATATTTCAGCCTCAAAGCTTGCAGCATGTCCTTTGGCCTCGTTTTGCAGACCCTCCTCCACCCACGCTGGTTTTCCTTTTACACCCGGTGTCTCCACTCGCTTATCGCACGCTTGAGCTATACCAGTCTCCAGGGAATTAAAATGGAGATATGTAAATGTCAGTTGCTATTATAGCTAACAAGAAACTCTTCCGCCTGGATCTCTGAGCACTGCAAGCCCTGAGAGATGCCAGCGTATCACAACAGTCCCGGCTGTTTGGAAAGTTTTCAGGTTGTTTGCTTTAATGGATTTGCTCCAAGTGAGGCGCATGTTTTTCAAAAAACGAATGCCAAAGATAACAAAAAATGCAAAGGAGAGGAGAAAGGGAGACTTAGCCCGAGTACAGGAGTGAACCAGGATAAGACTTACTAAACAGCAGAATGTTCAAGGGCACCTGAATCTCTCCCACATTTAGAATGACCCAGAAAGACTGAGGTTAAAAACAGTGTACATAGTCACTTAGAAAACAGTGATTTGGGACCCAGAATATGTTTTACATCTTCTTCATGTCACTTGGAGCATAGGTCACTGTGTTATTCTGTTACTTAAGCTGTTTACAGCTATATTTGAGTGGTCTTTGTTGACAAAGTTGTTTCCAAGTAATTTTCTAAAAACATTCTGATTACTGTTCCCTGTCATTAGCTACTGTAATTTGTTTTCTGGGTTGATGGTCAGCACGATAATTGCATTTAGAACACTGAATGGGTTTCCATGATCGTTTGGTGCATTTGTGTTAAACTTATTGCTGTTTCTTGAACCCACTTTAGATTTAAAAGAGTATGCCATTTACATATCTAAAGAAGATAATGGAAAATGATTATTTTTGTGTTATTATAATTTAGCATTTATGTAGCATTTATATTTCTACAGGCATTACAATCATTTATGAATTACCCAACGCTGTACCCTTGAGCCCTAAGCCATTTGGATTCACTCTGATTTCTAGATAAGCCACGAGGCTGGGGAAGGGTAGTTGGCTGATGAGAGGTTCCTCCTTTCCTGTTAGGATTCCCACCCTTTTTCCAGGACACCCCACCCAACTGGGATCTGCACAGGCTGGCTTCATTACTTTGTTTGAAGTTTTGTGTTTGATGTTCTTTGAAAGTGTGTATAAAATATATTCCAAAGTCACATATAGATTATTTTTGGATTATCTGATGTTTTGGATATTTCCTATCATTATTCACTTCCATTCATTCATTTACCCCTTCATTAAACCCTGAATTGAGCACTCCCTTCTATTTCAGGCAATGAGTTAGGCTCTGGGGAGAGGAGAACTACAGTCTTACCATGCAGATAATTAAGAACACAATGGAAAACACGGTCAGATGAGATGTGTCATGCCTTCCCAAGAAACCAGTGGAATTGTTTCTTTTTGGAAGGTCAGGGGCAGTGTGTTTTGAGCTGGAACTTGAAACTCCAGTTTTGTGTTTATGCATTGGGTGGGAGATGGGGAGGGGAGGCTGAAGAAGAGATGGAGATAGACAGCGTTATTCCAGGCAGACAAAACAACCTGGAAAATGGAAACTTGGAAAACAGTCACTTATTTGCCCGGTTGGAGGGTTTTTTTGGTAAGGAATGATGGTAAATAAGGCTGGAAAACTGTTTTGGTGGAAGGTTCTAGATGACCTGGAGCTGTCTGCTTAACAGAGTGAACTTCTCTGTTAAGCAATGACTCCACAATTGGACTACAAGTGATTGGAAGTAGCCAGAAGTATTGAGAAAGCAATAGATATCACTGCATACACTGTATGGGATAAAGTTAGAGAGATTAATTATGTGGATGTGAAACCCAGAGACCAGATAACCAGGAGAACCAAAGCAAGGCCTAATACGTGTATTAGGAAGGAAAATTGAGAATTAGGCAAGTGATAAATTATATTAAAGCATGGTGAAACCAACAAGAGTGACTGGGGAGAGTTTTCTGATTTTCTACCAATAGATAAATCATTTCTTAAAGATCATGGTCTTCACTCACTCATGTATTCATTTACTTGTGGGCTATTAAAAGGTTCAATACCATGTGAATGTCCAATCTTACTCATAGATTCCTCTGCCTCCATACCCTTCTGACTAGTGTCAGAACCTAATCTGACTGTTTCTAGAAGGCTTGTTTTTGAGACCCTGGAAGTATTTGTTATTGTACTGAGTATATCAGCAAGGCCAGCACAGGTCAGTGTGTGGTTTTTACATGGATTTTTGCTAAATGACACCCCCTCCCACCATTAAAGGATGAATTCCACACACCCACTCCCCCACCACATTCACATGTTGAAGTCCTACTGCCCAATATCTTAGAATGTGACCTTATTTGGAGATAGGTTTGTTACAGAGGTAATCAAGTTAAAATGAGGTCATTAGGGTGGACCCTAATGCAGTCTGACTGGTGTCCTTACAAAGGGAGAAATCTGGACACAGAGACATGCACAGAAGAAAGGCAATGTGAAGAGACCCAGTAAGAAGATGGGCATCTACAGCCAAGGAGAGAGGACTGAGCAAATACTCCCCTCTCAGCCCTCAGAAGGAACCAGCCCTTCGAAAGGCCGAGGTGGGTGAATCACTTGAGGTCAGGAGTTCGAGACCCACCTGGCCAACATGGTGAAACCCCGTCTCTACTAAAAATACAAAAATTAGCTGAGCGTGGTGGTGGGTGCCTATAATCCCAAACATTTGGGAGGTGGAGGGAGCAGAATCGCCTGAACCCAGGAGGTGGAGGTTGCAGTGAGCCGAGATTGTGCCACTAAACTCCAGCCTCAGCAACAGAGCAAGACTCCGTCTCAAAAAAAAAAAAAAAAAAAAAAAGGAACCAGCTCTGCTCACGCCTTGATTTTGGACATCCAGCCTCCAGAAGTGTGGGACAGTATCTTTCTGTCTTTTAAGCCACCCAGTTTGTAGTACTTTGTTAAGGCAGCCTTAGCAAACTAATACCCACCTCCAATACTTTGATCGTTGGAATTCCCTCTCCCTTCCTGTGTTCATCAGCATGAATAAGAACCCCCAGAACAGACAGTGCTTTGATGAGTTGCCGCCTTTTGAACAAAGTACTAGACAGTGATCCTGCCCTGAAAGTTTCCTTTGAGTTGTCCTGCTCAAATGATTGTGGGTATAAAAACAAGTGTTTGAATATTACTTTTTCTGGATCAAAAATATAAAAAGAAAGAGTTACTTTAGAGGTTGTCACAACTTTGGAGCCCGTGCCACACTGCAGCAGGTGCAGATTCTCACATAGACGGAACTCTTCTGTAAGAAGAGAGCACCAGTAGAATTCTAAGCAGGTTTGAAACACACATATGCTGTCTCTTGCTGAAGATGTGTGAATAAACTGGCACCCAAGTCAGCAGCCTCCTTGTCCTTTCTTTCTTAAAGTAATTTTCAAGACAAGCTCAAACAGTACTCTCACAGTTGGTTACTACAGGAGTTAATGACTCCAAGCTCAAAAGGAATGATTTTTTTTTTTTTTTAATTTTCCATTTGACAAACATCTCCCTAAGGCGACAGCTTTTACCCCCTGCCTACTCCCCTAGTTGAAGTTAGCGACCATGGATTAATTAGTTGAAGCCGAACCTCAGGAAGCACTAACACTTGTCCTTTCTTTTTAAGCATACTAAGTGTGTGTTAGAAGGCAAGTTAAGTCTAAATTACCTGGAAGTCTCTTGTTAGGCACACTGAAAGTTTCCTGCTAAATATTTTTTTACAAGGTACCCAAATTAAGGACCTTTCATCTCAGTAGGACTGACTCTCTATGAAGGCAGTTATTTGCCTACATGAAATACAGAGGTAACAAGGATGTGTCCCTCTCCAGAGCATTGCCTTCACTGGCTTATTGCAAATATCTAGATTTCATAACAAAGACATCAATTTTAGAATTAAGTATTACTTTCACTTCGCATCAAAATGTAACACTGTTGAAGAACTAATCTGTGAGTCTTACCGAATAACATATAAGACCCAGTGCAAAATCAAAATGTGGTACCCTTTGTTCAAAAAGCTAGAAAAAAGTGTCATTAAAGGTACTAAAATGTAATAAAGCCTTTCCTTTTCTTCTGTGGTCTTGAATTGTCATGATTTTTTAAAATAATTTTTAATTTAATGTCAAGTAAAGGAAACTTATTTTAAAAGACTAACATGAATTTTACCATTCATCTTTATATGAGGCAATGACTGTGTGTGTGTTTGTTTGTTCGTTTGTTTTTGAGATAGGGTCTCACTCTGTCACCCAGGCTGGAGTGCAGTGGTGCTATCACAGTTCACTGCAGCCTCCAACTACTGGGCTCAGGTGATCTTTCCACTTCAGCCTCCTGAGTAGCTGAGACTACAAGCATTCCCCGCCACACCAGGCTAATTTTTTGTATTTTTTTGTAGAGTCGGGTTTCACCATGTTGCCCAGGCTGGTCTTGACCCCCTGGGCTCAAGTGATCCTCCCACCTCAGCCTCCCAAAGTGCTGGGATTACAGGTGTGAGCCACTGTGCCTGGCCGCAATGACCATTTTAGGTGGCATTTAACTTGTGTGTGAAATCACCAAAATTACACAATTAGTATTTTATAGTTTGTACATGCATAAGTATTTTATTCGTGCCAGAACAGTGGAAACACTGCCCCAAATGATCACACCTGTTTACATTTCACTTCCTGACACTCACACTCTCTGTTTTTATCTCACTGAGGAGTAAGGAAGGTCTGAGAGGGAAGAGAACTATGGGTGGCCTATCTTTCTCTTTCCTTTCATGTTGTCATTTGCAGCTTATGTGGTTGGCTAATACAGGGGAGAAACATGAGTAAAAAGGGTAGGATAGAATGGGATTTCATGGTCATCCATACCTCTTTGAACACCATTGCCTTCTTTCTGTGTTTGAAGGAGGCCCTGGTTTGAAGGGAAAAGATGGTCCCTAGGGGCCTTCAGAGCCCCCTGATCACTGAGTCGTAGCCATAACACGCTTACCTTGTACTCATGCTGAGTCTCGCCAAATTCCCATGCACGTGGGTCCACTATAATTCTGTGCCTATGGGGTATGGTAAGCAGTTTATGTGAATGGTAAGGAATGGCTAAAGACACCCATATTTCTCATATCTTCTCTACTCACACGATGCTCCACCGTCCCATCAGACTTCACTTACAAAACACAAGTTCAAAGACAACATTATGAAGACTCTCAAAAGTCCCTGTGTCACTGCACGGGTTACACACCCATGAAGCTGGCCCTGGTACCACAATGTGCCATGTGAACGACAGTCATTTTTCTATATAGATGGAAAACTCTCATCTTTCACCTAAGCATGTTACAACATTTTATTTAGTAAATAACATGTCACTTTCCCCCTTAAATCACTGATTCCTTCCATCCCTCACTTCTTGGTCCTTACTATCTTCCACTTGCTCCCTTTCACTCTCAATGCCTATGTTACTCTCTCAGTATCTCTCAAGGGTGCTATGAAAATTTGGCTTGTTTTGTTAGCTATTATGGGTTGAATTTTCCCCTTCCTCCCAAAGAAATATATATTGACGTCCTATGTCCTATCCCTCGGTATCTCAGGACATGACCTTATTCGGAGACAGAATCTTTACAGAGGTAATCAGGTTGTAATGAGGTCATTAGGGTGAGCCTAATCCAATCTGACTGGTGTCCTTATAAAAAGGGGAAATTTGCACACAGAAACAGATACACATAAAGGGATGATAATGTTGTATTACTCAGATTGGATGGCTGTAACAAAAGACCACAGACTGGGCAGCTTAAACAACAGAAACTATTTTTCCCACAGTTTTGGAGGCTGGGAAAGCCAATATCAAGGTGCCTGCAGATTCTGTTACTGATGAGGGCTCTCTTCCTGGCTTGCACGCAGCCGCCTTCTTGCTGTGTCTTCAGTGGCATAGACAGAGAGTAAGCTCTCAGGTGTCTTAATCCCATCATGAGGGTCCCACCTTCATGACCTCATGTAAACCTAATTATCTCCCAAAGGCCTTATCTCCAAATACCATCACATTGAGGGTTAGGGCTTCCACGTACGAATTTTGGGGAGAAACGATTCAGTTCATTGCAGATGTAAAGAGACACAGGGAGAAGATGGCCATCTACAAACCAAGAAGAGAGGACTAACCACAGCCCCTCACAGTCCTGAGAAGGAACCAGTCCTGCTGACACCTTGATCTCAGACTTCAACCCTCTAGAATTATAAGAAAATAAATTTCTATTAATTAAACCACTTCGTTTGTGGTACTTAGTCATGACAGTCCTAGCAAACCAATACATTTGCCTTCCTTTAATCTCTTTATTTGTGTGAAGTTCTATAAAATATTGGAAACGCCTTTCTCCAAATACTTTGCTGCTTTTTGTGGTAAGCTACAACCAGAAACTCAGCCCATATCCAACCCTCCTGGAACATTTAAGGTATATTAAAATCTGTTAAGTCCTATTCTTGATAACACATGGTGGTAAGTAACTCAGCCCACCACTGAAAACATATACTTGGACAAGACAGTGAGACAATCCTAAACGTTAAGGGAGTTCATGGAGCCAGAGATAATGCTAAATAATAACAAGTGCTTACTATGTATCAGCATGTTGTATGCACAGACTCAGTTCTTATGACAATTCCATGATTTGAATTTTAATGCACTACTAATGAGGTAGGTACTACTATATCCCCTTTTACAGATGAGAAAGGTGAGTCATAGGGAAATCAAGGCACTTCCTTAATATCACACAACTAGTAACTGAAGAGGAGGGATTTAAACTCCAGCAGTGAGGATCTAGACCTTGATCTTTTAATCACTATACTCTTCTACCAAGATATTTAATTGTAGCAACAGAAAAACAAAATGAATTTGGACTTTACCTCACACCATATACAAAAATTAACTCAAAATGGATTGAAGACCTAAACATAGAAACAAACTATAAAACTTGGAGAAGAAAACAAAGATGTGAAAATTTTTGGCTTAGGATTAGGCAATGGTCCCTCAGATATGGTACAAAAAGCACAAAACAAAAACAAAAGAAAATGAGTTGGACTTTATCAAAATCAAAAACTTTTGTGCTTCAAAGGATACTACCAAGAAAGTGAAAAGACAATCTGCAGAAAAAGAGAACGCATCTGCAAATCACATATGTGACTAGTCAGGGTCTAGTATCCAGAATATATTAAAAACTCTTAACACTCAACAACAAAAAGGTAAACAACCCAATTTTAACAATTGTCATAGGACCTGAATAGGCACTTCTCCAAAGAAGATATACAATGGCCAACAAGCACATATAAAGATGGTCAATAGTACGTGATTAAGGAAACGCAAGTCAAAACCACAATGAGATACCACCTCACAATAAAAAGGGATAATAACAAATGTTAGAGAGGATGTGGAGAAATTAAAAGCTCATACCTTACTGGTGGGAATATAAAATGGTGCAGCCACTGTAGGAAACAGTTTGGTAGTTCTTCAAAAAGTTAAACATAGTGTTACCATATGACCCAGCAATTTCACTCCTAGGTATATACTCAAGAGACTAGAAACATATTTTTCACATTCAGGAGCAAAAACTTATACATAAATGTTCATAGCAGTATTATTCATACTAGCCAGAAAGTAGAAACAAAACAAATGTCCATCAACTGATAACTATATAAACAGAACATGGTATATTCATGTAATGGAATATTATGCAGTCATACAAAGAAGTTAATTACTAACACATGTTATACCATGGGTGAACTGTGGAAACATTATGTTACATGAAAAAAGCCAGGCAAAAGGTTATATATTATTTGATTCAACTTAAATGAAATGTCCATAATAGGCAAATTTATAGAGACAGTAAGTAGATTGTGGTTACCAGGGGCTGAGGGGAGAGGGAATATGGAGTGATCATTACTGGGCTTGGAATTTCTTTTGGGGATGATGAAAATGTTGTGAAATTAGATAATGGTGATTGCTGCACAGTCTTATGAGTATACTAAAAACTACTGAATTGTATACTTTAAGAGAGTAAATTGTATAGTATATGAATTTTATCCTTCTAAAAATATTTAGGTTCCTCAACTAAATTTTAGCCAAGATTAAAACAAAATGGGAAATACTTAATGTATTAGGATGTGCCTTTAGAGGAACAAAAGGTTTGCCCCTTGCCATTAATATATGTGCTCATTAAAAATCATGTTACTGCTCCAAAGATGACTCTCAAAATGACTAAAAATACTTGCCACAATCCGGGCGCCGTGGCTCATGCTTGTAATCCCAGCACTTTGGGAGGCCAAGGCGGGTGGATCACCTGAGGTCACGAGTTCAAGACCAGCCTGGCCAGCATGGTGAAATCCCATCTCTACTAAAAAAAATACAAAAAAGTAGCTGGGCCTGGTGACGGGCACCTGTAATCCCAACTACTTGGGAGGCTGAGGCAGGAGAATCGCTTGAACTCTGGAGGCGGAGGTTGCAGTGAGCCAAGATTGCAGCACTGCACTCCAGCCTGGACAACAGCTGGAGCATAACTCTATCTCAAAACAAACAAACAAACAAATAAATAAATAAAAATAACTTGCCACATACACTGATAATATGATTATGTCAGAACAGTAGATTGAGAATGTCTCTAAGTTGTTTTATGGAAAAAGGCAATTTCACTTTGCTTTAGACTAAAACTTCCTCAGAATAATTGGGAATTGAAACTCGCAAGCTTTAACATACACTTTTAAAGTCAGTAAATTCTAATAAGAGGGATAGATATTGACAATGCAGAATGTTTGGTTTTAATTTTGAGAAAGTTGATTGTGTTAACTGTTTGAGCCATGAGGATTAATTTCTGACCACCCAATTTGAATTTCCTTTAACTGAACAATGTGATACAAATGTAATGTTGAAGACCTGTCATCTTGGTCTTTGTTCCAGTTAGGGAAGACTACTAAGACAAATGGCACAGAAATCCCTATAATTGTCCCAGAGTTCATCAACCCATGTTTCAGAGAAACATACGCTTAGACGCAGATACAGAGCATGGTGTACCGATAGGGCTTTGTCACATCTGAACTTTCATCTTGACTCTACCATTGATAAAAGACTTTGGCCATGTTTCTTAATTTCTCTAAACATGAATTTTCCTATGTGCAAAATGGACAAAATCACATTTCCTTTGCAAGGCATTTGTCAATATTCAGTGAAATAAATTCAAAATGCCTGACGGGTAGTAGGTATTTATTAGATGTTAGCTGTATTGATGATGACTGATGTAAGGATCCTAAATCAGAAAAGTTCCTGCAGACCTAGCAATACCTAGGGCAGGGCTAAATGGCAAGTAGATTCTAAATAAATACATGTTAATTGATGAGTTATTTCATACCCGAAACAAGACACACAAAGATAAAAGCAGGTGACTGTCCTATCGCTAGGCCTTAACGTGTTCTCTTCTAACTTGTAAATGCACCTTTCCTGTTCATTAATACTGGCTAAGGGCAGGCTACTCTATCACATCATTTTCTTTTGATTACATTTTCCCCATCTAAGAAAGTTTACTTATTCTGAATTATGCCAAAGTGTATAATCTGGAAGATGAACAACTACTCCAGTTGGAAAGACCTGATTGTGTTTTAGCCATTGCTAGGCAAGTTGTAGCCTTTGTTATAAAATTACTATTTTAGGTGGGGCGCGGTGGCTCAGGCCTATAATCCCAGCACTTTGGGAGGCCAAAGAGAGCAGATCACCTGAGGTCGGGAGTTCGAGACCAGCCTGACCAACATGGAGAAACTCTGTCTCTACTAAAAATACAAAATTAGCGGGGCATGGTGGCATATGCCTGTAATCCCAGCTACTTTGGAGGCTGAGGCAGAAGAATCACTTGAACCTGGGAGGGGAAGGTTGCAGTGAGCCGAGATCACGCCATTGCACTCCAGCCTGGGCAACAAGAGTGAAACTCCATCTCAAAAATAGAGTAAAATAAAATAATAAAATTATTATTTTAACCAGCCAAATGCCTTTTGTTTCCAGATTAGTCTTTCCATGGTGCATGAAACTTTGATGTTATTTTCACTTTTACGCTAAATTTCACCAAATTAAAAACAAATAAAGAAACAAACCCAGCACACCCTGAATTTCAAAAGCAAAACCTCCTGTGAGTTTTTCTAATTCTCTATTTCAGCGATCTCTGCTTGTGACTCAGCACATTAGTGTTAGTTACCTTTGGACCATCCATCTAGCCATCTGCTTTCACTGGCAAAAGGAGACAATATTTGCTTGTTGTTCACTTATTTGTTTCAGGGGAGCTTTGTTGTATCTTAGTTTAAACCATACGTGTTAGCATTAGTCCAGTAAACAATGCAATATTTTTGGGTTAAACCAGTTTTAGACAGTAGTATTGAGCTATTACAGTAGATTGAATTAAGTACCACAGGATCAAGCTAGTACTGTGTGCACCCTTCTCTCTGAATTATAAATTACTATAAAATGTAAAAGTAAAAATGTAAGCTAAAGTCAAAGCATAAAATGAAAGAGTTTCTGCCATAAGGTGTTTAATCAAATATAATGTTTAAAACTGTCCAGCTAATTCTCAGATGCTCCCTGGCAAATTAACTAAAACCTAAAGTAACACAAAAGCTTGACTGTTGCCTCCTTCAAGATAAAATTTGGATCTATTGTTGGTAACAAAGAAAAATAACTTATTGGTTTCAGTGGCTCTCCCTCTGTCACCCTCCAAGTTCTGAGATAGCTAAAAGTCAGGAAAAACGTTAATGGCCAACCCAAGGGCAAATTCATTTATAGTTGTAAAATTAAGCCTCTGAAAAGCTGAAGCTGATTGCAATTCCAGGAAGACTGCTGAGGAAGAGACAGTCTAGCAGATCAATTAAGGAGGCTGCTGTTAACATCACCCTGGGGCCCACCCTTGGCCTGGTCAGCCCAATGCCCTGCTCCAAGCAGGAGCATTTTGTGTGCAAGGCTGGTAATTGCTGGGGGATATTAACTCCTCTCTGTAGCTTCCTCTCAACAGGCTGTTATTGATTTATTGTCTGCATATTTGTCTAAACCCTAAAGCTATTTATCTTTTCACCAGGGTAACAAGTTCTGTATGTATCCAGTCTGCTACATAAAATAGAACTTCTTTTTATTTTTCCCTTAAACTAGCTCCTTTAAGCTTCAAAAAGATTCTGAGATTTGGGGAACAAGTTCTTACACAGGTTTTCCCTAACTTTCATGACTTCATGGACTTTCATCAGCCTCCCCTCAGCTTTAGTCTTTTATCACCAATACTTTGATCCCAGCAAGCATCAAGAAACAGGTGCGAGAGGAGATGGTGAACTATGAGGTGGGGAGACAGGATGAAAGACACTTGGTGGGGGAGTTGAGGGAAGACGAAGGCTTGAAGGAGTGGTCATTGCATAAGAAAAGGCTTCTGGTAAAATACCAGTGATAACTTGGAATAAAGTTCTTCACATTAGTTTATTTGGCCTTTTCAAGTGATATGAACTTGAGAGAAAGCGATACAGGCTCAATCCCATTAGTATCCCTGCCAATAGGATTAAAAACAAAATCTTGTAATAATACTTTCTAAGTTACATACATTAAAATCTCATTGACAAAAAGGTCACCTACTGTATGAGTCCATTTGTGTGAAATGTCCAGAATAGGCAAATCTATAGAGACCAAAAGCAGATTAGTGGCTGCCAGGGGCTGGGGTGAGAGAATGAGTTTGGGGTTTTCTTTTGGGTTGTTTTAAAACTAGACAGAGGTGACAAATGCACCACATTGTGAATGTACTAAATGCCATTGGATTTAATATGGTGAATTTTATGTTAAGTGAATTTTAACTCAATTTTTAAAATGCAAAACAAAAAAACAAACCCTTATAGAATAAGAAAATAATTTGGACTTATCATTTAGCATTCATTGTAAAGGAACTTGATTATTACAATGCACATGAAAATTTACAAATTATAGCCCAGTTGCATTATATATATCATGCATATATAAAGAATTGAATATAACACATATTCAATTTAACAAATATTTGAGTATCAACAACATGCCAGCCACTTTGCAACTATTGGAACTTCATCAATGAAAAAGATAAACTTACTCCAGCCTTATGGAGTTTTCACAAATTATCCATGAAATCATCATGCAATTGATGCAGGATCTGGCCCCTTTGCCAGACTTGCGGCAGGGATGTCCCCTCTACTTGGCCCATCTTGCTCAGCCCCTTGCGGGAGGGAGCACGTGAGTGAGTGAGTGTGGGACCTGGCTGGCTGCTCCAGGCACTAACACAGTAGCAAGCTCTGTGCAGGGCCCACCGCCGGACCAGGTGTGTCACCTCGATGGGAATGCAGCAGTGCCTGGGGAGGGTTCCTGGGACCCTGAAGCCACAGAGGGAGTGTTACAGTGTCCTTTAAGTTCTGCTGTCCATGAATGGCGGTGATGGCAGTGTGTTAGCAGCCCAGTTGGCCCCTTGCCTTGTTGCATGGGGCGGCTGACCTCTGCCAGTAAGGGCAAAGGGCTGGTATGACAGGCTTTCTGGATACCCACACTTGGTGGATCATGAGCTCTTATTCGAAGTCCAAGAAAAGTGAGGTCACACAGACTGCTGAAGGATGATGAAGGTGGAGAATTGTACTGAGCGATGAAAACAGCCCTCAGCAGAGAGGGGAGCTGGAGAGGGGATGGGAAGGACAGGTTGTCTTCCCCAAAGTTAGGTTGTCTCTTCCCTGAAGTCAGGCTGTCTCCTCCTCTACTGACTGAGTCTGGGGTCTTTATAGGCACAGGATGGAGAGTGCTTGTTGATTGGTTTGCGAGTATGCAAAAAAGCTTAAAGTGAAGACACCCCTCAAAGGTGGGCATGACAGTGTAGAAAACCAATTAGGAGGCTGGGTATGGTGGTTCATGCCTGTAATCCCAGCACTTTGGGGGGCTGAGGTAGGCAGATCACGAGGTCAAGGAGTTCAAGACCAGCCTGGCAAACATGGTGAAACCCTGTCTCTACTAAAAATACAAAAATTGGCTGGGCGTGGTGGTGCGCGCCTATAGTCCCAGCTACTCGGGAGGCTGAGGCAGAAGAATCACTTGAACCTGGGAGACGGAGGTTGCAGTGAGCCGAGATCACGCCACTGCTCTCCAGCCTGGGAGACAGAGCGAGATTCCATCTCAAAAAGAAGAGGAAAAAAACCAATTAGGAAAGGGTAAGTATATGTAAAATAGGTGAAGAGTGGGGATCAATGAGAGGAAAGTGCGCCAAACAGGAAGACAAGTTCTCAATGTGGTCCACGAATTTAACTTGTAGCTTGGCTTTCAGGCTTTAAACTGTCTTCGGCTTGGAGGTGGGGTTTCACTGGGGACCTGCCCCATCTGCCTAGACATTTGGCTGCCTCCTGCCACTATCGCAGTGTGAGAAGCCTTATGACCGGGGAAGTACAGACAGCTGTGGGAGGGGGGTTTAACCCAGACTTAGAGGATCATGGAAGGTTTTCTACAAAAAATAACATTGAAATGGAGTTTAAAGGTGCCACTCATTCCACAAAAGTGTACTAAGCACCTAGAATGTCGTAGTCATTGATACAGGCCCTGGGGATATAGCAGGGAACAAAACAAAGTCCTGCCTTCATAAACCTTACATCACTTTATTGAGAGACGAACAAGGTAAACAAGTAAATATAAGAGTATAAGTAGGCCATGCATAGAGGCTCACGCCTGTAATCCTAGCACTTTGGGAAGCCGAGGCAGGCGGATCACCTGAGGTCAGGAGTTCCAGACCAGCCTGACCAACAAGGTGAAATCCCATCTCTACTAAAAATACAAAAAATTAGCCAGGCATGGTGGCAGGCGCCTGTAGTCCCAGCTACTCGCAAGACTGAGACAGGAGAATTGCTTGAACCCGGGAGGTGGAGGTTGCAGGGAGCTGAGATGGCGCCACTGCACTCCAGCCTTGGTGATGGAGCGAGACTCAGTCTCCAAAAAAAAAAGAAAAGAAAAAAGAGTATACGTGGCCCAGCGTGGTGACTCCCGCCTGTAATCCCAGCACTTTGGGAGGCTAAGGTGGGCGGATCACTTGAGATCAGGAGTTTGAGACCAGCCTAGCCAACGTGGTGAAACTCTGTCTCTACTAAAAATACAAAAATTAGCCAGGTGTGGTGGTGGGCGCCTGTAATCCCAGCTACTCAGGAGGCTGAGACATAAAAATCGCTTGTACCCGGGAGGCGGAGGTTGCAGTGGAGATTGCGCCACTGCACTCCAGCCTGGGCGACAGAACAAGACTCTCAAAAAAAAAAAAAGGAGTACAAGTGATAAATGCCATGGAGAAAAATAATATAGAGATGGCCAGTAGAGAGTTGTGGAGGGAGGGTAGAGAGTTGTGGTGAGGAAGGAAGGGTGCAAGTGCAGCTTCATACAGCTGGGTCAAGGATTCCCTCACCAATAAAGTGATATTTGAGCCAAAACTCAAAAGTTAGGAAGGGAGCCAGGTTGCTGCCTGGAGAAACAGCAGTCCAGGAAAAAATAGTAGCTGCAAAGACCCAGACACAGAAACATTCTTGGTCAGCTCAAGGAATAACAGGGAGAGTGGTGGGCCTGGGATACCATGAGGGAGAAAGAGAGAAGGAGAGGGAGACAAAGAGAGAAAGAGAGAGAGAGAGAAAGGAAGGAAATACAACTGCGGGGACTGCTTGTGGCCTTGTTGCCTGACTGAGGTGTGAAGACTAGACGTTTTGTGCAGAGCAGTGATTTTATTTATTTATTTATTTATTTTTGAGACGGAGTCTCGCTTTGTCGCCCAGGCTGGAGTGCAGTGGTGTGATCTCAGCTCACTGCAACATCTGCCTCCCGGGTTCAAGCGATTCTCCTGCCTCAGCCTCCCAAGTAGCTGGGTCTACAGGCATGTGCCACCACGCCCAGCTAATTTTTGTATTTTTAGTAGAGAGGGGGTTTCACCATGTTGGTCAGGCTGGTCTCAAACTCCTGACCTCCTCAGCCTCCCAAAGTGCTGAGATTACAGGCGTGAGCCACCACACCCGGCCCAGCGCAGTGATTTTGAAAGGACCCCTCCAGCCTCTGTGCTGAGAAAACTGACTGTAGGGGCACAGATAAGGAGGCAGGAAAGTGAGTTAAGATGCTGTTGCAAGCTGGGCACGGTGGCTCAAGCCTGTGATCCCAGCACTTTGGGAGGTGGAGGCGGGCGGATCACAAGGTCAGAAGATCGAGACCATGCTGGCTAACACGGTGAAACCCTATCTCTACTAAAAATACAAACAAATTAACCGGGTGTGGTGGCGGGTGCCTGTAGTCCCAGCTACTTGGGAGGCTGAGGCAGGAGAACGGCGTGAACCTGGGAGGTGGAGCTTGCAGTGAGCCGAGATCCCGCCGCTGCACTTCAGCCTGGGTGACAGAGCGAGACTGTCTCAAAAAAAAAAAAAGAGCTGTTGCATTTCAGAGACAAGAGTGCTTTGGGCCAGTATAGACATGGAAACAGTAAGAGATGGCTAGATTCTGGATAGATGTTCTTTGAAAGTGGAACCAACAGCTTTGCTGATGGATTGGATGTGGGTAATGAGAGATGGGATGATGATACCAAGGATTTTGGAGTTGCCATTTGCTAAGATGAGGAATACTGCAGGAAAAACAGGTTTGCTGGATGGGAGTCAGAAATTCAGGTTTGGAATGTGTTAGGTTTGAGATACCTAGGAGACATCCCAGGGGTGAGAAGCAGGAGTTCAGGTAGAAGTCTGGACTGGAGAAATAAATGTGTGAGGCATCAGAAACAGATGGTATTTAAGCCATAAAACAGAATGAGATTACCTAGGTGTGAGTTACCCCATGTTTGAAAGTCAACTAAAAACCAGACAGCCCCAAGTCTTAGGCTAAGCAGATCATTTTTGTGGGGAGGGAAGAAGTCATAACAGAGCTTGGAAGCTCAGCACATATTTATATGCCAGATCCAGTTTTTACCAGACGTCTCAAAATGGTTCAAGAAAGTCAACGCATATGTACAGACAGGAAAGACAGCAAGTCTCCAAAGATAGATAGGAGCTGATTTAGAAGGGAGAGGGGAACAGTTATCGATCACAGCTTGCTTGTTACATGGCCTCATCTGCCCTGTAGATTCCAGGGAAACTGCGGACTTAATAACAATATCCTAGCTCGAGAAATCTAGAAGCGCAGAAGGGAGTGCCTATGAGTTTATCCCATCCTGTTTCCTTTTGTTTTATTATTTTCAATGGGCACTTGTAATTTTTAGTAAGACAACTGAAGAATCTTTTCAGCATAAACGGCATAAGAATTTTTAACCAACAAGATCCTTTCTTTCTCACTCTTTTCAACCAGCAAAATAGTAAGGGAGAGACCAACTTTTGCTACTGAAAGGACTGATTTTTTTTTTTTTTTTGAGACGGAGTTTTGCTCTGTCACCCAGGCTGGAGTGCAGTGGCACAATCTCGGCTCACTGCAATCTCTGCCTCCTGGGTTCAAGCAATTCTCCTGCCTCAGCCTCTGGAGTAGCTGGGACTACAGGTGTGTGTCACCACGCCCGGCTAATTTTTTGTATTTTTAGTAGAGATAGGGTTTCACCATTTTAGCCAGGATGGTCTCAATCTCCCGACCTTGTGCTCCACCTGCCTCGGCCTCCTAAAGGACTGATTGTTTTATAGAACTTGATGTTGGGATAAAACTAGGGACCAGTGGTCCTAAATGCCCATTCCGTCCTCTAGCTGGTGGAAGTACTAGTAGCTCCTTAGGACATGCATACCCTTTAACATGTAGTTAATTATCAAAGATACATTTGCAACACTATGTTAATGCAGATAAGAAATGTTGCTGCCTCTTCTCATAAAGTTTTCAAGTAAATGGTTCTTTATGGTTGCCCTACAGGTTATTGTTGGTTTGTCTTATTAATTTTTCCTTGGCTCTCACTCACCCAGACTCCTCATTGTTGACTGAGAACTCCTACATTTACTGGTAACCTTATTAGAATTAGACTCTGTATTTCATAATCTATGATGGTAACATTTTGTTCAATTTACTGACACACTTAACTTGACCAAAATTACTTGAGCAGAAAGCTCTGTAAGAACCATTGATTGCTTTTATTCCTTTCCTGGGGCAAAATGCTTCAACTTCCTATAAGACAAGATCCTTCTCTTCAGAACCAGACCTGTTTCCCAGCAAAACCAACAACAACTCTCACTGTTATTCCCAGTTGTTAATGGGCATGAACAACAGGATCTGCTCTGACATAGCCAACCACACAGATGGAAAGATTTGGTGGCCTTTCCCTGGTATGATTTAAGGACAGTGGAGAAGTCTGTATACAGAAATCTCTCCCAGACTCCCTGAGCCCTGCTGCCTGAAACTCTACCATTAATGAATTATTTCTTTACATTCAGGATTGTCTTCTGGAAAACGATCTTCAAAGGGGCACCATATTTAAGTCAGTTTGGTGGCCAAGAGGGTGGGAAGGGGGCACTACAGAAAGAGAAAAAGAGGAAGAGAGTTGAAATAAAGGTGGTAACACAAGACTTTGTGTGCTGACAGTCCTATTAAAGGCTGTATTGCAACACTGGTGCAACCAGAGCGGGTAACAATTATGAGAGAATGATTCCAGTATGGCTCAAACCCACACGCACATACCTAATGTGGTCTTATTATTTATTTATGTGAAAGCTTAATAAATAAGTACAGATTCAACCTGATTTGTAATCAGCCTACTAACTCAATACAAATTATAGGTTCCTTTAAGACAGTGATTTTCAACCGTAGGCAATTTCACCCCACTCTCCCAGAGGTTATTGGCGATATCCGAAGACATTTTTTGGTTGTCACAAGTGTGGGGGTAGGGAAGAAGTTCTACTGGCATCGAATGTGTGGAGGTCAGAGATGATGCTAAACATCCTATAATGCTCAGGACAGCCTCTTCCCAATTGTCCATCCCCAAAGTCAACTGTGCCGCAGTTGAGAAACACTGCTTTAGGATTATAGGCAAGTCGCCAGGCTTGCAGATATGATAGAATTGTGATGTAACAATTTTCTCTTATGCTTTGCACTGGAGCACAAATGCACGCATACAAACCATGAACATGAAATGCAGCCTCTGTTTGTTATTTGTCTACAGAAATTCGTCATGATGTCCAGCCCCACAGTCTGCTATTTGGAGAGTTGGTTTTCAGGCCCCTTGTTTGACCTATTCCCTACCACCTCAGTAGCCAGAAGAGGAGCAGCTAGGAATCTTAGCCAATTCATAGGAAGAGGCTCCGGGCCCCTGTTCAAGTGACACTCCTAATCAGTAAGTTCTTTGTGAGAAAATCTCCTATAAATAAACTGTTCAATTGATGGGTCTTGATAAGGAGCAAAAATGTCTTAGTTCCCAGCTTCTCACTATCCCAGCCAAATTCACAGCAGACAGATGCCATGTGAGGCCCTCTTCTAGCTGGGCAACTTCCATATTTCTCTTCCCTCTGCTGAGTGGTAATCCCCTCTGACCTTACCTCTACCACAATGTGAGTTCTCGAGTCTTCACCTTTTCTTCTCCATCACACTCCCTCCTTCCCCACAAGCAAGAGCAGGTGACTAACAGCTAGTAAAGAAGAACTTGCCATTGGTTACCAGTCCCTTCAGTTGACTGATTGATGCACTTTTTTTTTTTTTTGAGATAGAGTCTCCCAGGCTGGGGTGCAGTGGCATGACCTCGGCTCACCACAACCTCCGCCTCCTGGGTTCAAGCGATTCTCCTGCCTCAGCCTCCCGAGTAGCTGGGATTACAGGCACCCACTACCAAGCCCTGCTAATTTTTTTTTTCTTTTTTTTTTTTTTAGTAGAGATGGAGTTTCACCACATTGGCCAGGCTGGTGTCAAGCTTCTCACTTTAAGTGATCCACCCACCTCGCCCTCCCAGAGTGCTGGGATTACAGGCGTGAGCCGCTGCGCCTGGTTGATTGGTGAACTTTTAGTGACAACTCTCCACACTCAACAATAACCGCATAAGGGACTTGTGGAATAAAAGGGTTTCTCTATTCCTCTCTCCACTTGGGCAAAGCTATTCTAGACTCAAAAAGCTGCAGAGAGATCTTGGGTGAGGGTAGACTATGTCCTAAAAGCCTATTGCTTTGTCTGAAGGTAAGTCTGCTTTGCTCTTGAAAACTTATTTGGAAAAGGAGAGAGGTGTGATAAGAGGTGCATGCTCGGAAGGGACCCAGCATAGTCAGCTGTCCTTACCCAGGCACTCCCTGACTTAGGGACAATCCGCCAACTTGGCTGAATCACTGGAAACCTGAGCTGGGAGTGGAAGAAACGTTTTCCATCCTTTCTCAACCCAAACCCACACTACTCTTAAAAGAATAGCCTTAGCTGACAATCCTCTCTCTGCAGGCTTTCTTCTGGCTTCTGATTGTTGATCACTCAATTGATCTATCTATTAATCAATTCTTCCTCTTAGGACCAGAACACCTAGACATACATATACACATGTAAAATAAATATTTTGTATTTTCTCACAAATATCTACTGGACCCTACTTTAACATTGGAAGACTTCTTTTCTTTTAGTACCAGAATTGCCCTGATCTAGCATCACAGAACTCTCCTCTCACCGTCCTATATTACTTCTGACTCTGATTGTGAAGGTTCTGATAACATGTGCCCGTGGAATGCACCCTCTTGGCTAATGGAAGCATTGCTGTGCTGTAGTCACGATCTCTGTTCAGGAGACTCTGGTTTTAACCTGATTGGGACCTGACTGGTATCTGTAGGATAAAAGAGAAATGTTGCTGAGTAGTGAAGAGAATATATCCAGACCTCCAGCCAGAGGCAGAAAAGGAAGGAGAAGGGGAGGGAACTCAGCTAATCTTCATTCTTCCAGAAGAGATACGGAGGCTGGAAAACATCTTATACATAACAGCTGAATCACGGCTCACTCCTTTTTATGCTCCTTTCTGTAAGGCACTTAGGGAAAGGAAAAATAAAAATTTTTAAAAAGTTCCTTTTTTTCCTCTAGTTCTTATTATTTTAGCCAAGTTGTGACAAGCCACTGATTTCTACCCTATAAATTATTTAAAATTCCACCTTTGCATCAGGATTGGAAAATCAATCTCCCTGATTAAAAAGTGAAGAGCTTCACGTTTCTAAATGTCTCTTTAATCTTTTAATTATGTCTGGTTACAGACAGCATGAGTCTCAAAGAAGCAGAGAGCTGCACCCTGTGCTAACTCAACTCAAAAAAATCTGTAAGTCCATCAGCCTTTTTACTTAGTCATCTGGCATTACTGCTGTCAGGTAGGCCTGCTTTCAGAAATACTGCCTAATGGACAACTCGGATCCTCTCATTAACATACTTCTATCTCAAGGTCGCATGTAAAGTTTCATTGGTTCTAATTTCTCCAACTAAAACGAAGTACTATAGGATCTAACTGGAGACTTTGCAGGTATGAAAGTCCAGTTTAATAAAAAGACTTGAGGCACGCAAATATTTGTATATAGGCCTGAGAATTCTTTTTTTTTTTAGACAGTCTTATTCTGTCACCCAGGCTGGAGTGCAGTGGTGCAATCTCCGCTCACTGCAATCCCTGCCTCCTGGGTTCAAGTGATTCTCCTGCCTCAGCCCCCCGAGTAGCTGGGATTATAGGCGCCCGCCACCACGCCCTGCTAATTTTCGTATTTTTAGTAGAGACAGGGTTTCACCATGTTGGCCAGGTTGGTCTCAAACTCCTAGTCTCAAGCAATCTGCCCGTCTCGGCCTCCCAAAGTCCTGGGATTACAGGCGTGAGCCACCGCGCCCGGCCATAGGCCTGATAATTCAACCAAAGCCCACCATCATAAACAGTGCAAGCCAAGGTAACTGAGTCAAATGTATACATTTCTAAATTGACACCGGGTGCCAAGATTTTTGGAAGAAAAGTTACAAGCACTTCAACAACCCAGTTACTCATGAAAAAGCTGCTCTTCTCTAGTGAGCTAGATGAAAAAAGTCTCCAGAAGCCTTTCGATTGTAGGCAACAGATTACTACATGCAAAACAAGGAGAGGGAGATACAGGTAAGCTTTTCAATGACTCTTGGAGAAGTCATTTATTACCTGTGTTGTTTGAAAATGCAGTGAAGTCCGCAATAGTGTGGCTCAGGAAACCAAAGTACTTCAAAACCCAAAATGCAGACATGCAGCTAGCTCTTCTTAACTCTACTCTCTGAGGACCTTCAGCAGAAATCTCAGCTGACAAATCGGCTTTCTTAAACACTGTAAACCACTGTTTTAAAATATTCTTGCCATGGTATGAATTGCACCGCAATTGTCACAGCCTCCTTTCCAAGTGTCTAGTGGAGCAAGGGCACCACATTTAGAGTTTTAAGGTTCAGTGTAAACAGAGACCAGAGCCAAGGCTCCAGAGAGACTCCTTTGAGTTGAAGTGGTGGATTCTGCTTCCCTCACTTGCAAGTCTTTGCATGGGTGGCATGCACGGGCATACAAAACACAGGTGAATCTGAAGCACCACAGTAAATGATCGCAGGCAAGAGGAGAGATTTCCTGGGGAGGTGCGGTAGTAAATGATGTCAGAATTCAACCCTGCCTTCGGCCTGGCAAACTCAGTGGGCTTCCTCAGTCTAATGTAGGCTGGGCATTACCAGCACCTAGTGGAGGTGATGAGACAGCCAGGTGGGAGGAGATCCCTGGAGAAACTCTAGCTGGCCTGCCCACTAGGGTGGAGCCTCAGGAAATTCGTGCCCTTTGCACCAGGGAGGAGCCTGGTCCCTCCTCTTCCTGTGTGGAACCTGAGATTCCAACAGCTGGACACAAAGCACTCTAGCGGGTCTAGGGAGAGTCCCTGTTTCCCCTTTTCTTCCTTTTTCACCAATAAAACCCTGTCTTACTCACCAATCACATTGTTTGGGAGCCTGAATTTTCGTGGCTGTGGGACAGAGAACCCCATCTTTAGCTGAACTAAGGAAAAGTCCTGCAACAGTGACATGTTCCACCATCTTGCCCACCATGTGCTTATGATAATGTGAGTCTGCATAACTCTTCGTTTTAAAGGACAACTTCTTTTTCTTTTCTTTCTTTTTTTTTTTTTTTCCTTTGAGACGGAGTTTGGCTCTTGTTGACCAGGCTGGAGTGCAATGGTGTGATCTCGGCTCACCGCAACCTCTGCCTCCAGGGTTCAAGCGATTCTCCTGCCTCAGCCTCCCAAGTAGCTGGGACTACAGTCATGTGCCACCACACCAGGCTAATTTTGTATTTTTAGTAGAGAGGGTTTCTCCATGTTGGTCAGTCTGGTCTCGAACTCCTGACCTCAGGTGATCCGCCCGCCTCGGCCTCCCAAAGTGCTGGGATTACAGGCATGAGCCACCCTGCCCGGCCAACAGCCTCTTTTTCTATCCTTGTGTTTTACCAATCACCACCTGAATCTCTTGGAAATAATGAGGATTTGTATTCTCGAATATTTTTCTAATTTCAGCACTAGATGCCTCAAAATCCAACCTTGAGCTAATTTAGATGCCCCAAGTAAGCTGATGTGGTATTATAATGGTGTGATGACTTCCCTTATAAAAACAACTTTAAAATGCTGTGTGTTTATGTACTTAAAAATTTTATTTTAAATCTCTTTTGTCTGAAGCCCTGTAATCTTTGGAAAACACACACTGTACCTGGTTTTTTTTTTTCCTATGGGATTGGAAGGATCTTCAGCTCAAAGCACTGCTTCAGAGCTAACCTTATTTAAAGTCAGGAACAGTGAATCAAGATAAATCATCAAACATTCATTAGGCATCTACATGGGCCAAGTGATAAAAGGGTTACAGGGATAATTAAACATATATATATAAGTTTATATATACACATTTAATATATATGAACATATATATGTTTAACATATGTTATTTAATATATGATATATTAATATATATAAATATATAAGTTAATATATTATATATTTTTATATATATTTATACATATTTTTAATATATATTTTAATATATTAATATATTTATACTATATTAAAGTATATATTATATATACATATATACATATAATTTTTAACATATGTAAGTTTAATTATCTATATATAATTAAAGACAGAGATAAGTTTAGAGTTAAAATCAAGAGAAGCATGCTAAAATAACTAAGTAAATGCAAGGTAGAATAAGATCAATTCCAAAAGAACACTGATTTATGTGAAAAAGGCAAGTTTACGTTTTAGGTATATCAACTTTGAATTTCCTAAGAGATAGAATGAGTGTGCAGATTGGTCATCATTAGCATAGAAGTAATAATTGGAGCCCTCAGAGTAGATGAGATACCCCAAGGGGGAAAAAAGAGAACAGAAAGACATGATTAGCAGTAACATTGAAGAAGGTAGAGGAGAATTGTAAAAGCATAAACTCAAAGAAGTCCTCGTAAAAGAGTTTAATGAAAAAAAGGTGTTTAAAAGTGTATTGCAGAGAGCTCAGGAAACACCAATAGAGAAGAGGTGATTGGTTGTGGGTTCCTTTGGAGCAAGGTCTGTGCCAAGTACAGTCGGGAATAAACAAGGGAAGAGAGAGGCATGGCCTCAGCACACGGAGGACTTCCAGCATAGTTGGGAGGACAAACCCAACCGAGAGAACGGTATTAAAATTTAGTGCTAAATTCTAAATTGTGTGATGCCAATGATGGTAGCTGGGGCATTCTCTGATGGTCAGAGGTGCTGGCTGCCAGCATAACTTTGACCCCACAGGGTGCAGAGGCAGATACTGTTTAGATTGCTGCAGTAAGAACAGCATTGAGGATAGGATTTTTTTTTTTTTTTAAATAGCACTGATGTAGCATCATTGCTTAAGACAGATAGCGATGAAGGGTGGTTTAAACAAACATTGCTCCTGCATTCGCAAATGTATTAGTGAATGGAAGATGCAACTGGAAATTACTGCACTCCAGCTCTGTGGGCAGAAGCTTGCAAACACATGAAAAAACACACGAACTCCTCAACTCACTGTCTCCTCTTGTCTTTTTATTTTCCTTGCAGGGCCTCACAGCCAAATCCTCTCTTACTGCCTGTGGGGCTGCCAAGGGAAATGATTGCCAAATGAGTTTTAAACTCAGAATGGCGACAACCTGATGCTTTAGACATAATGACTCTTTCCCCTCAGAGGCACCTTTTTTATATTCTTACCACAGTGTACCTTAGCATGGCTGGATCTGAAGTGTTATTTGAGTGTTTTAAATAAAGTGTTAGTGTTTTTTTAAGCTCTATTTGCAGCACTAGTAATCCAGGAGCTTAGAGAAGAATGGTGGTTTATTAGTACCAGCAAATAATTAAGGAAGTGCAGTCTAAAGGAAGAAAGTGGCAAACAGTGATTCATATAGCAGGAAAATATCTCGACCCTTAGAATTCAAACATTCCTTTATTCATTCATTCATTCATTCATTCAATAAATATGCATGAAGTGCCAACTTTATACCCAGCATTGCACTAAATGTGGGGTTACACAGAAAAATAGCATGTGGTCTCTGCACTTGAGAGGTTCAAGGTCTGGCCATCGAAGGAAGAAAAAATAATTATCTACCATTTATTTTGCACCTATGTCCCATCAAGAACTGCCCTGGAGCCCTTTATCTATTTTTGCTCGTTTAATACAATGAGTCTGTGAGTTAGGTATTACTCTTTAGTCTGACATAATAGAACATTGAGATGTCCCAAAATCAAGTAACCTGATCAAAGTTTCACAGCTAATATGTGGAATGCAAACCCAGCTGCCCTGGCCTCAAAGACTCTTTGCTCTTTCTACTGCACCTTGAGGCCTCCCTGAAATGAATACAGCCTTCAATCTGCCCTCAAAGATTACACAGACAGGTTTACAAATAATAACAATATGATTGCTTCAATAATAACACCACTTCCAAGGCTTACTCAGGGCTCTTAGCACTGAAGAAGACTTTGGAACCCACCTATGACACTGCATATACTCTGTTTTTATTTTTTGGTTTTTTATTTTATTTTATTTTTTTGAGATGGTGTTTCACTCTGTCGCCCAGGCTGGAGTGCAGTGGCACGATCTCAGCTCACTGCAACCTCTGCATCCTGGGTTCAAGCAATTCTCTTGCCTCAGTCTCCCGAGTAGCTGGGACTACAGGCGCCTGCCACCACGCCCGGCCAATTTTTTGTATTTTTTTTTTTAGTAGAGATGAGGTTTTGCCATGTTAGCCAGGATGGTCTCGATCTCCTGACCTCGTGATCCGCCCACCTCAGACTCCCAAAGTGCTGGGATTACAGGCGTGAGCCACCATGCCCAGCCAACACTGCATATACTCTGAAGGGCAAACACTGGGTAGTCTCCTGAGGAGAAGATGTATGTTTTGTGCTTCCTGCCCTTTTTAATGATGTCTTCTGTAAGGTATAGGGCCTGCTAAGATACAGCTATATGGACCCATATCCCAGAGCCTTGGATTCCATTGTTTCCTACACCAAGAGCATCAAAAAAAATACGCAGGCATTTTTATTCCCCTAAAGGGGAATGGTGCTTCCATTGTTTTAGGTGCATATTTCTACACTAAAACTACCTTACCTGTTTTCCTTTTTTATTTTTTTGAGACAAGGTCTCATTCTGTCACCGAGGCTGGAGTGCAGTGGCACAATCAGGGCTCACTGCAGCGTCAACCTCCTAGGCTCAAGCAATCCTCCCACCTTAGCCTCCTGAGTAGCTAGGATTACAGGTGCAAGCCACCGTGCCCAGCTAATATTTGTATTTTTTATAGATATGGGGTTTCGCCATGTTGCCCAGGCTGGTCTCGAACTCCTGGGCTCCAGCACTCTGCCCGCCTTGGCCTCCCATAGTGCTGGGATTACAGGCATGAGCCTCTGTGCCCAGCTACCTCACCTGTTTTCTTGTTAGTCTCCCTCACTAGGGAAGCCCTCTACACTAGGAACTCTGTTCCGTTCACCGTGATATATTCAGCTCATATAGCAGTTCATTGCACTTCGTAAGTGATCATTAAGATGTTTATTGAGGAAAAGAAGAAAACTCTAACTCTATTAACCCATTGTGGGTTTCGGGGTTTCTGTTTTGTTTTTAAGTTTATTTGCAAAGGTCTGCACCAAGTCCTAAAAGAATGGTCAACACAAAACTGAATAAGATCAACGCTGGCCCTGGTTAGCACATCTAACTTTCATATATTATTGGTTTAACTTAAAAATGAAAACCCAGTTTTTGAGTTACCAACACTGAAATAAATGCTATGAAAACATGGCCTATAAATTCCCACACTGAGTTTATTTATCAGTGTGTTAAGGATCAATATTCCTTAAGAAATAAGCTAAAACTCAGAAGTAATTATCAATCAAATTACAAAATTTATAGCCACTTAGATGCAGGACATTGAAAACACACACACACACATTCACGTGTTTATTTCCACTCGTTAGAAACCCACTTAAGTATCGGTAAAAGAATACAAAAGTTTAAATCCACAGGAACAAATGGAATGGCAGAAAAGACAACTGTGGACAAGAATATCAACAAATACCTGCTGGATAGAAAGCTATTGAAGAAGTGATGGTTTAAGCAGAACAGAAAAGGCTGGATTCTGTGAGCCTACAGAGGTAACTTAATAAAAAACAAGCCAGTCTTTCTTCAGAACTCTGGGAAGATTCAGGAACTGGAGGCATGGGGCCTGCAGAAGGTGAAGGCGTGCAGTCAAGGGTGGATTGAAAGTCAATACGGTTATCTCCTTAGGTCCATCCATCATCATCACCTCCCACCTCCGAGACAGGTGGTTTATTTTCTCCAAAACAGGCTTCAAGACCAACACCCAAGGTACAGAAAGCAGTCATTGGGGCCATTATCAAAAATCTGAATCTTTAGATTAAAATGATCATTTGAGTGCCCAACAAAATAAGTAAAAAAAGACCCAACCAAGACACATCATTTTGAAATTTCAGCACTCCAGGGAAAAGACAATGTTTACATAAAAATGACAGAGAATCAGAGTGCTATCGGACTTGTAAACAGAAACATTGAAAGCTAGAAGATAATAGTTTCATGCTTTTAAATTCAGAATGAGAATTATTTTTAACCTAGAATTCAATTCTTAGCCAAACTGCCAAACAAATGCAAGGGTAGAATAAAGATATTTTCAGGCAGGAAAGTTCTCAGTAAATTTACCTCACATGCACCCTTTCTCAGGAAGGGTGTGTCACCAAAATGAGAGAATAAAGCAAGAAAGAAGAAAACATGGAAACCAGGAAGGAGAGACTGCAACACAAGAGAGGTGAAGAGAATTGCCAGGATGATGGCAGAGGGAGGTCTTGGGATGACAGTAGTATAGGGGCCCAAAAGAACAACCAATAAAAGTTGGAAAAAGAAAGAAAAGGGCCCCAGGAAGGAGGCCTTGAGATACTGGTAGATTATCTGCTACATATTACTATGTGGAACGTTTTGGGAAACTGTTGGAAGTTGTGGCAGGACTTAGGGATAGTTATATACAAAGACAAGCTGGTGAAAAAAACAAGGTGATCATTAACTCCAAGAAAAACAAAAAGCCGTACAAGAAAGGAAAGGTAATTATAGTGTCGTGTTAGCTCACCAGAGAACATTATTTACATAGTTATAATAATATTAACCCTGAATATTGATTTAACCAAAAAGGGGAACAAGAGGGAACAGTGTCGTGGAGACGTAAATCCTCACCAACTGTAATAGTCACTAAACAATGCTCTAGGAGGACATATATGTTACCCAGAAATATGGAGGTAAATACCAGAGGAAACAGCTAAAATTAATTTAAAGTAGCTGCCTCCAGGGAGAAGGACTGGTGGTAAAGAGGGTGGGCCGGGAGAATTGCTGTGTTTTAGTTTTGTTTTCCTTTATTTCTTAAAGCCCTTTAGTAAGATTTGACTTTTAAAAATGTGTACATTTATTTGGATAAATTTGCACTTATTTAGAAACATTAAGCTGCCGTAACAGATTAGTAAAGAGGCTTATGATTAACCAATTAGATACATTTCTGCCCTCAAGGATCATGCAATTTAAACACAAAGCTGAAGAAAAAAACATACAGATCATTTCCTAATATAACAAAGCCTAGATTTCAGAACCAATCTGTAAGCATTTGCCTCTTCTTCTCTCTAATTTGTAGAAATATTTAAAGTGTGAAGAAGTTTCCTGAGTAGATACTCCCATGTTTTCCCAAGATGTTGAAGAGATTAATTACAAAATGTTTATCACAGTCTGAGTGAATATTTGTACACGGTAGCACTTGTTAACCAAAGCAAGGAAACCAATTGGTGGCAGGAGAATTTGTAGTGCCTTTATCTGAGTCTACATACAAACAGGGCTGGGCCTGGTGGTTCATATCTATAACCCCAGGGCTTTGGGAGGCCAAGGCAGGAGGGTCGCTTGAGTTCAGGAGTTTGAGACCAGCTTGGGCAACATAGCGAGACGCTGTCTCTAAAATAAAAAATAAAAAAATTAGCTAGGCATGTGCCTGCCTGCGATCCTAGCTACTTGGGAGGCTGAGGTGGGAGCAAGGCCAGGAGTTCAAGGCTGCAATGAGCTATGATTGCACCACTACACTCCAGCCTGGGCAACAGAGCAAGACCCCATCCCTTAAAAATAAATAAATTCAAACAGAGAAGGCACCACAGATATATGGGGTTTGTGCCACATCTTCAGGCACAATAGATATGCAACTTGATGGGTCGGAGGAAACTGGTCTATCCCTAATTCACAGAGAATGGTTTGGAAAGGAGGAAAGTCGTAGGTCAAATTGAGAGTCAGAATGGCCCTGGGGGTTCTCAGAAACCTGCAAGGGAAATAAGACACTCAAAGTTCACGAGAATGTAACCTGCTAATTCATCCCCAAACTGCAATGTCTTCATCACAGCAGAAATCCCTGGTAGACTAATAAAGACTTTTCGTCCAAAGCAGCATCACCGCAACAAAGCAATAGCTAGCCACCTCACAACGATAATAATGTGTTAATGACTTTGATAAGAGAGGATACATATCATTATCACCTCTTCATTACCTTTTGGGCAATGAAAAAGCAGCTGTGGAATACACCAATCAAGGCGCTTTGGGAGGAAGTTTCCTTTAAAGTGGTCCCTGTGATGGTTAATTTTGTATTATTCTGCCTCCATTACTTGTCTTTTTTTTTTTTTTTTTTAAAGGCTACCTGCCATTCGTTAAGAAGCAAAGTACCAGCTTGTGCTTGATTCTGTGCATATTACAAACATGGTGTTTACCTATAGGAAGATCATTTCCTTTGGGCTTAGCGTTGACCTCCTTACTGATTTTCCTCCTGCCTTCATATTCACGGACGACGGCTCTACACATTTATTTTGCAAGCCAAGAACCAGGAGACACGTTGTAGAGACACTTCCTTAAGAAAAAGACAAACCTCAGTTTTCATTTGCCTCTGCACCCAGCACAATGCATTGCATTTAATAGCCAGTAAATGTAATGTGAACAAAATGTATGTGTTCACTCCAGAGATTACAGCGGTTTCACTCTTTTAGTTTGGCTACTGCTTTTGAGATCCTAAGTAATACGCTGTATTTGTATGAGGGAATCTAGACCACCTCTGATTGCTCTGCACCTCAGTCACCAAGGCTTCTAAGCAGGAATAAGGGAATCAAGCTGGCTCTGATACTCACATACCTTTCTAGGGGAGGGGCAAAATAGCTTTAGTTCTCACCCACCAAGATCCTCATCAAACTCTCACCGCATCCTGTATATATGCGGGGGGTGTGGAATTCCCAGACGTCATTCCTGAGTTGTCCTGTCCCCTAAAACTCTGCCTGGTGGCCAGCTAGGGAATTAGTGATTTTTTTTTCTTTTTTTTTTTTTTTTGAGATGGAGTCTTGCTCTGTCACCCAGGCTGGAGTGCAATGGCACAATCTAGGCTCACTGCAACCTCTGCCTCCCGGGTTCAAGCGATTCTCCTGCCTCAGCCTCCTGAGTAGCTGGGATTACAGGTGTGCGCCACCACCCCAGCTATTTTTTGTATTTTTAGTAGAGACGGGGTTTCACCATGTTGGTCAGGCTGGTCTTGAACTCCTGACCTCGTGATCCACCCACCTTGGCCTCCCAAAGTGCTGGGATTATAGGTGTGAGCCACCGCGCCTGGCCGGAATGAGTGATTTTCTACAGTAGGTTAACGTCCTTTTCTCTTTCTCTCCACACAAAAGGCTGTCACCAACTTCACTTTTTCTTTGCAAGACGCTTTCTGCGAGTTTGAGGTCACCTTAACATAATTCCCATGACCACTTCAGGATTCCTGCTCTAATATTGTCTTGCCCTCAATGGAATTCTTTTTTAGCTGTATAAAATTCACTGCTCATCTCTCAGTTATCAGCTATAATGTTTGATGGTTCTGAGGCAACTCATTTCTTTACAAGTTGGCAGACTCATTGCTAACTCTCCCAAGAGAGGTAAGGGGTAGGGCGAAAGAAAGGGAGAAAAAAAGCAAGGAGGGAGGGAGAGAGAGAGGGAGGGAAGGAAGGGAGGGAGACAGAAAGGGAGGGAAAGAAGGGAGGGAAGGAGGGAATGGAGGGAAGGTGGGGGGGGAGAGAAGGAAGGTAGGGAGGAAGGGAGGGAGGGAGGGAGGGAGGAAGGGGAAGAAATATATTCAACTGGAAAAATTAAAATGCTGCTTCTTAAAGTGTGTCTGCCTTGTTATTTTTATTTTTTACCAGTTTTATTCTACCTTCTGTTTTGGGCCTGAAGCAGATGCAAAGGACTTACTGAAGTACTTTATATTCATGAACCCGGGGCAATCTAAATCTAAGATTATCTCTCAAATCTGAAGTTAACACAAAACCACAAATGATGAGTGGACAGCTGAGATGACTACAGATTCCATTATTTGGATGGGATAAAAATTGATTAGAAAAAGTATTATCTAGATTAACAGTCATCCTGATTTCTCTACAGTGATTCTGTCTCTTTTTTTTTTAAGTTGAACTGGTCTTTTGAATTTTGTTTGGTGGAGGGGGAGACAGTGCAGGCACGTGCAATTCACCGGGCCAGGTAATATCTTTCCCGGACTTAATCAGACCTAGAGCAACTACCCTAGCTCCTTGCTCTCTCCTCCCACCAGTTGCTGTAGTCAGGCACAACCCTTTATCACACCCTGGGCTTAGCAAGAGCTGCATCTGTGACCTCAGAACAGATAAAAGTGCAGGTCATCGGGAGAGGGCAGGAGAAAAGCCAGACATCCCTTTCTCTCCCATCCCACCCAGAGCAGCCTCCCTTCCCACCTTCACCAACATCCACCTCTCAGCCCCTTTTCTAAAGGCCCCTGATGCTTCTTTACCTCTGTTCTGGAAACCAGTCCTCCGTGGTACCCCGGAGGCTGACATTTTACTACAATGGAGACTAACTTGTACTTTAGAGGACAGTGTTTAGGAATAGCCCATGGTTAGTTTTTTTTGTTTGTTTGTTTGTTTTTTTGAGACGGAGTCTCGCTCTGTCGCCCAGGCTGGAGTGCAGTGGCGCGATCTCGGCTCACTGCAAGCTCCGCCTCCCGGGTTCACGCCATTCTCCTGCCTCAGCCTCTCCGAGTAGCTGGGACTACAGGCGCCCGCCACCACGCCCGGCTAATTTTTTGTATTTTTACTAGAGACGGGGTTTCACCGTGGTCTCGATCTCCTGACCTCGTGATCCGCCCGCCTCGGCCTCCCAAAGTGCTGGGATTACAAGCGTGAGCCACTGCGCCCGGCCTGGTTAGTTTTTATAATCTAATGAATCCATCATTGAACTTGAGGCTGGCGCGGTGACTCACGCCTGTAATCCCAGCACTTTGGAAGGCAGAGGCGGGTGGATCACCTGATGTCAGGAGTTTGAGACCAACCTGGCCAACATGGTGAAACCCTATCTCTACTAAAAATACAAAATTAGCTGGGCATGGTGGTGTGTGCCTGTAATCCCAGATACTTGGGAGGCTGAGGCAGGGAGAATCGCTTGAACCTGGGAGGCGGAGGTTGCAGTAAGCTGAGATTGCACCATTGCACTCCAGCCTGGGCGACAGAGCAAAGCTCTGTCTCAAAAAAAAAGAGAAAGAAAAAAGAAAAGAAAAGACATTGAACTTGAGAGAGGAGCAGGAGCAAAAGCTCCAAACTGCCGTGTGTTTGCTGTGAGGATGGTAAAAGCGGAGAGGGCTGTGAGATCAAGGAAGAAGGGAGCCCTGGTTTCTAAAGCCCACGCCATCAAAAACTGGAAGGTTGTTATTAGGCCAGTCGGGTAGAAAAGAAAAGGAGTTACCTTATTTTAAATATTTTGTTATTTTTGGCCCCACAAACAATAATAGCAAAAACCAGAGTGCAGGGCTCTGGCGTCAGATTGCCCAATTTTGAATCTAAATGTTGCTGCTTATTTACTGGGGGACCTTCCTTAACCGTCTAAGTTTCAATTTCTCATCTGTAAACTGGCCATAATAGTACAATTTCTCATCTGTAAATTGGCCATGATAGTACATTGGGTTGTTGTGAAAATTAAAAATGATAATGTAGGTCAGGCGCTCACCCCTGTAATCCCAGCACTTTCGGAGGCTGAGGTGGGCGGATCACGAGGTCAAGAGATTGAGACCAGCCTGGCCAACATGGCGAAACCCTGTTTCTACTAAAAATACAAAAATTAGCCAGGCATGGTGGCACACACCTGTAATCCCAGCTACTCGGGAGGCCAAGACAGGAGAATCGCTTGAACCCAGGAGGTGGAGGTTGCAGTGAGCCGAAATCCAGCCACTGCACTCCAGCCTGGTGACAGAGCAAGACTCTGTCTCAAAAAAAAAGATAATGTAATACATAGCTTGGAATAGTATCCATCTATTCTAATATGCAATAGTAATAGTAAATCCTCAATAAACACTAAACTTATTTTACTCATAATTGTCATCACTGCACAGGTAGATATTTTACATACATTATCCCCACAACAACCCAGGAAGGGATGAAATGTCTTAGTAATTCCAGAAGTCAGTTACAAAAGGACATCTGCCAGATCAGCTCTTCCACCAAGAAAATGCTCCAAAAGTCTTTTGTTCCACACCTTATCCTCATTTTCGAATGGGAAAATGTGGTTGTGATATGCGGAGCTCTCTTAGTCTCCTCTCATTTTCTCCTGGCTTCTCTTTGAAACTTTGGTACCCTGTGAGAAAGGGCAGGTAACCTCCTATTCTGATGTCATTCATGTGGAAGAAATGGGGAAAAAACGTGTCCCTTCTTCCTCTGTAATCGCAAGGGGAAGGGAGCACAGGAAAACAGGTCAGATGGTGCAGGGTGCCATAGTTCCAGTGTGCAAGGTTGGAATCCTATGGCTTCCTGAACAAATCCAGTTGCATATGGTTAAAGTCCATAGTATTAATATTATACTATGCTCAACTTTAGGTACATCGTGGAAATAATAGACTTTTATGTGCTAGACCAAGGACATATAATCTTTATGCAAAACTTTGAATTAGAAAAAGGTGTTCCAAAGCTCCAAAGAATATGCTAAACAATGAACTATTAGGACACAACTGGTACATAATTTGCAAACTTACTGTAAGATTTTAGGTCAACTTTCGTCATTTTCCTGCTAAGAATCTGTAGCAGATATTGTTGATGGAATCAATACTAGTTAAGCCTTAGTAAGAATCTGCTTTGAGCTCACAGGACTGCTACGCTGAGACCCTTGGGGCAGTTGGGTGCTCTCAGCCCTTTTAAACCTTCCTCCAGCATAATTCTTTCCATGGTGTGTTGTGTTTGTTGGTTCGTTTTTCTCAAGAGACTGAGCTAAGTCTTAGTCACCTTTAAATCCCCTGAGCCTAGAATACATTAATAAAAGTTATAGGTGGAGAGATTTCATTTCTTTATAAATGTAGAAGGAATGAGGAAGGAAGGGGAAAAAAAGGAAGGAGGGAAGGGGGGAGGGAGGGATGGACGGAGGGAGGGATGGAAAGAAGGAAGGAAGGAAGGAAAGAAGGAAGGAAGGAAGGAAAGAAGGAGAAAGAAGCCATGGAAGTGGTTACCTCTCTAATATAGTAGTGTTTTTTTGCTATTAGATGGATTAAAAAATTCCAATTCTAACATTCTCTGAATTTTTGAACACTTATTAAGGGCTTAGCACTGGAGAAAAGGGAAAGTGAGGAGAGTTTAGCAAATAGACATTAGTAACAAACGCTATCTTTAAGGAACTTAAAATGTAATTGGGGAACTAAACTTAACACAGGAGATAATCAAGGGGCAATACATCCCAGCACATACATTGCTTCTAAATTACTTGTCACAGACAAAACTGTGAGGTCAGAAGACACAAACTGGAGGAATCAGGAAAGACTTCTGTGAGATTTGAAACTTAGGCTGCCCCTTGATAGATAACGGGAAAGAGCAACAATCTTGGTGAAGTCACAGACAGAGATGAGTCTGTTCAGGCATTGGTGAGGCCAGTTTGGCCAGAGAGAGAAATGGTCAGAGTGTGGCCAAATTACAGATGGCCTTGGAAGTCAGCCCAAGGCATTAACACAGCCTGTGCTAGCCAACAGAAGCAGCCTGGAGGCTCTCGGACAGAACTCATTCCCCATTCTTTCTCTTCCTCTTTCCAATGGATGAGGTGACTTGCATTGGCTAGAATCACCCTGTGGGTGATGAATTCCTGAGAATGTGGCAGATGAAAGTGGCAGTGGCAGCGCCAAGCATCTCATTCTGCTTCCCAGATGGTGATAAATCTAGGCCAGGAAGCGTCACTATTTCCCCAAGTTCTGTGACTTCACAGAAGTTGCAGGAAATGGGGTGGAGAGGGGGGAGATAAAGAACTTTTCTCCACAGCCTGGGAGGGTGGTATTTTATAAGAGGCATATGGTGCCAGCTCCCATCTGAGATGGTTTCCACATGTGCGCCACTTACAGGCTAGGTGAGAAACCAGTCGAGAAGTATCCTCTCAGCAAAACACTCCAGGGTTGGGTGATCCTACCTTCCGCCTTTCTAGATCATCAAGACTTTCTATAGAAAGTTAAGTATGTTTTTTTCTTTATCTCTGAAAACTAACCCTAAGTACACTCAATGGGTTATATAATAATGGCTATCCCTGAAAATAAATTCACCACAACATGAGCTATCATTATACCACCCTGATTACCTCAGAATAATAACTGTTTGAAGGCATTTTGATAGCCATAAAGTACTAGAGCTTTAACAAAATGAAAACACACTATAAAATAAATACCTATCAAGTTTTATGCAAGTTAATTTGAATAAAATAAACATTATGTTTACATATGTAGATTAATTCTAACTAGCCATGTTTTCACACTTAGTAATTAACCACAGTTTTGTTTTACATCTCATTGCAATTGGCCCTATCATTTAGAAAATATTCAAAGAATGCCTTAAATGCTTTACATTTCTATGCATTAAATTGGAAAGATTATCGTTCAAATAAAAAAACACATGTATTTGAAAATATACTGGGAAACAATAAGAAATAATTTTATGTAACTAGTTTTTTGTTAATTTGAGAGTTTACTTGAGAACAGAGAAACCATGTGTATTTGTGTCTCTAGCCTATCTCTGTGGTAGTATGGTTTGTGTGTGTCTCCATCAAACTGAGACTTTGGATGATTTCTTATGGGAACAATAAGCCTACAAAAAAAAATGTTTGGGGGAAAATACTGAGAAGAACATCTGCTCTTTTGTTTTATGTGCCAGGGAATAATCATAATAGTTTTAATTAATGTATCCTCTGCAGCCTAAATACATTTCAAATCACATTTTGCAACAGACATAAAGGAAGAGATATTGTTTAGAAAATCCATTTTGCAGGTAGAAAAACTGATTGCAAGAATAAATGACTTGTCTGAAGACAGATTGCCAATAACAGATAAAATCAAATCTAGCTGTCTTGACTTTCAGCTCAAAGTTATTTCTGCTAAATCTCATTTGTGTCCAGGATGTCTCCGCCACTGGACAAGATTTTATTTAGACCTCAGAAGGGCTCACAACAGAAAGACAAAGGATTTTAGGAGGTCTTCCTATCATACACTCCCTCTTTTAATTCATACAGGAAATTAAACCGCTGGTTGGTCATCAAAATCACCCATGAGGGCTACCCTGTCCTTGCCAATCTTGTCTACAGGACACCCTCTTCCCATCTCTCCTATGTCACACTCATCTTAAAACCCACTGCACAGATCTTTTGTGCTATTTCTGCATTGCACAGTGCATTTTCAAGAGACTCCATGGTGAAATAAATTTGAGATCAGTTGCTACAAAGCAGTGGTCATTTGGAGCTAATTGGATCTCACACCAACACTAATAAAATATAATCTCTGGAGGTGGAGTCCTGTTAGACTTATTTTTCAAAACAAACAAACAAACAACTCCCACCCCGCATAATATGTTTACTTATCAACTACCTGACACACTTCCATATTGCTTTTTAGTTCCTGTTTGAAGTGTACGGCTTCTCATAATCCTCATCTACATTTTTGTTTTTCATTTGCTATATTTTCTGTCCCTTTAATCTCAAAAAGCCCCTGCCCCAGAAGATTTTGATGACCATGCAGGTTTGTAAAGCAGATGATATTAGAAGATTTCAAAGCACTCTATTTTAGAATGAAAGAATGAAAGAGAAGTAATTTGGGCCAGGGGTATCTTACTCATCAGCTTGTTGGCATTCCTGGAGGTGGTTGTCGGGGCAAGAAGATTCACAAATAACCCAACACAAAGGAGAATATACACAAAGAAGAAGAGATAATTCTTACTAAGGAAGAAACAGGCCCAGGTACATGAGCTCATATTCTGTGTTATTCTGTTAATTCTCTAAATGGCAGCCTTGTATGGAAAAAAAAAAGCTCTTTATAGGGAAGATTGGCCATTGCTGAGGTTTTAAAATCCTCTTTGTTATACACAATTCTAGTAACTACTGTTATAATAGGATTCATCCAAAATGTAAGAAAATGAAACAAAACAATAAAACAACAAACTTACTATTTCTTCAGAATGCTTGGTAGAATATTTTAATTAATCCAACTTTGTGATAAATTAATAATTGGGGTGTTTACCTGTGAGTGGAAAAAACACAAACTACTTTTCCTCTGCTATCACACCACAGCAATCAACAAAGAAGACGTCTGTGACCAGATGCGTGGGGGGTTCTCACCACACACCAGCAATCAAGCAAGTCTGCAGTGGACACCCTGTCCTCTAATTTAATTCTAACACTATCTACCCAGAGGTAGTGTCAGATCTCACAAGTTGAGAGCTCAATCCCTTTAGATTGTCCCCCCTTTCAGACACCTGTCACAAGTTTGGGCCTCCAGACTTTTGACCAACTGGCTTTAAGTTGGGTTTCCTGTGACTTCCTCCTTGGATTGGATTCATTTGCTACAGCAGCTCACAGAAATCAGGGAAACATACTTACCACTTATTATAAAGGATATCGCAAAGAATATGGATGAAGAGGAATGGGGGAGGGTTGCGGTGCTTCTGTGTGTTCATTTCTCTGGGAAGCTCTCCAAACCCAGTTGTTTTGAGGTTTTATGGAAGCTTCATTATGTAGGCATGACTGATTAAACCCTTGATCACTAGTAATCGACTTGACCTTCAGCCCCTCTCCCCTCCCACAGGTTAGGAGACGGGGCTGAAAGTCTGAACCCTCAATTCCTGCCTTGGTCTTTCTGATGACCAGCCCCCATCCTGAAGCTACAGAGGGGCTGCCAGCCATCAGTCATCATTAGCATGCAAAAAACCATTGCTTTGGAGAATCTAAGGACTTTAGGAGTTGTATGCCACTGAATGGGTTGAAGACCAAATACACATTTTACAATATCACATAACCATTTACATAATGTATTTAGTAAATAATCCTGAATATAATTGTATTGATAAATCAAAGAACATGGTAGACGATCAGCCATGTCTTTAGTTCTCATTGTGCAATTCTTTAGGTGCAAATGTACTCCCACATAACTGATAGGAAGTGACTAAACAGAAACACTTGTACTGTATCTGCCCTTTTCAGCACCACAGTAAGCAGGAGGGCACTATCGACAGAGAGAATGCATCATGCGTGCATGCTTGTGTGCACTCATATTCATTCAGCAACGGGCACTGACTATGTGTAAGGCACTGTATGAGCCACATTTACAGCTGTGAATGTGATAGGTATGGTCCCTGCATTTCTAGAACTTATATTCCAGAACTCTAGCTAAGAAGACCAAGAACCTCAGCATCCAAGCTCAATGAGCAGAGCAGGCAAATTTTGCAGGGAATGTTGGGGGAAAGCAAAGCCACTGTCTTTGTCAGTTTAGGTTGCTATAACAGAATGCCATAGACTGGGTGGCTTCAACGACAGACATTTATTTCTTACAATTCTGGAGGCTGGGAAGTCCAAGAACAAGGTACGGGATGATCCAGAGTCTGATGAGGGCCCACTTCCTGGTTTGCAGATGGTGGTCTTCTGGTTGTGTCCTCTCGTGGCAGAAAGAGCAAGCTCTAGACTCTCTCTTTTTGTAAGGACACTAAACTCATCATGGAGGCTCTACCTTCTAAACTTCCTCTCAACTAATTACCTCCCAGAGGCCCCAGTCATCCACTGGGGGTTAGGGTTTCAACATATGGATTCTGGGGGACAGAGACATGCAATCCAAAACATCCATCAGACCTATGCTGTCCAACAAATAGCCACAGCCACATGTGCCTTCGAAGTGAAGCTCATCCAAAGTGAAACAAGCTGTGAGTATAAAATACACACCAGATTTTGAAGATTTGATACTCAAAAAAGAATGGAAAATATCTCATTACTAATTTTTTATATTGATGATATGATGAAATGATAATATTTTGGATATTGGGTTAAATAAAAATATGAAATTATATCTTGCTGGTTTATTTTTACTTTTGTTTAATGTAACCACTAGAAAATTTAAAATTACTTCTGTGGCTTGAATTTGTGTCTTGCATTATATTTCTGTTGGACAGTGATGGTAGCCTAGTTGTTCTGAAATGGGGGCAGTTTAGCCCCTAAGGAGACATTTGGTAGTCACAAGTGAGGGAAGATATTTTATTGACATCTAGTTGGTAGAGGCCTGGGGTGTTACTAAAACATCTTATAATGCACAGGACAGCTTTCCCCCTATAACAAAGAATTGCCTACCAAAAATGTCAATAGTACCAATGTTGAGAAACCCTAGTCTAGAGAAATTGATTAATACAATTTCAAAAGACCTTAATGTGAATAAGTAAATAATCTACGCGTCTATATCTCTATAAAGGAATATATATAATCTAGTAATCTATAATCAATACATTGCTATTTGCAATATAAAGGACCTGGGGTCAGACACGTCCCAGGCATGGGGCATGAAACAAAGAACACGGAAGAAGAGAAGAGAATTCGGAGCAGACCAGCTCAGGCCACTTCTTCGGACTCTGACAGTGATGATATGTCACCAGCATGTCAGTGAGGAAGAAGTGAGGTGCTCTCAGACAATTAATCAGTGGCTTATACCTTGTGGCACACACTCCTGAGTTTGAGGAGTCACCACAAATATACACAACAAATCTCATTAAGTCCTATGTTAAGGGCTTTGTACTTACCATTCAGATTAGTTGGTACCTTCCATCATAAAGATGTTGAAGTTCAAACCGAACAAAGTTAAGACAGTAGTTCATCTCAATGAAGTTTATTTCTGCCTGAGTATAACATGTGTTTTTAAAAAGTTGAGAAATTGGCCAAAGGCGGTCCTGACCCTGTAACACCCTGGGAATTGCTTTTCTTTTGAAGGTGTGCCCGATTTCAACTGGTTTATTTGCCATGTGCTTTTTCTTATTCCAAGGTAATGAAGAGTTCTGATTATTTCAGCTTTCTGGTTGCTTGAGTTTTAGCACAGAGTTGTGACCGTAGTTGGATGTGATGCACTAAGTATTTAGAATTGTTGGATCAAAGGTTTTGGGAACTTTGGCTAAGTATTTGGAACTGCTACTTCTCTGTTTCAGTCTTTATTTAAGGAGAAGCACAGTGCTTATCACTGAAGTTCTTCACAAATAACCGCAGAAAAATACGTTTCCTTATTTCGTGCCCAGGGATGGAAATCTACTCTATTCCTCCTCCACTCCACACTATCTCATTGTGAAAATTATCCTTCTTTGAACGTCCAGTTCTGCCACTCCTGTTCCCTTAACCTCTCCTTCTCAAAGCACAACTGTTGCTTTGAGATTTAGCTAAATAAAGCTTTCTCATTCATGCATTTGCATTTTTATTTCCAGGGCACCTTGGGTTATTTCTTAAACAGGCAGGAGGTGGTGTTCTTTTAAACTCACAATCTCTAAAATTCAGGCACAAATAAGGCTCCACTTGGAAGCAAAAATAAATTGGTTAGTGATTGGTGAAAGAAAATTATCTTGTTATAGAAACCCCTTAAGGAAGACCAGGATTGGTCTGCAAATAGTGTGCTACATCATTCAACCACAGGAAGAAAAAAAAAGGAAACCACATCACTTTACATAACTTTAGTACCTCATATAACCTTCCAGGCCCTCCTCCTCTAGCCAGATTCATCATCTGCCTTTAAAGGATAATAATTTTCTGGAGTAAGACATATCTAGGAAAAGTATACTTTGGATAAAAATAAACATAACTAATTTATATTCTATGTGCTATATAGCTATGTTTTAGAGCACAGGGAATACTGGATTGAGTTGGAAGAGTTCACAAGTATTCCAGCTCTCTTTCTGGATAACATTGCCTTCTTTCACCTTTTTGACTTTAGACATGACCACATGAATCGCTTTGACTAATGAAATATGAGCGGAAGTGAGGCACATCGCTTTGGGTCAGCTTTGAGAGGAACTGATCATGGCAACATGCACTAGCCTAGAACTGTGAGGTACTTAGATCATCAGAGGCCCTCTGCAGACCCACTTTGTATATGCGGTGGGAAACATTAAGTCACAGAGGTTTGGGGTTTTTCTTTATTGTGGCATATCCTAGTCTGTCCTGAGTAATCCAACACATCCCTTAATATCTAGTATCTTATTTTTGCCTCCTGTGCCTTTTCACAAATACTACATACTTCCTGCCAACCTAACATGGGAGACAGAATTTAATAAACACACTTGAAAGTGATCATTTCAAAGAGAAAATACATTTAAAGCACAGACAGCAGCATCAAGAAGAGAGTGATCGTATGTCAGCAGCCGTTTTGGTGGCCATCGTGGGTGGATGGTTTCTGTTTTGCTTTCACAGAGCCTTTCACCATGTTGAATATGACCATCTGCTCCACTTTTTTTTTTTTTTTTTTTTTTTTTTGAGACAGTCTCGCTTTGTCACCAGGCTGGAGTGCAGTGGCGCGATCTTGGCTCACTGCAACCTCTGCCTCCTGGGTTCAAGCGATTCTCCTGCCTCAGCCTCCTGAATAGCTGGGATTACAGGCGCACCACCACGCCCAGCTAATTTTTATATTTTTTGTGGAGATGGGGTTTCACCGTGTTGGCCAGGGTGGTCTCGATCTCTTGACCTCGTGATATGCCTGCCTCGGCCTCCCAAAGTGCTGGGATTACAGGCGTGAGCCACTGCCCCCGGCCTCTGCTCCACTTTTTATCCGTGCCAATTCAAAACTGTAACCACAGAATAATTTTTAATGAGCGATTTTTCCATGCCCTGGCTTTGGTTGCAGGCAGTTCTCCATTATGTTTGATGTTTGTGGTCCTTATTGGACTGTATTAGAATGGAGACTAACAACTCGGAGAACACCTGCAGTGTCTGAGACTCTGGATCCAACTTTTCCATGCACTTTTTTTCAGTTTGTGTGCTAACCACAAGCATGCAGGCATGAAGGCTGAATACTAATCAAAAGGGAAAACTGAGTTGGTTATGGCAATGTCTCAGCTGGAAACTCCTCTTGCCACCAGGGCATGTGTTGAACACATGACTACTGCTGGTGGTGGCAGATGCTGTGCACCAGCTGCCTACCAGTCACATGAAAGTTTATTTATTTATTTATTTATTTATTTTGGTTTCCACTTACTTTGCTATTTTATAAAAATGCAATGTGTACATAATTTTTCAAAATCAAACAATTCTACAAGCCCCATAATGAAAAATTACAGCCCACCGCTGTACTCCCTCCTGACCCTTGGTTTCTACTCCTTGCATGATCCACTTAAAAATCTCATCACTGTTTTTGTTTCCATGTGTCTAACTAACGTGCGTCTACTGTGTGGCATCATTTTTTAGATATAAATGGATACATTAGGCCGGGTGCAGTGGCTCACGACTGTAATTCCACCACTTTGGGAGGCCAAGGCGGGCAGATCACCTGATGGCAGGAGTTTGAGACCAGCCTGGCCAACATGGTGAAACTCTGTCTCTACTAAAAATACAAAAATTAGCCGTGTGCCTGTAATCCTAGCTACTCGGGAGGCTGAGGCAGGAGAGGAGGCGGAGGTTGCAGTGAGCCGAGATAGCACCACTGCACTCAGCCTGGGCAACAGAGTGAGACTCCGTCTCAAAAAAAAAAAAAAAAAAAAAGTATTGATTTTCCATTGCAAAACACAAAAACTTGGCTTTACTGCGTTATCACCTTTTCTATACACACACACACACACACACACACACACACACACACACACACACATGCAGACAGCATCAATTAGTTTTTGCTGTGTAACAAACCACCCCAAAATTTACTGGCTGAAAGCAACCATTTATTTACTCAAAACTCTGTGGATCAGCAATTTAGATCAACATAGAGGATGGCGGGTCTGCAACAGACTGAGAGGAAGTATGGAAAGCTGCTTGAAGGCCGAGCTCCAAACTGGCTTCCTGGTACATCCACTGCATTCACTCCCAAGGCCAGTGCCATTTGACAGACTCTGCCTCTTGGGAGGAGATTCTATAAAGTCACACTGCAAACAATACAGGGAGAAGAGAAGAATTGTGGCCATTTTTGCAAACTACCACATCACACAAATAATAGATACACTCATCTGCATATCCCATAACCGCCATTCTCTTTATATAGCTACAAAATCAGATATCACCAATTTGAGTTAAATCAATATTTGAGTTAATCAATATTTCCTACTTACCCTATTAAAATGATAGGCCTTTATTTATAACTAAGCCTCATAAGTGAACTAGGATTTTTTTTTTTCTTATACAGGGATTTCTGCTGCAATCCTCAAAGCAAATAGTTGTCTTGTTTTGAGTTGTTTGCTTAGTTTTTTTATGTATTTACCACTAATTGAGCTCCACACTCTGCAGTAAGTATTCATTTCCTAAGAACAAGGACAACAAATGAATTATCAGTTTCTTTGCACTATCACCCCCTTGGATACAGAAGTGCCTTCTGGGGCCCTCTGTCCCTAATCTGGACAGGGTGTTCTTCCGGCCTGATACATAGTAATCACTCTGAGAATACCCTGTTTCTTGGCTCGTAGCAACTTCTTTCTGAATTTTCTCATCTTGGAGGAGCGAATCTTCTAGTATTAATAGATTCCTGGGAAAGATGCATAGGAGGCAATTTTTTGAGACCTTGAGTGTCTGAAAGTGCTTATCTCACTTGCAGACAGCCTGCGTGGGGGTTCCACAGTGGAAATTACTTTCTTCATAGTTCTTAAGGCATTGCTCTAATGCCTTCCAATATTCTTTTTGAGACCTCTGAGGGCTGATCCTTCATCTCTTCATTATTGGACTTCTGAAAAAAGACGCTGAAACCCCGTCGCTACTAAAAATACAAAAATATTAGCCGGGCGTGGTGGCGGGCGCCTGTAATCCCAGCTACTCGGGAGGCTGAGGCAGGAGAATGGCGTGAACCCGGGAGGCGGAGCTTGCAGTGAGCTGAGATCGCGCCACTGCACTCCATCCTGGGCAACAGAGCGAGACTCCGTCTCACACACACACACACAAAAAGACGCTGGCTGGTGTGTCTCAGTAGGGGTTTTGTATTCATTCACATTGTAGGGACATTGACTCAATCTGATAATTTTTCTACTTTATTCTGGGACTCCTTTTTTCTGTTTTCTTTAGATAGAGTCTCACTCTGTCAACCAGGCTGGAGTGCAATGGTGCGATCTCAGCTCACTGCAACCTCCATTTCCTGGGCTCAAGCGATTTTTCTGCTTCAGCTTCCTGAGTAGTTGGGATTACAGGCACCTGCCACCACGCCTGGCTAATTTTTGTATTATTAGTAGAGACAGGGTTTCACCATGTTGGCCAGGCTGGTCTCAAAACTCCTGACCTCAAGTGATCTGCCCACCTCAGCCTCCCAAAATACTAGGATTACAGGTGTGAGCCACTGGGCCTGACTTTGTATTTTTGGTAGAGACAGGGTTTCACTATGTTAGACAGGCTGGTCTCAAAATGGGACTTCTATTAAATATCCTTTATGAATACCCTAATTTTATTATCTTTTTTTCATATTCTAAAACTATTTTGTTTTGTTTTACTTTGGGGGAATTTTTAAAACGTTTTCCTCTACCTTTCTATTTAATATTTATTTATTCTATTATATTTTTAAATTATAAAAGCTCTCTTTTTTTGAGGCAGGGTCTCACTCTATCACCTAGGCTGGAGTGCAGTGGTGCAATCATGACTCACTGCAGCCTCGGTCTTCCTGGGCTCAGGTGATTCTCCTGCTTCAGCCTCCTGAGTAGCTGGGACTACAGGCAGGCGCCACCTCACCTGGCTGACATGTTTGGTATTTTTTGTAGAGGTAGGAGTCTCACTATATTGCCCAAGCTCGTCTCGAACTCCTGAACTTGAGCAATCTGCCCACCTCAGCTTCCCTAAGTGCTGGGATTGTAGGTATGAGCCACCACGCTTAGCCAAGAGCTCTTTAAGTCTTCTGCATATTTCTTTTTAAGAGCAATCTGTTCTTGCTTAATGGATGCAATACCTTTTATCTCTCTAAAGGGGTTTTTTTTTTTAGTTTGTTTGGGGTTTTGTGTTTGTTTGTTTATGCTTCTTGTTTTTTTGTTTTTTTGAGGCGGAGTCTCACTATTTTGCCCAGGCTGGAGTGCAGTGGCGCCATCTCTGCTCACTGTAACGTCCCCTCCCAGGTTCAAGCAATTCTCCTGCCTCAGCCTACCAAGCAGCTGGGATTACAGGCGTGTACCACCACACCCGGCTAATTTTTGCATTTTTAGTACAGACAGGGTTTCACCATGTTGGCCAGGCTGGTCTCGAACTCCTGACCTCAAATGATCCACCCACCTCAGCCTCCAAAGTGCTGGCATTACAGTTGTGAGCCACCGCATGTGGCCTCCCTGAGGGGTTTTTGTGGGTTGTTGTTGTTTTTTACATTTTTTTTCCCTGCTCTCTGTATGGTTTCTTCTCTCTGATACGGTTATTGATTTTGGATTTTACCTTTTGTGTTAGAGATTTCCCTCAAATATCTGTTGCTCCTTGGCTGTCCATTTTGAATGCCTGTCCCCAAAAGCTATGGTAGTCCAGAGTATAAAAGTGGGATTTGCAAGTGCTGAGATTTGTTGTAGGGTGATCGAGTATTTTGTTGGGTCCCTCCCAGTGTCTGCATTAGTTTTCCTTTGCAGCAGTAACAAATCACCACAAACCTGGTGGCTTAAAACACAAGCTTATTATCCAACTGTCGTGGAGATCAGAAGTCTGATATAGACTTGCTGGGATAAAATTAGGATGTTGACTGGGCTGCATTCCTTTCTGGAGCCTCCAGGGGAGAATCCATTTTCTTCCTTCTTCCAGCCTGAAGAAGCCACCCACACTCCTTGACTTGACTTTTTTTTTTTTTTTTCGAGACAGAGTTTCACTCTTGTTGCCCAGGCTGGAGTGCGGTGGTGCGATCTCGGCTCACTGCAACCTCCACCTCCCGAGTTCGAGCAATTCTCCTGCCTCAGCCTCCTGAGTAGCTGGCATTACAGGCACATGCCATCAGGCCTGGCTAATTTTTGTATTTTTAGTAGAGAAAGGGTTTCATCATGTTGGCCAGGCTAGTCTCAAACTCCTGACCTCAAGTGATCCGCACACTTTGGCCTCCCAAAGTGCTGAGATTACAAGGATGAGCCACCACACCCAGCCTATTCCTTGACTTTTGAGCGTCTACCTTCATCTTCAAAGCCAGCAACCAAAGGCCAAGGCTTTCGCACATCACATGACACTGCCTGTCTCTCCTGCTTCTCTCTTCCTTTTTTTTTTTTTGAGACGGAGTCTCGAACTGTCACCCAGGCTAGAGTGCAATGGCGTGATCTCGGCTCACTGCAAGCTTCGCCTCCTAGGTTCAAGTGATTTTCCTGCTTCAGCCTCCCAAGTAGCTGGGATTACAGGCGCCCGCCACCATGCCCGGCTAATTTTTTGTATTTTTTAGTAGAGACAGGGTTTCACCATGTTGGCCAGGCTGGTCTCGAACTCCTGACCCCGTCATCTGCCTGCCCTCAGCCTCCCAAAGTGCTGGGATTACAGGTGTGAGCCACTGCACCAGGCCTCTGTCTTCCATTTTTAAGAAACTTTGTGGGCCAGGCACGGTGGCTCATGCCTGTAATTCCAGCACTTTGGGAGGCTGAGGCGGGCGGATTACTTGAGGTCAGGAGTTTGAGACCCGCCTGGCCAACATGACGAAACCTCATCTCTACTAAAAGTACAAAAATTAGCCAGGCATGGTGGTGGGCGCCTGTAATCCCAGCTACTCGGGAGGCTGAGGCAGGAGAAACGCTTGAACCCAGGAGGCAGAGGTTGCAGTGGGCCGATATCACACCATTGCACTCCAGCTTGGGTGACAAGAGCAAGACTCCGTCTCAAAAAAAAAAGAACCTTTGTGATTACACTGAGCCTCTTGGATAACCTACAATACTCTCCCTATGTCAAGGGCAGCTGGTTAACAACTTTAATCCATCTGCCACTTTAATTCCCCTTTGCATCTAAGCTAACATACTCACTGGTTTCAGAGATTAGAACGTGGATATTACTGGGTTTACCACAGTATCTACAGATACTTTCTCTTCAGCTGATCAGTTTACTCAAAGAAGAATTCCCTCTTCCCCTGCCAATTCCTCTGCAAGCCTGGCTGCCAGCATCCTAGGGACAAGAGGAAGTTGGTGCTGGTGATGCCACTATTTGGTTTGGAGGTGCCCCCCTAGTCTCTCTAGTTTCCAGGTGACACCAGTGCCCTCAGCTGTGCCCAGTGTTCCCCAGTCCAGAACGTTCTCAATCAACCTCTTTTGAGAATAAACCTCCAGTCCTGTGGTAACTGCAGAAGGGATAGTAGCTGGCAATGCAGGATACCATAGAGAATATAAGGGTCAACAGACTCTTAACCTCCCCTCCTCTCCCCTCCCTTCCCCTCCCCTCCTCTTTTCTTTTTTTGAGGTGGAGTCTCACTCTGTCACCCAGGCTGAAGTGCAGTGGTGCTATCTCGGCTCATTGCAACCTCCACCTTCTAAGTTCAGGTGATTCTCCTGCCTCAGCCTCCCAAGTAGCTGGGATTACGGGTGCCCGCCACCATACCCGGTTAATTTTTGTATTTTTAGTAGAGACGGGGTTTCACCATGTTGGCCAGCCTGGTCTTGAACTCCTAACTTCAAGTGATCTGCCTGCCTTAGACTCCCAAAGTGCTGGGATTGTAGGCATTTTAAGCCGCCGTGCCCAGCCTACTCCTCCTATTTTCAATCTTGCCCACACTGGTTCGAAGGCAGCTGGTGCCTCTATTGCTGACACTCTCCAGGGTTCTATGGCTCCATTCAAGCTGATGTCTGGCTTTACTTCTCCTGTCTAGCAAGTCAGTTATTGCCCATCCTGCCGCAAGTTAGCTTTTGAAATACTGGTATTTTCTGTTTTTTTCCTAGAGTCCCAGTTGAGTGTGTTTTCACATTCTCTAATTGTGTTAGGCTGTTCTCGCATTGCTAGAAAGATATATCTGAGACTGGGTAATTTATAAAGAAAGGAGGTTTGATTGGCTCACGGTTCTGCAGGTTTTATAGGAAGTATGGTGCTGGCATCTACTCGGCTTCTCGGAAGGCCTCGGGAAACTTACAATCCTGATGGAAAGCAAAGGGGAGCTGTATATCACACAGCAAGAGCAGGAGCAACAGAGAGAGTAAGGGGAGGTGCCACACACTTATAAACCACCAGATCTCACAAGAACTCACTCAGTATTGTAAGGACAGCACCCAGCCATGAGGGATGCACCCCCATGACCCAATTGGATCATGTTAATTTTTGTATTTTTAGTAGAGACGGGGTTTCACCATCTTGGCCAACCTGGTCTCGAACTCCTAACTTCAAGTGATCTGCTTGCCTCACCTCCAGAACTGGGGATTACATTTTAACATGAGATTCGGGGGGACAAATATCCAAACTATACCACTGACTGTCATCTTAGGGGGACTTTAAGAAGGATTGGAAATATACATATAGATATAGATACAGATATTTTTAATTTGCCATGTTTAGCTAGAAGTCCCTATGGTTTGTTTCTTAGGAGTGCTGTGTAACTGTGGAACCAATTAGATTTTTTGTTCTGCACGAAAATCAGTTTCTATTAGTTTTCATTAAACACCAGTGACAAGAGTTCAGTTTTTTTTTTTGTTTTTTTTTTAAATTTTCTCTGAAGGAAGTAAAGGTGACAGTTACCAGGTAGCAATCTCAAAATACTAATGTAAAAATAGCCTACTTTGCCTGGTCCCAAGTAGGTGCTCCACAGGGCATTTGTATGAATTACATGATGCCCAAAATGGACTCCAAGAATCATGGAAGTCCAAGCTTTAATCCCAATATCTCTAAGCACAGGGTCATGCATACTGAGCTGGTGCTACATAAACACTTCTTGTAGTTTTCTGAATTGAAACTAGGAAAGCAAGCTCACTTCTCATTCTAAATGTTCTAAAAGGACAGTAAAAGGTACTATATTCTAATCAGTTTCAATGAAGGTAAAATAGCGAATTCCCAGGAAAGCATCAAATAAAGCTTTGGTATTTTATATACTAGTTATGCTGCCGGTAGTAGGTCAGATAAATTATGCATAGAAGATGTGGATTTTATGACCTCCTAGTTATATTAATATGTGACTATCTTTCTCCCTCCCCACAAAGCATGCTATTTCGTTAATTGTTTTACTTTATCCTGATAACTCCATTCAAGGAATAAAAATTTGGCCAAATATTATTTTGAAAATACAGGTGGGACCGGGCACAGTGGCTCACACCTGTAATCCCAGCATTTTGGGAGGTTGAGGTGGGGGAATCACCTAAGGTCAGGAATTTGAGACCAGCCTGACCAACATGGTGAAACTCTGTCTCTACTAAAAATACAAAATTAGCCAGGTGTGGTGACACGTGCCTGTAATTCCAGCTACTTGGGAGGCTGAGGCAGGAGAATCTCTTGAACCTGGAAGGCAGAGGTTGCCCTGAGCCGAGATCGCACCATTGCACACCAGCCTGGGCAACAGGAGCAAAACTCCGTCTCAAAAAAAAAAAAAAAAAAAAGGGCCAGGCACGGTGGCTCACGCCTGTAATCCCAGCACTTTGGGAGGCCGAGGTGGGCGGATCACGAGGTCAGGAGATCAAGTCCATCCTGGCTAACACAGTGAAACCCTGTCTCTACTAAAAACACAAAAAAATTAGCCGGGCATGGTGGCAGGCGCCTGTAGTCCCAGCTACTCGGGAGGCTGAGGCAGGAGAATGGTATGAACCCGGGAAGCGAAGCTTGCAGTGAGCTGAGATCGCGCCACTGCACTCCAGCCTGGGTGGCAAAGCGAGACTCTGTCACAGAAAAAAAAAAAAAGAAAAGAAAAAGGAAAAGAAAATGAAAATACAGGTGGATGGGGGGAATATTACCCAGTTAGAGGTAGCACGGTAGCTATAATCTCAGAATCTTTTTCTTAGAACTATGGCTTTTTTTTTTTTTTTTTTTGGTAAGTATTTGCTGCCCTTTTGGGGTTGTCCTGTGTGGTACCTGTAAGAGATGTTGGAACTAATACTGAGTTTATCGGGGCCTGCAGGCATGCAGCAGTTTGCTCAGACCAACAGCCAGCACAGATACTCAACAGCCCTCAAATTAGGATGTTGGCTCCTCTCAGAAACCTTCTTCCAGCCTTAGACCAATGTCTCCAATTGCTCTGGGCTTCATTAACACCTGGGAACAGCAGCTGCATCCACCCCAGGGTACACAGAAGCTTGGTTGTGTTAGCAAGGCCCACTTCTACTCTGAAATGCTACCAATAAACTGTTAACATGTGACATTTTCACATACACATCTCGGGGCAAAGAACAGCCAGTTCAGCCCATGCATAAAAAGTGGACAACAAAACTGCTCAGAATGAATGTTTATGATACACTTTGTTCCTTCAGAGTAAAAAAAAGAAGTTCTTTGATACATTGTATATGGTAGTACTTTATTGTACCATATTTATCTCTCCAAGCTTGGGACCTCCTCTGGACTGCTTGGTGGGTGAGAAAACAGAGGGGAAGAAAAATCTTTTTGATCTGTTCTGCAAAGACATGAAGGGAACTGAAGAGATAGCTATTAAGACATGAAGGGAAGTGAAGAGATACTTATTAGCTTTGTGACCTTAGGCACAATCTTTCTTCTCTTGGGACCTCATTTTTTCTCATTTGTAAATGAGGGGATTGGATTATTTATATATCGAAGAGGTTTCTTTCAATGTTAAAAAAACTTGAGATTCCAAGATAGGTGATTTGCACAAAGCAGTGGGGGAAGAGAGGCCTGTGAAAAGGCACATCTCCCATTATGTAAGGATTTATCATTATCTCCAGCTTACATTCGGCACTTTTATACAAATACAGGTGTTAGAAATTTGTAAGGAATAAGGAACATACTGAAAGATTTAATAGAAAGAAATAGTGTATTGAGTGCTTTTTAAAAATAGCAATACTGGGCTGGGCGGGGTGGCTCACGCCCGTAATCCCAGAACTTTGGGAGGCCGAGGCAGGCGGATCGCGAAGTCAGGAGTTCAAGACCAGCCTGGCCAATATGGTGAAACTCCCATCTCTACTAAAAATACAAAAATTAGCCAGGTAGGGTGGTGGGTGCCTGTAGTCCCACCTACTTGGGAGGCTGAGGCAGAAGAATCGCTTGAACCCAGGAGGCGGAGATTGCAGTGAGCCAAGATGGCGCCACTGCACTCCAGCCGGGCCGACAGGGGGAGACTCTGTCTTAAAAAAAAAAAAAAAAAAAAAAGCCATACTGTCTCGGCATTGTGGCTTATGCCTGTAACCCCAACACTTTGGGAGGCTGAGGTGGGTGGATCATCTGAGCTCAGGAGTTCGAGACCAGCCTGGTCAACATGGTGAAACCCCGTCTCTACTAAACATACAAAGAATTAGCCAGGAGTGGTGGTGTGTGCCTGTAATCCTAACTACTTGGGAGGCTGAGGCAGGAGAATCGCTTGGATCTGGGAGGTGGAAGTTGCAGTGAGTCGAGATCGTGCCATTGCACTCCAGCCTGGGTGACAGAGTGAGAATCTATCTCAAAAATAAATAAATAAATAATAAATAATATCAGTACTATTGTTTGCAGAGCTCTGTGCTTTGGGAAACTCATCTAGTACCAAAGAAAATGTTAATCAAACTTGTTTTTTCATTTTATTATCCATTTTATAACTGGCATTGTAATTGGTCCACCCATCCATCCACTCTTGGTACTTGGAGATTTCGAACCCCATGAAAAAGACACTAGAGTGTTTTCTTGCGTGGGCACCACACCTCTCTGCACACAAATGCTTTATCACAAACTATCTCATGTAAAACCTTGTTTTTTACAGTCAGAAAGACACAACTTGAAATAATTGTTTTTGCAAAATTTTGAAAGCTAAATTTTTCTTGGATTTTTCTCTTGAGATGAAAGCTCTGAGTTTGATTACTCTTGAACTTATGGTAAAGATGAATATTTCATTTCAGTTCAGCCCAGTTTTCCAGAGCACAGCCAATTTTCCTGACTGACAGTGGATTCTACGGGCAGATAAAAGGGGATTCTGGGGAAAGACAGGCTGGCCCAGGAGCCTCAAGAAACCAGAGTTCAAACCCAGCTCTGATAGTAACTAACTAGCTGGGCAGTTTAGGGCAAATCGCTTTCTTTTCTGGACCTTGGTTTCTCTACCGTTGTGTAATGCCCTTGTCACTGCATTCCTGGCAAGAACTTCCTCGAGTAGTTTGCTTTGTGAAATGATGCCAGACTGGGAATAGCTTAAATAAGAAGGGATGGAATTACTACCAAGTTATTTTAATATGCTCATTACCATAAATGAAAATTAATTCCATGGTTGAGAAATGAAGACACCATGCCACCAAATCCCATGTCTCGCATGTTTTAAGCCCAGCTAGTGACAGCCAGCATTCATTACATTCCAGCCTCTTTAACACTTCATGGCTTCCTTGCTCATGCTGTTGTCCTCTGGTACTTCCTGTCCATCCAGTGTCTTATGGACACTGGTCTGAGAGGGCCGTCAATGCTGACTGTGACGTTTCCAGCACATAATGCATTGACATTCCTGCTCTCACCAAGGAGGAGGGAACATACCCTGTAGCACACAATTTTGATCTTCTGCCTCTCCTTTTTAAGGATTTTTTAAAATTCCAGACAGAGCATCATTTAGGGTCTCATTTGAGGGCTCTCTGCCGTTCTCCAAGCCCTGCCCTCTCTATGGCTGTATTCAGTTAGGATTTAGTTAAGCTGTGAATAAAGAAACCGTAAACAACAAAGGCCTAAATAAGATAGAAGTCTTATTTCTCTTTCCTTCAAAAGAAAACTGGAGGTAAGTAGTCTAGACGGCATGTTCAGAAAGTCATCATCAACTCAGGCCCATTCTATCTTGCTGGTATTGCCATTTTTAGTGCCAGATTTCTACCTCATGGGCTAAGATGGCTGCTGGAGCTTCATCTATTATGTCAGCATCCCTCTCGACAGGAAAAAAAAAAAGGGTGGGAAACACAGTGCCCTCGTGCTTTAAAGACCATTTTTGGAACTTATATGTGACACTTCTGTTTACATTTCATTGACCAGAACTTAGTCACATGGACATTCCCAGCTGCAAAGGAAGCTTGAAAAATGTAACCTTTATTCCAGGTAGTCATGGGCAGAGCTAAATGAGAGTGTTGTAGGAGATCACTGGGAACTGTCCCAGATCAAATATCTGGAGAATTCTTTCACTTTCAAATATTTATGAACAATTTTTATAGAAAGATTTCAACATTAAATTAGGAAGTACTATCCCAGGAAGGACAATCTGAATAGGAGATAAATCACATTGAACTGCTTCATTCATGTCTTAACACATCTGTGCAGAGCTGTGTTAACCTATGAGGGTGATATAAGGTAGTTGGGGGTTATGGGTTAACTAAAAAAGTTTTCATGAATAAATTTTATCCAAAAGTAAACAGACAGAAAACATACAATTTGATAGAATAATGGGGTAGGCTGTTTCAAGAATAAGCAGAATTAGTCTTTGGTGAAACCATAAAGTAAAAACACTCCTTCAGTGCCTTTGCGGTAACTGCTACACATTTTCCCTCTTTTTTTTTTTTTTTTGACATTATTCCCCTTCTACCAGAATGTGATGGTGCATGCACATTTGTTTACACACACACCCCTACACAGAGGTGTACACTAATGTTTTCACACCTACACAGGAGTAAGAAAAAAAATGAATCAATAAACTAATTAACTCCTATCTACTTAAGACTTAACTTGCTACTCATCCCAGGAGTACTGTGTAAATTAAATTAAAATTTAATTTCCCAGGAGTAAGCATCACTTTGATTCTAGTCAATAAATGCCTTAGGGATGATTTCTTGCAGAACTTTATAAGGATTATAAAGAATACATTTTTTCCCCTCAAAGAGACTCTACTCTGGTAGATAGGGAGCCATGCATCTTCCAAGAAAAAAATACACAATATGATCTTTTATTCAAACTACCAAGGGCCTTTGGAAAGCAGAGTCTTACCCCAGTTTGGGAGGAAGATGGTGAGAAATGGGCAATATTTTTCAGTTAGAATTGGGCCTGGTGATGTAGTTTGGCTGTGCCCCCACCCAAATCTCATCTTGAATTGTAACTCCCACATTTCTCATGTGTTGTGGGAGGAACCCTGGTGGGAGGTGATTGAATTATGGAAGCAGGTCTTTCCTGTGCTGTTCTCGTGATAGTAAATAAGTTTAACAAGATCTGATGGTTATGTAAGGAGGAGTTTCCCTGCACAAGCTCTCTCTTTGCCTGCCACCATCCATGTAAGATGTGACCTGCTCCTCCTTGCCTTCCACCATGATTGTGAGGCCTCCCCAGTCACGTGGAACTACAAGTCCATTAAATCTCTTTTTCTTCCCACTCTCAGGTACGTCTTTATCAGCAGCATGAAAATGATCTAATACACCTGGATAGAAGATGGGCATGGCAGAAGAACCAGCTGAGGATAGAAGTGGATGATGGTGAGTAGTCTGTGTGATGGGGCAGAGGCTATCCAGGAGGGTAATGGGACACCCCCCTGAAGGTATAGTTTGAGACTTGTCATGGAGGGCCCTAGCACTTTAGTAATAAAAGCAATAGGCAATACAAGAAAGTGAGATGGGAAAAATATCCTGAGTAGGGCTAGTCTATAAGAAATGTCATCTGGGGGTTGAATACATAGGACCCATGAAGACAAACTTGGAGACTGGCCCAAATCCAGATAAGAGACAGAGAAGACCTAAATAAAGGCAGTGATAAATAAGAGAATGCATCCCTAATGGTGACACACCGAATGACAATGAGGTGGGGTACTCAGGGGAGAGAGTCCTTCAAGGCACTTCTCATGTAACACTACGTTAGCCACCACATAGCCCCATGTGTAAGCACCACCCCCATGCCCAAGCTCAGCGACAGAGGGAGGGGAAGGCAGAAAACCTGAGTAAACCAAACATAAGAATGGGAAGCAGCATCATAGATTTTCAGAGTTGAAGAGGGCTTTAGACACCAACTGTAACAAGTGTCACTTTTTCTTTTTTTGTAGATGGAGAAACATAATGGCTTTGGGGACATAACGGCAGCAAAAGAGATGTGGGACCTGCCCTCTCTTATACTAGTGTCTTAACAGGGAAAAAGATATGAAGTATCTAAGAACACCGTGTGGAAAGTCAGAAGACAAATAACAAATTTAGGGAAATACTTGCAACATATATCACAGATAAATATGGCCAATCTCCTTCATAAAATGCATATAGATAACAGGAAGAAGATCGGGCATCCCATGGAAAACGGACAAGGAACATGAACAGACAGTTCACTCAGGAAAAAAAAAATGGTCCTTAATCACGTGAAAAGATATTCAACGTTACTCAAAATCAGAAAGATGCACATTGAAACAACATTACCATCTCTTAACTCCCAACTAAAAGTGAGACATTACTGGTGAGGCTGTGGAGAAGTGGACATTATTTTGTTGATGAAAATGTAAAATGATATAGCCCACAGGACGGGTAATATGCAAGGATGGCAGCAGCCGCTACCATCAGCCAGCTGCAGCAGAAAGGCACGGCTGGGGCTGCACACTCCATGGAGCCAGTGGGAGCCCCACCCCTTACGAGTTGGGGCAGGAGCACCAGGGGTGCCACTGCAGCCCACCCAACCCGGCTGCAGATCCAGGCCTCCTGCTCTAAGGCTGCAGATCTGAGCCTCCCTGTGCTCTTCGGGGGGTCAGGGAGCAGGCAGGATCTGCCCTCCTGGGTGCAGCTGCAGCTGCCCGACCCATGGCTGCAGTCCTGGGCCTCTTACTCCACGGAGCAGGCAGGAGCCGGGGACAAGCGGGAGCTCCGCCCCTTCCCAGTTAGGGCGGGAGCTCCTCCGGTGTAGCTGCTGCCGCTCTCCCAGGTACAGGACCGAGGTATCTCTGCAGGCTGCACACTCGGGGGCCCGGGAAGGGTCCTCCATTCCTTGCAGGCTTGGTGTCTCCTCCGGCTGCTTGGCTTCTCTCCCCTCCCAGCACCTGTTCCAATCTGGTAGAGGGTTAAGGCCAAGCTCCAGAGCCATGAATGGCAGCGTGAGGCTGATTGATTCCTGGGCGGAACGGGGCAGGTCTCTGGTAAGGCTGGGGGCTGGGCTGCCAGTCCCGCCAAAAGGGTGGGGACTTTTGGTGCCGCCTCCAGGCCCGCCCATGGACCAATCAGCACACACTTCCTCCACTCTGAGGTCCATAAAAGCTGCCGGGCTCAGCCGAAGCAGGGCAGGAGGGCAGAGGGTGGAGTTGGGAAAAAGGCTGACTAGCTGCAGAGAGGAGGTACCCTCTCTGCTGAAAGCTTCAGAGACCTGCCGAGATGTCTGAACGACCTGCCTGTGGAGAGAAGCCACCCTCTCCAGGGCCTCCTCTCTGCTGAGAACTGAACACTCCACAAGACGACCTGCCTACAGAGAGGAGCTACCTGAACCACCCACTGTGGGTCTCCTCTGAGCTCTCTAACACTGAATAAAGCTCCTCTTCATCTTGTTCACCCTTCACTTGTCTGCATACCTCATTCTTCCTGGATGCAGGACAAGAACTCAGGCAAAGATGCTACTGGCCACAGAGGTTTCTGGGAAGAAAATTGACAGGTAACAGCAATACCTACCAAAATTACTGGTGTATTTATCCTTTTACCCAGCAAACCAATCCTGCACATTATTTACTCTACATATAATCTGCACATGCATGAAATAATGCTTACATGTGGCCATTGCGACAGCAGTATTTCTAATAGCAAAAGATTGAAAACAACCAAACAGCCAACTTAAGGAATGGGTTCCATGCAATAGAAGAGTTACACGGTAGAATACAATGCCACTGTAAAAAGGAAGGAGGAGGTTCTCTATGTTTTGACATAGAACAGGCTCCAGAGTATATTGTAAAGGGAAAAAAGCCTGATGTGGAATATGCATTATGTATGTTATCTTTTGTGTTAAAAAGGGGAAAACAAAAATATAAATATTTGCATTTGTCCTTGCAAAATAAGAAATACTGGAAAGGTAAATAAGAAACTAATAATGTTCACCTCCAAATGGAGAAGTGATGGAGTAAAAGAAATCAGAGCTAGATGGCTTAGCATATTTTTCTATTTCATTTTGATTTTTTCACCTTGTAAACTTGTTAATAATTTTAAAAATAACCACACTAAAAAATTTGCAATTGCAACTGTGGCAGATAGATAAGTGGTATTATCATAGCCAAGAAAGATTTGACCTAATCAAAGAGATCAAGGAACGCTTCCTTGAGGAAGTGGCTCTTGAGCTGAGATCTGGAGACTAAATAGAAGCTAATGGGTTCAAAGTGCAGAGAAGAGCATTAGAATCCGAGAAGGAAAATTATAGACTGGATAAAGAAAATGTGGCACATATACACCATGGAATACTATGCAGCCATAGAAAAGAATGAGTTCATGTCCTTTGTAGGGACATGGTTGAAGCTGGAAACCATAATTCTCAGCAAACTAACACAGGAACAGAAAACACTCATAAGTGGGAGTTGAACAATAGAACACATGGACGCAAGGAGGGGAACATCACACACCGGGGCCTGCCCGGTTGTAGGGGGACAGGGGAGGGATAGCATTAGGAGAAACACCTAAAGTAGATGACGGGTTGATGTGTGCAGCAAACCACCATGGCACATGTATACCTATGTAACAAACCTGCACGTTCTGCACATGTATCCCAGAACTTACAGTATATATATATATATACTATATATAAAAATATATATATTTATATATAGTATATATATATAAATATAAAAGAATCCGAGAAGGAAGCCCATGTAAAAGCCCTGTGATGGGAAGGAAACTGGCACTAACAAAGAACTGAAAGCAAGCAGCATAGTGAACAAAGCTGTGAGATGAAGCTGGACCATGAAGGGCAGGCTAGACCATTGTGGGGGTTGGAGGCTGTGTTGAGAAATTTCATTTTGTTTTGTTTTGAATTCTAAGAGCAATAAGAAGCTGTTGAAGGGTTTTAAATAGGCACACATGAGAGAGTCCAGGGTAGTTTGAACTTTATTCAGGGGACTATTCGTAGTCACTAGAAAATGTCGAAGTTTGATTTGGTCACTACACTTGTTCCTAGAAAGAACCATCGGCTCCACCAGTCGCCCAAATTCACCTATAAAATCAAACACAATGCCTGCTAACGGCATTCTGCATATTTCAATTATGATTCATCATTTGCTATTTGCTAAAACATTACACAAATTACACAAAGGATAAAGTTGTTATAGTCTAATTTACATTGGAACTTATCTTCGTTTCTAGGCAACATCATTGCACTGGATAATGATGGCTCCGACCTCCAGAATCTTTCACAATCTGGTAAGTGAAATGAACGAGGGAACCAATTTCTGTGTGTTCAGGCCAGTATCACAGCCTATTACATCTAGCCTGGGAATAAAACCCATTTTTAATGCACCATTTGATAAGAACACTTAACCTCAGTATGTGTTGTAATTAGAGAGATAATTAGAACTTCACCAGAACCTCTTAAGAGTAGGAATACATTTGAAATTCACCCAGAATGAAAATTGCACTATCTAAAACAAATCTAAGGTGTTCTTTCTTCCAACTTTACCTTCCCTCCTCTCCTCACCCTAAAGCTTTTGCAGCCTAAGAAATGCAAAAAGATAGGAATATCGTAGGTAGTGCATATCACAGAAAGCTAATGAGTTCAATCAAAAATTGCATCACAGTTATTTGAAAGGGAAAAAAAAAATCTTAATTTTGAAAACCAGCTTCAGAGGCCAAGTATGGAGAAGATGAAGTGAGTCATATATGCAGAGAGAAAAAACTGCTCTTGCATGAATCCACTCATAAAATGTTAATATATGCATAAGAAAATTGTGTTCCTTAATCTCTGAAGAAACACTTATCACTAAGAACCCTTTAATTCTTTTCCTGTGCTTGATTTATTAGCTTATGAAATTATGTTAATAGTCTTCATGTTAATGGTTTGGGGGCTCAGATGACCTGATTTTAATAATGAAGTAATTTATGCAATAAATGCAATCAGCATCTATGAATCTCACTTAACAGAACATATTGGTGATTAGCCAATGCTAAAACAAGTGACTGTCAGCATGGGGCAATGCATGTGCTTCTGCGGTGAAAATAGATCTTATCGCTGGGCAGGGAGGTGGGGGCTACTCAAGACACGTGATCCGTGTTGCAGGTCTCGCTTTGCCAGAGAGGTTGAGACTGAATTTGAAATTAATTTAAAAACTGTTCAATGAATCTGATGTTTCAGTAACTGTGGCGTAAGTCTATATGTGAGGTATGTGCATGACAACGAACATTTGTATCTTTGTTGGGGTATGGAATGGATTCCTAGAAAGAAATTAGGGAGTACAGAAAACACAGCATTTGAAAAATAAAACAGCCAATCTGCTTCCTGGGAAGGAACAGAGCACCAGTAAAGGAAGGTCTCAGAGGAGGTGGAGTGGACATTTGGGGAAAAACTGAAGATTTCCAATCCTGTAATTATAAAATCCGTGTCGCAGAATAACCTGGGTGCTAGTATTATTCAACCCTGCTTTGAAACATATTATGTTGAATTACTCTTTTGTGGGGGAAGAGAGGTCATTTTACATTTTTTCATTCCCTACAGATCTAAAGCTTAGAAACAGCCAATATACACCCACGTATACCCATCTTAGTGCAAAGACACATTTGAAACATGCTGGCTGGATTCAATATTATTCTTTCTTTCCTCAGTGATCTCCGGGAAATAAATTTCCATCTCTTTCTCTTATCTTGTTACTTAAGTATCCCTCCCAAAATTCTATCTCCCTTCCAATTAAAATGTAACTAAACTGTTCTCTGACTCTCTAGAAAGGAGTGGTCATCCCCCCACCGCATTAACTATGCAAAACCCCAACCAGGCTCGAGGAGGGCCGGATGCAGAGCAGCAATCTGTGCCTCCAACAGAGTCCAGAAGCCACAGGACAAACATCCCAGCATCCTCAATCTTCACCCTCAACACTGACATTCCAAAAGATATGGGATTTTTTTTTCTTTTCTTTTGAGACCAAGTCTTGCTCTGTCAGCAGGCTAGAGTGCAATGGCGCGATCTCAGCCCACTGCAACCTCCGCCTCCCAGGTTCAAGCAATTCTCCCATCTCAGCCTCCCTGATAGCTGGGACTACAGGCGCACACCACCACGCCCAGCTAATTTTTGTATTTTTAGTAGAAATGGGGTTTCACCATGTTGGCCAGGATGGTCTCAATCTCTTGACCTCAGGATCTGCCCGCATCGGCCTCCCAAAGTGCTGGGATTACAGGTGTGAGCCACTGCACCCGGTCAAGATATGTATTTTTTAATGTTTAAAAACACTGTTGGCTGAGGTATTTGATAAAACAGTATACATCCCCTGAAGAAAGTTCAGCATCTAGTGTGCTTTGGGACAGTATTAAGTAAAAAAGGCAAAACATTAAATTAGCTAACCTTTAAATTGTGATATTGTGCAAACAGCAGTGGCTTTGAGATCAGAGTTCTTTGGGTCTGTAACTTGGCTTCCATCTCTCACTACCTGTGGAATTGGTCAAGGTACTTGGCTCTTTATGAGATATTTATAAAGATTTCTGTTCTTCTAACTTTTAATGAAGGGGTGTTGTGATGGTTAATTTTATGTGTTGACTTGATCATGGAGTGCCCACATTAAACATTATTTCTGGGTGTCTCTGTGAGGATATTTACTGAGGTGGTCAGCATTTGAATCAGCAGACTCAGGAAAGTAGATGGCCCCCCCGATGTGGGCTGGCATCATCCAACCCACCGAAGGCTTGAAGAGAACAAGTGGAGGTCAGCTGGGTGTGGTGGCTCATGCCTGTAATCCCAGCACTTTAGGAGGCCAAGGTGGGCCGATCGCTTGAGGTCAGGAGTTTGAGACCAGCCTGGCCAACATGGTGAAACCCCTTCACTACTAAAAATACAAAAATTAGTCAGGCGTGGTGGCACATGCCTGTAATCCCAGCCACTCGGGAGGCTGAGGGAGGAGAATTGCTTGAACCCAGGAGGCGGAGATTTTAGTGAGCCAAGATCTCGCCACTGTACTCCAGCCTGGGCAGCACAGCAAGACTGTCTCAAAAAAAAAGAAAAAAAAAGAACAACAAGTGGAGGAAGATTGGATTCATTCCCTTCTTACTTGCCGTCTGCCTGAGTTGGGAGATTGGCCTTCTTTTGCCCCTGGACTAGGGTTCACACATTAGGTTCCACTGGTTCCCAGGTCTTCAGACTTGGACCGGAATTACACCACTGCTTCCCTTGGTCTCCAGTTTGCAAACCGCAAGCCATGGGAGTTTTTACCCTCCATAATCATGTGAGCCAACTCCTCATAATAAATCTTCCCTCTTCTCTCTCTCTCTCTCTCTGTGTATGTCCCAATGGTCTGTTTCTCTGATAACCCCTGATTAATTTCGTGATAAAGTGATAAGGTGTGTGGCTTTGGAAAATATACACGGAATATATCTTACAAGAATATCAATCTTTAGTAGAATTAAAATTCTTCAACCCAGTTGTAAATTGGTATTTCATTGACCAAATTAGAAATGTGAAATCTCATGTCTCACATGAATCCTAACCAAACCTCCATCGTTCTTTGGATTTGCATAATGTTGATGGTAATTTTTACCACAACATAAAGCACGAAGTAAAATGCCTCTAGGAGGCTTCATGTGCAGTCTGCAATAAAAACTGCTCAACATAAATCCATAATTTTAAAAATCCAACTGAGAGTAATGCCTTGCACACGGCAGCACCTGCGGGTCTGAAATCTCTACTCACAGGCTGTCAAGACTGGCATTGTGTAGGTGCAGAATGAATGTTAAATGCCTCCATCTCATTAACCGCCACTACTGCAAATCCGTAGAAGCGTTGTCCGCATTTCACAAACAGAAATATCTGCCAGGAGATTTTTTTTTTTTTTTTTTTTTTTGAGACGGAGTCTCACTCTGTCGCCCAGGCTGGAGTGCAGTGGCGCGATCTCGGCTCACTGCAAGCTCCGCCTCCCGGGTTCACGCCATTCTCCTGCCTCAGCCTCTCCAAGTAGCTGGCACTACAGGCGCCCGCCACCACGCCCGGCTCATTTTTTGTATTTTTAGTAGAGACGGGGTTTCACCGTGGTCTCGATCTCCTGACCTCGTGATCCGCCCGCCTCGGCCTCCCAAAGTGCTGCCAGGAGATTTTTATACCTACTTTGCCTGTGTCTCCAAGCACAAAATCTGGTTTCTTTATCCACTGGAATAATCACTGTTATGGCTGCATTTTCATCAAACGTGGTTTTAACTCATATTATAATAAATAATTAATAAAAGTGCAAGGGCACTGTATCCTTGCAAAAGAGAGAACTCCCGAAGTTATTTTAGCCACCTCTCCTCACGCAAAATTTTGAGGAATTTTCTTTCACACAGCCAGAAAATTATTTAAAAACTATAAAAAACGAATTTTGCCTAATATCAATGTGGGAAGTATAAGTCTAAACTAACGTCTTCTTTTGACTCTAAGCAATGACGTCCGAGATGTACAGCTATTACTGTTCTTATGGAATGCCATGGTTTTTCATTTTTATTTTTCTGAATTCTTATGCCTGTTACTTGAGGTGACTTTCCCCTCACCAGAGCTCTCAAATCACATGGAGGCTTTTTTCCATTTTTTTTTTTTTGAGACAGAGTTTCACTCTTGTCGCCCAGGCAGGAGGGCAATGGCGCACTCTCTGCTCACTGCAACCTCTGCCTCCCGGATTCAGGTGATTCTCCTGCCTTAGCCTCCCAATTAGGTGGGATTACAGGCTCCTGTCACCACGCCCAGCTAATTGTGTATTTTTAGCGGAGATGGGGTTTTGCCATGTTCATCAGGCTGGTCTTGAACTCCTGACCTCAGGTGATCCACCCACCTCGGCCTCCCAAAGTGTTGGGATTACAGGCATGAGCCACCATTTCTTCCACTTTTGTGGCCAACATTGTACCTTAAGAAGCAGGAAGAAAAAAGTGTTAGGTGTAAAAGTAGCTGGGACAAGAAGTGGCTGTCCTTTTGTCTCTTTTCTGAGTTCCTGATTCTGTACAATACTCTGCTATATTTTGGGGGCTAATCTCTTCTACTTTGCCCTATTTTGCTGAACACTGCACCCTCCACTCTTCAAGGAACATTGGCTGGTTTATAGCCACTTTTACCATTTTGAGAGGCTGCTTTAATTATTCTTTGGATGGCAGAGACACATCCTGTTTCTAACCCTGTGGTGCTGAGATGCCCATCATGTCAAGAGATACCGCACTTCCTATTGCTCTGATGGGTGGATTAGCTAGCCATTCTTCTCTTCTAAGAATGTCTCTGTCCCTGGTAATTCGGAACTTCTCACACCTTCTGACTTACGTGGTTCAGAAGATCTCCTTTCTTCCATGCTCTTAGTTAAAACATTTGTTGCATTAATCACTATTCCTGAGTAATTTAAACCAGCCATTATGTCAAAAGAAATGCATTGACTTTTAAAGTCAATTATTTTCATTTTGTGTATACATATACAATTATTATTATTATTATTGAGACAGAGTTTCGCTCTTGTTGCCCAGGCTGGAGTGCAATGGCGTGATCTCAGCTCACTGCAACCTTCACCTCCCGGGTTCAAGCAATTCTCCTGCCTCAGCCTCCTGAGTAGCTAGGATTACAGGCATGTGCCACCACGCCCAGCTAATTTTGTATTTTTAATAGAGATGGGGTTTCTCCATGTTGGTCAGGCTGGTCTCGAACTCTTTGTATTTTTTAAAAAGGAATATATCAGAGTCAGTCCTATTCAAGCCAGGGAGGTAATACAAAGTCCTTCCTAAACATGGGTTTCCCCCTCTCTCTCCACACCTTATTGTACTGTTTTTTTTGGCAGTGTAAAGACTGGCCTGTTTTATGTTCAAACTCATTTTATGAAATGAATGGGTAACAAAAAAGAGACTTCCTATTGCTAAAATAACTATTCTTGGGTTCAATAAATGTATTTTTTCAAAAATGGCCAGAAATAGATTCTTTTTTAAATCTCAGTGTCTTTATATAACAGAACCACAGTATTGTGGTTGAAAGTGTGGATTCTGGAGCCAGAATAGCTCGGATATGAATCCTGCCTCTCTTGTAATAGCTGTGTGACCTCGGGCAATGACTTAACCCTTCTGCAGCACGCTTTTCTCCTCTTTAGAATGGAGGCAATAATAATATCTACCTCCTTCAATTATATTGAGGACTAACTGAATTTATACTTAGAACAGTGTCTCTGGCATAGGGTAAATGCTCAATTGCTGTTATCTATTATTAGGGTAGACCACTGGCTGTGACTACAGAACAGATCCTGGAAATTTCCAGGTAGGATCAGGAAGAAAGAAAATGTTTTTTAGTCTCACTTCCTTTCTCAAACACTTTCCTCTTTACTATTCAAAAATTACTTTGATTCAGCACAATCTAGAAAAGATACTTATTAACAGTCCAAGGGACTTTATGTTTTAAATATGATAATTGCAGCCAACCAGATGAGTATTTGTCTCATAATCTTTAGACTCTTTTTCTTTTCTTTTTCTTTTTCTTTCTTTTTTTTTTTTTTTTGAGATGACATCTTGCTCTGTTGCTGAGACTGGAGGGCAATGGCACAATCTCAACTCACTGCAACCTCTGTCTCCCGGGTTCAAGCAATTCTCCTGCCTCAGCCTCCCGAGTAGCTGGGATTACAGGTGTGTGCCACCACACCTGGCTAATTTTTGTGTTTTTAGTAGAGACAGGGTTTCACCATGACCTGACCCCAGATGATCCACCCACCTCGGCCTTCCAGAGTGCTGGGATTACAGGCCTGAGCCACTGTGCCCGGCCAGTCTTTAGACTCTTAATAACTTTGTTTGAAGCCCTACATTCTAGAAAACAATCAAAGTGGGTGGCTTGGTCAGCTTCTCCACAGAAACAAAAAACCATCAGAACCAGAGGAAATTAAGATATTATATTTGCCTTTTCCCTGCAAGAATTTCTCATCCCACACACAAAATAAGAATTGCTGTTCCTGCATCAAGTTGTGGGGAAATGAAGATATGGCTTGTGGAAGAAATTACAATTATTCATCCAAAGCAGTTTTGCAACATTGTATGTTGGGGGAAAAAAGAAGGTCACTGTTTCTCTTACTTCCAACCCATCAAGACTATCCTCCAACCTGATATTTCTTAATCTGAGTTTATTTTCCAGGTCATTAATTTGATTTCTCAGTGTTTTGCAGCCTTTAAAAGTCTCAGTTAAAACAGCATCATTAACATTAATCATCATTTTCACTTCTCCCTTATTTTTTTCTCCTGCCATCTTGTTTTCTTTTTTAAATCCTTTTTCCATCACTATTTTTGAATAGTATCTGACCTCTTTGCATCAACCCAAGATAATCCAACTTCATAAATCAATTTTGTGTCTCCCAAGGGAGACAAATGGAAAAGCAGACAGGCCTATTCCCTGGATTGTAAATGCGAAAAGAATAGCAACCTTAAAGCATATTTTTATCTTTGCAGTGATTCTCCTGAAAAACAACAAACCAGGCTACCAATGAAACATACAACATTACAAACAAAAAGTAGAACGTGTCCTAAGTGTATCATGCTGCCAACACATAGCTGCCTATCACCTCATCTTCTCCTATAGCTGTCTTGAGTGTTTTCGAACTGAACCATTAAACATGCTCTGCTCTTGTTATAAATGCAGAGGGTCTTTCTTTGTCTCTTTTGGGGAAATCAGAACTCCCAGAATACTGAAACACCTAGGGAAACTAAGGATTTGAATTCAGACGAAAGAGAAATGAGAAGAAAAGCTGAACTTTTGTGGGAACTTTGCTGACGCATTATCTGAAACATAAGTTAAATTAGTCCGAGTCAATGTGCTTCATTCCTAACATTATCCTTAGTAGTTGTATTGCTCAGAGCCTCAGGCTGAGGGGAATATGTGTACATGTGTTGAATTACTATGTCTGGGTACCTATAAATCTTGGGCCACCTAGCCAAGAATAAGCTTCCTTGGATTTTCTTTAAGACACTTTCAACTCTGAAATTGCCTGGAACTCTCCATTATTCTTATTGCCTAATATCCGAGCAGCCCTGAGTCTCTAACACTCAACTGGATGCTTTGGTGACTGCTCGTCAAAGACCGTTCTGAAGCATTTGCATGGCTTTTTGAAAGGAGATAGCTGCTTTCCTCAGCTGTATCTCCTGGGGCTTGATGGCCATTCTTCAGCTCCCTTTCCCACATGGAACCCTTAATAAGTGTTACTGTCTTAGGTCTAGGCATTTCAAGCCTTAGCTGGTGAGATGTATTTAAAGAATCTAGGTAGAAACAGATAGGTGAGTTTTGTTACCAAATGTTTTGTAAATTGTTTCTAATCCAAAATGCATTCGTTTCCAGGCCTGCCTGTGAAAGTTTATGCAAGTTTTAAGGCAGTTGAATTGGAGTATTAATAAAATTTCCCATTGTTTCTTTAGGAAAAACAATAACATCTTCCTAGCAAGAATATACCTAGGAAGGTATAAACTCTGCCTTTGCTGCAGTCTCGGTCTCTAGCTGTGACTTTCCTTTACATTTCTGTCCTCCTTTCCCACTCAGGAGCAGATAATTTTTCGCTTCCCTTTTCCTTTTTTTCCCTCTCTTCTTGGAAATGAGAGTGGATTACTTCTTCCCTTTCACGGCTCTCCAAACAAAAATGGGACCCTCAGGGATCACTCCCAAGCCGCCAGGACAAGTGAATCCAGTGGTAGGAGTGACAAGGATCAAAAGAGAATCTTCCCACAGCCCATTTCTAAACAGGGAACGTCCCATGTCAGCTGTGTAGTCCTTGGGGACCACTTGTAATAAAGAATAGCCACTAACATTGGCCAGTAACCTACCATTTACAAAACACTCATCACCACGTTTGACGCTCGCATTTACCTTGCAGGTTATGAGTGATGTTCACGCCCATTTTACAGAGAGATGGTAACTGAATCTCAGGGAAGGTAAGTGACTTCAACAAGATCACTGGTCCATAAGTGGCATAGCTAGGATTCCAAGTTCTTTGCACTCTTCACAGTATCAACTTAGTCTTTAACCTAGTACTCCATTATTGGAACGCTAAGCTTGTGAGAGTTATTTATATCCTGCTGCTCAAGGTCATCCCCAAGGTCTGATTTTTCACAAAAAAATTTGCAACCTCTGTCATAAATGTGTTAATATTGCAGTGGTCTCAGAGATACAAGTAGACAAAGGCAGAATTAACTTATTTTCACTATGATTAATCAACGTGTCTTTGTAGGCTTAGTTTAAATATTTTTCCTTCTTTTCTTAAAAAAGGGCCCTTATATTTTAAAGTTTATTATCATTCTGTTTTAGTAATTTAAACGTTAAGGACCTGAAAAATTTTAAACCATATCTAATAGTATATAAAATAAGGATTTATCATAGGAATTGAAGAATCACTGTTCATTTGGAAGTTTATCAACATAATGTATTCCATTAATAAATTAAGAAGAAAATACAGGATTATACCAATATATGACAAAAGAGCAATTAATATAATTTGGTAAGTATTTGTGGTAAAATCTCTAAGTAAAAGAATAGAAGGAAATTTCTAAACAAGATAAAGTATTCATCAGAAACCAACAAATTGAAATACTAAAGAAATTCTTATTAAAATCAGAAACAAGATGGACATGCGCAATATTACTATTACTTGAAAATAGTATCACCTATTACTTGAAAATAATATCACCTATTACTTGAAAAATATTTTGGAAGCAGCTAGAATGGGTAGAGGCATAGTACCAGAAAGGCAGGGAGCTTTGCGGAGCTGGGCCCCAAGAAATCTTCATGGAGACGGCCCTCAGATCCTGGGCCGAGAACTGGGAAGCACATGTACAGGGCCTGATTCTGTGAAGCCTGCTGCTGGGAGGCTGAGAGCTGGACAGAGATATTAGAGATCATGCAGAGTTTGGAAGCATTGGGATTATGGCCCATCCAGAGTGGAGAACCCTTGCTAAAAACATAAGACATTAGATTGAGACCCTAGAAAAGCCCCACCTTATGAGTAAGCCCCATGTTCTAGAATCAGGGCCAGACCCTAGGACTCTGTCACCCAGGCTAGAGTGCAGTCGCCTGATCTTAGCACAGCTCACTGCAACCTCCGCCTCCTGGGTTCAAGTGATTCTCCTGCCTCAGCCTCCCGAGTAGCTGGGATTACAGGCGCCCGCCACCATGCCGGGTTAATTTTTGTACTTTTAGTAGAGATGAGTTTCGCCAAGTTGGCCAGGCTGGTCTCAAACTCCTGACCTCAAGTGATCTACCCACTTCAGCCTCCCAAAGTGCTGGGATTACAGGCCTGAGCCACCAGGCCCGGCCAAAAATGGAACTTTTGATTGGGGTGTTGTTTATACCTGTCAAAAGTCATTGGATTTACACTTAATAGTTTTTTTTTTTTTTCTGAGACAGAGTTTTGCCCTGTCACCCAGGCTGGAGTGCAGCGGCGTGATCTCAGCTCACTGCAACCTGTACCTCCCAGGTTGAAGCGACTCTCCTGTCTCAGCCTCCCAAGTAGCTGGGATTACAGGCACAGGGCACCATGCCTGGCTAATTTTTTGTATTTTTAGTAGAGACGTTGTTTCACCGTGTTGCCCAGGCTTGTCTCAAACACCTGAGCTCAGGCAATCCACCCGCCTCGGCCTCCCAAAGTGCTGGGATTACAGGCATGAGGCACTACGCCTGGCCTGCACATTTTATTCTACATAAATTTTGCCTAAATTAAAAATAAAACATAATAAAATCATAATGAACATAACCAAATCACAAAGTAGTGGATATTAAGCTTGAATAAAAATGTATTCTGAATATCACAGGAAGGAGGGATAAAGATACAAAATATGAAATAAATATTGGGATAAATAATTTATCCAGAAATAACAAAATCCTTTTCATAGAATTTCTAAATTAACTGAATAAAAAGATTAAAGGAGAGTCAGTGTTTCAGAAAATAATTCAATTTTTTTCTCAATTTTGAAGGAAAACATTAGTTCTCAGTCTGAAAGCATGTATAGAATGATAAATAGGGTAAATAACTTTTTTTTCAATATAACCTCTTACCAGATATGCTGTGGCAAAATTTCAAAGAAAATCCTGAAAGCTTCAAGAAAGAAACATATAAACCTACAAAAAAACAGGAATCGGGTTTACTTTAAAGTTATGAAAGAAAATAACTTGGAGTCAAGAATTCTATACCCAGCTAAATTATTTTTCAAGTGTGAGGGTAAAAACAATAAAAACATGCACAAAGATAGCCATTGAAGGTTTTTTTGTTTTTTTTTCTTGCCTGATGAAAACTTTCCAAGTCTTTTTTTCTTTTTTTCTTTTACTTGAAGTTCTGGGATACATGTGCAGAACATGCAGGTTTGTTAATACGTATACATGTGCCATGGTGGTTTGCTGCACCTATCAACCCATCATCTAGGTTTTAAGCCCCACATGCATTAGGTATTTGTCCTAATGCTGTCCCTCCCCTTGCCCGCTACTCCCCGACGGGCCCTGGTGTGTGATGTTCCCCTCCCTGTGTCCACGTGTTCTCATTGTTCAACTCCTACTTATGAGTGAGAACATGCGGTGTTTGGTTTTCTGTTCTTGTGTTAGTTTGCTGAGGATGATGGTTTCCAGCTTTATCCATGTCCCTCCAAAGGACATGAACTCATTCTTTTTTATGGCTGCATGGTATTCCATCGTGTATATGTGCCACATTTTCTTTATCCAGTCTGTCATTGATGGGCATTTGCGTTGGTTCCAAGTCTTTGCTATTGTAAATAGTGCTGCAATAAGCATATGTGTTCATGTGTCTTTTTTTTTTTAATAGCTAAAATTCAGAAACGACATAGGGAATCAATAGCAGAATGGAGTGTATAAAGCCTGGCTTATTGAAATAATAGTGCACCAATTAAATAAAAGAATTAGATCTACAGAAGCTCTACTGATAAATCTCATAAGAGCAACTTGTAAAAGAATATTATGCTATGATGACATCTGTGTAAATTGAAATTATCATCATTATCGTCAGAGCAAACACATAGTTCTTTCTATGCACCAGGCATGGTGTTAAGCAGCATCTCCATTTTATCTCATTTAATCATCACAAAAACTCTGTGAAGTAAGGTATAATTTTACAAACGACAGCACTGAAGTGTGGAGAGGTTATATAATTTGCCCCAGGTCATCTAATAAGTGACAGACCTGGAATGGGAATCCAGGTAGACCAGTTCAGACTGTATGGTATGATGCCACTCAAAACAATGCTATGTATTCTTGATGGATTCATCTTACGTAGCAAAAGTAGGGAAATGTGAACAGGAAATCTGTCAACTTCCGTATAGTGCTTGCCTCTGGGAGAGAAGAAAAGGGAGCTGGATGAGGGAGACATACTGATTTTATCTATAATGTTTTATCTTGTTTAAAAGAATTGAATGCAACTGTGGCAAAATATTATGATGTTGAATCAGGATTCTGGGTATATGGAGTATCTGTAATATTATCCTCTGTGATTTTCTGCAAGTATAAAATCTTTTAAGTCAAGGCCGGGTGTAGTGGCTCATGCCTGTAATCCCAGCACTTTGAGAGGCCAAGGCAAGTGGATTACCTGAGGTCAGGAGTTCGAGGCCAGCCTGGGCAACATGGTGAAACCTCATCTCTACTAAAAATACAAAAATTAGCGGGGTGCGGCGGCACATGCCTGTAATCCCAGCTACTCGGGAGTCTGAGGCAGGAGAATCACTTGAGCCTGGGAGGCAGAGTTTGCAGTGAGCCGAGATTGCACCATTGCACTCCAGCCTGGGCGACAGAGAGAGACTCAGTCTCAAACAAAACAAAACAAAACAAAACAAAAATCTTTTAAGTCAAAATAAAATATGATGAAGTTAGTGTCTCTCCAACTTTGGCTGTATCCTTACAGTGAGACATCGGTGAGAGATTAGTGAATAAAGTCATTGTTTTAAAAAGACTCCATAAAAGAGAAATGCAAGTGTCATGACCCATGATTTTGGAGAGTAAAGAGTCATAATTCTAATGCTACTTCACAGTGTAAAATATAATCTTCATCTCATACAAGTTGGCAATTCCCAAATTCATTAGGTTTATCACAGTATTATAAATCCTATCAGCCAATACTTCATCAAATGAGTTGAGAGCACAATTTCTGCACTATCTTTTGTTCCCATTTTGCTGTGAATTTGTTTTTGAAATTTGGGCATCTGACTATTTTATTCCAGTGAATGCCATGGCCGGGATCTCTACATTATTTGCTCTTATATTTTAAATGCAAAGAGTTTTACCAGGCACTTGATATTATTGTTTACAACGTAATTCAATCGTTATCATTACATTTTATTCAATCAGACCTACCAGAGGGGCCATATCGTTAAAATTTCACTTTTGTACATTTCTCATGTGGAGATGACATTTTAAGAATCAACTACATAATTAGTATTCTTACTTTCATTATGACACCAGTGAGTTTTGGGTGAGTTCTCAGAGGGTGGGGGGTAAATCCGTCAGGTAATACCTGCTTTCCTTCAACAAATTTCTAGGGCTTTGTGTTAAACACAGGGCTCTCTTCTAAGAGGGAGTGAATACAAAGATATACATGATATGACCCATGTTTTCCAGTTAGAAAAGAGAGATGACATTTGCACAAATAATCGATGCAAACTAGAATATTTAAAATGCCTAAGAGATAGACAAGTCAAGGGCTTGTGGAATTCAAAGATGGGAGAACTTTCTGGCAGCTGAGAGCTGAGAGCAGGTTATCAGGAAAAAATTCTTAGTGGTTGTGTTAGGCCGTTCTTATGTTGCTATAAATAAATACCTGAGGCTGGGTAATTTATGAAGAAAAGAGAATTAATTGGCTTGTGGTTCTGCAGGCTGTACAGGTAGCATGGCGCCAGCATCCTCTCGGCTTCTGGGGAGGCCTGGGAAGCTTTTGCTCATGGTGGAAGGTAAAGGAGGAGCAGGCACTTCACAAGGCCAGAGCAGGAGCAAAAAGTGGGGAAGGGGCTGGGCGCCGTGGCTCACACCTGTAATCCCAGCACTTTGGGAGACCGAGGTGGGCAGATCACCTAAGGTCGGGAGTTCGAGACCAGCCTGATCAACATGGAGAAACCCCATCTCTATTAAAAATACAAAATTAACCGGGCATGGTGGTGCATGCCTGTAATCCCAGCTACTCGGGAGGCTGAGGCAGGAGAATCGCTTGAACCCAGGAGGTGGAGGTTGCAGTGAGCTGAGATTGCACCACTGCACTCCAGCCTGGTTGACAAGAGCAAAACCCCATCTCAAAAAAAAAAAAAAAAAAGAGAAGTGGGGAAGGTGCCACACACTTTCAAACAACCAGATCATTCGAGAACTTACAGACTATTGCAAGGATAGCACCAAGCCACGAGGGATCCACCCCCATGACCAAAGCACCTCCCACCCGGCCCCATCTCCAATATTGAGGATTACAATTCAACAGGAGATCCAGAGAGGACAGCATCCAAACCATATCAGTGGTAGTGATGTTTTAATGAGGCTTTTTTTTTTTGAGTCAGGGTCTCACTCTGTTGCCCAGGCTGAAGTGCAATGGCAGGATCATGGCTCACTGCAGCCTTGACGTCCCAGGCTCTGGTGATCCTCCCACCTCAGCCTCCCTGGTAGCTAGGATCACAGGTGTGTGCCGCCATACCTGGCTAGTTTTTTTATTTTGTAGAGACAGGGTTTTGCCATGTTGCTCAGTCTGGTCTCAAACTCCTGAACTCAAGCAAACCCCCTGCTTCAGCCTCCCAAAGTGCTGGGATTACATGCATGAGCCACCACACCCAGCCCTAGCGAGGTTTTTAATAGTCACGGCTTCAATAGCTGGTCAGAGGGAGGGAGATATCAAGGCATTTATGGAGAAGCATAGGTGTGTTGGCTGGGGACCTGGAAATGTGAAGATCCAAGCTGGAAATAGGCTAAAACAGAAAGTAAGAGTGGCGTGGAATTGTGTGACATGCTTTTGGCTGAAAGTTGTTGAAATGCTGACGTAACTGATTTAAAACAAGGAACTTGATGACATTCTCTAATACGATCTACAGAGGTAGGCTGGGTTTGTGAGTTAGTTGCTTCGGCAGCTGGAAATGCCATGAAGGACGCAAGCTCTTCCCATCTCTCTGCTCATCCATCCTTGGTTGACTTACTTCCAGGATTCACAGCCAAACATGGAACATCCAGTGACAGATTTGGCCTCTCCCTGTGACTTTCCAGAGCAAGGAAATTTTTGCAGAAGCACTTCTCACATTTCATCAGCCAGAGCTGAATTGTAGGATATGCCTGAACCAATCACTGATGAGTGGTTCTAGATGATTCTTAGACCAGTCAAGGCCTCCCTTCCCCGACAAGATGCATTTCTGCATGTAGGATAAGAGCATGTAGAACAATTAAAGGTTAAAGGAACAATTCCTTTGTTCAGCATGTAGTTGAACAAGCACTCTTACAGGTGAAAGGAACAAATAAACTAGATGAGTGCTGGGTAAGCAACCAGTAACATCCACTATGGAGACCAACAGTCATCACGTGCCTTCTATGCACAGGCGCAGGTTTGCTCTGTTTCTGAGTTTGTCTAACACATATGTGGATGTAGGTAAGTAGGAATCTTTGCAAGGGCCAGGCTGAGATGTCTGCACTTTATTCCATAGACATGAAGAGACATACAGGATTTTGAGGAGTCTAATGATAATAATCAAAGTATGATATCTAGAGGCCTTGGAGAAAGAACTCATGGAAATGGACAGATTGTACATGTCTCCGAAAGTAGTGTGACTTCTTGTCAAAAATGAGACGTCAGATTCTCACTAGCTTTCCCTTCTCTTTGTTTCTGTTAGCACCTCTTTTCTGCCATCCTTTTCCCTGCATTTGGTCAATTTGACTAAGCTTGACATCGTGTGGAGCAAATTTGAGGTGTGACTGGATGAACTAGAGGTAACATAACCAATAGAGTCTCATGCTGCTCAGATTGGCACTGTTTAAAAGCAAGAGTCCCTTTCTGTGCCTCTGGCTTAGAGATGAGTTCTGGAATTGTGCTATTATGGACTTCCTGGTGTATTTAGTTAGGTAAGCTTCCATTTCTCTCTACACTCTCTGAGCCCAGTTTCTGCAACTCTGATCATCCCAGTTCACTACCATCCACTTATTTTTCTCTTGCTATTAAGACTTTCCCAGCCGGGTGCAGTGGCTCATGCCTGTATTCCCAGCACTTTGGGAGACCAAAGCGGGGGGGGATCATGAAGTCAGGAGATCGAGACCATCCTAGCTAACATGGTGAAACCCTGTCTCTACTAAAAATACAAAAAAATTAGCCAGGCGTGGTGGCACGTGCCTGTAGTCCCAGCTACTCGGGAGGCTGAAGCAGGAGAATCGCTTTAAGTCGGGAGGCGGAGGTTGCAGTGAGCCAAGATCCTGCCACTGCACTCCAGCCTGGGTGACAGAGCAAGACTCCGTTTCAAAAAAAAGACTTTCCCAATGATGTCCTGGGGCCCTTTCGTGTAACTTACAGGGTCTCTTTCCTTTGGGCTTTTTCAGTATGCTGTGTCGCTACTTCATCCAGACATACAATATCCTTACTCGTATACATCAGAGGAAGTGGGGTTATCTAAATGTATTTTTACTTCTTAATCTAATCTCTGAACTTTGAGAGTCAATATTTTTCACTTTTAACAAACTAGACATTAAAAAGGTCCAAATTTAGAACTTGAGTCACTAAAAATGCTCAAATATTGACAGATAAAAAAGGCCTCCAGAAATCACGCTGTAAACTCGTCTCCTAGGTGAGGAGTAATTGTGTTAAAATATTATGAGTGCATTGATTACATCTCCCTTCCCTCCTAGGCAAACCGTGAGAGGTGCCTTCTCCCTCACTTCCTCTTTTCTCTAGTGACTCCTGTCCTGGGCCGATACCAACTAGGAGTGCACCAGTAGTAGCCTCCTAAGAAAGAAAAAGAGGGCCAGGCGCAGTGGCTCACTCCTGTAATCCCAACAGTTTGGGAGGCTGAGGTGGGGGGATCACTTGAGGTCAGGAGTTCAAGACCAGCCTGGCCAATATGGTGAAACCCTGTCTCTACTAAAAATACAAAAATTAGCCAGGCGTGGTGGTGGGTGCCTGTAGTCCCAGCTACTCAGGAGGCTGAGGCAGGAGAATCACTTGAACCCAGCAGGTGGAGGTTGCGGTGAGCCGAGATTGCACCACTGCACTCCAGCCTGGGCGTCAGAGCAAGACTCCATCTCAAAAAAAAAAAAAAAGAAAAAAAGAAAAAAGAAAAAAAAAGAGAAGGAAGTGGAGTTCCACCCTAGTGTCTAGAAAGAACACTCTTCACTCCTCTCCATTTCCCCTAAGCAATTGCACAAATACTGCGTGCTTGGTTGCTCCAAGGGGACAAACGGGAATGGGAACAAGAGAGAAACAGAACACTAAATGCTAAGCAGATAAAATAAAGCTTCACTGGGAACTAGAAGCCTTGTCCTGGACAAGGTCTGCCTTCAGGATTCGCTCATGTAGGGTGACCTCCAACACTGTCTCCTCTCAGACTCCTCATCAGTCTTTGCCCAGACCCCAGCAGCAGCTGGAACAGGAGGGACTCCCTCTCGCTCAGCCCATCGGGTGGATCAGGTGGACTGGTAATGCCCGGTGGGCAATAGGTTCCTATCATCCCATATTGAAGTTTTGAATGTATTTCCCCCAAAGGAAGATGCTACATAGGAAAGGTAGGTTTGTTGTGTTTCTGAAACTGGACTGTACTTAAAAGATACATAGAGTCTAGAAATGGAAAGCCACGGAGTCAAATCCACTGTCCCCAACCACACAGCACGTTAGATGCAGATCTAGAACCAGAATTCAGTCTCTCAACTCCCAAATCAGTGCTCCTTTGTGATTACCTCATTATGAGAGAACTAGGTTTTGTTTTTTTTTTCCCTGATGGCATCTGAGGCCCTAAACACCTCTGCTTACATAATTTATAGGAGAGGAAACGACACATGGAATTTCAAATGAACAACTCTGCTAACATTAATATGGGACATCCCGTACTGAACTATAAGCTTCCTTTGTCCTCCTTTTCCCCTAAATGCCTCTAGCATATCTTCTTCGTATTGAACAAACATCAGTTCTGCCGATGTCATGGATTTTGTCAATATGAACTGAAAATGTGCTGGCTTTTTTTTTATCATCACTAACAGCTTTCTTAATTAACCTACTGATAGAGTCAACAGTACAGTTCACTGTTCACTGTTTGCTCTCCAGCCACTGCAGAGTCAGGATGCTCTTTGAGAACGCTTGCCTGAGGTTGTTTTGTTTTCCAGAAAGGAAAAAAACTCACCACCGCAATGAATTTGACTTAATTGCTAAAATTTCCTTCTGATTGTTTTGCCCCAAGTAACAGCTCTTCCTTAACTAATAACTTTAATTATAGCAACCACTAGTTATAAAATTGTATGTTTTCTCTTGGCTTGTTCTCTAATTAAAAAACCAGGGATCAGCAAGTCACTTTCTTAGGTTTGCATCTGATGGGATGTAGAGTCCTGGAACTACCAGGTATATATTCCGTGCTCCTTAAACCAGTCTGTCGTGGCTGAAGTCATTCGGCTGGGTTCTGTCTCTGTGATTTCCCGGACATACAAGATGAAAAAGAAGCAAAAACAGGATCCTGATCCTCAGAGATCTTTAGAGAAAAGTTAAAGATGCTGTGTTCCAGCTTTAAGATGAAATGTAGACTCCCTAAGAAAACCCAAATCCTTCATTTCAAAAAGTTAAATGGGATAGTGCAGTTACTGTAAAAAAGAAAAGAAAAAAAGAAGAAAAAAAACCCAGCTGTTTAAATTTAAGGCATCAAAAAAACATCCAATTCAGGCCTATTCTCTGGCTCTGTACTCACAACATTTCATGTGATTAAGAAGAAAATAAAATTTTCCTGCACTTCAGGCTCCTATTTTAATTTTTTTTTTATGGGGTAGACAACAGTTAAAGACCATGTTGGGCTCAGTAATAGTGAGAAACTCCTTAAATGACTGATTTCAGCTGCGTTACTGCCAGGTAAAGATGGTCTCGTGTTTGATGACACATATTCAGAGGACGATTGTGCAAGCCATGGAGATGTTTTTCTCGGTTGTTTTGCGGCCTCATGCATCAGCCCAGTCTGCTGTCCCCACACTGCCTTGCAAAGCTGCCCTTTCTCTTTTTCAAAAATCACTCAGCCTCCACCCACACTTTTTTGATGCCTCAGGATGGACACTCTCACCCCCAGGCCTCTGGGCAGCCCGTGGTTGGCCCTCACTTTTATATCCAAGAGGAGAGAAAGCAGGAAGCACCCTCACAGCATGTGGCCACCATATGTGGCCAGGTGGCTGCTGGGTGGGTGGTGGTGACCACCACCCATCCTTTCTGTCATGCAGATGGACTCCCCCTACCCACATACTGCACCAATTTCCCACAGACTCAGCCGAAAACTTGGACCCTGGCAGATGATTTCCAACCAGTGACTGCCTCTGCTTAATGGGATGCTGACTGAAACAAGTTTTGCTTCTCAGAGTGAGATTTCCTCATCCTTCCTTTTGTCTCCTCCTTTTGTTACAGGAAAGGGGTCTGGATCCAGACCCGAAGACAGGGTTCTTGGATCTCGTGCAAGAAAGAATTCAGGGCGAGTCCATAGAGTAAAGTGAAAGCAAGTTTATTACGAAAGTAAAGGAATAAAAGGATGGCTACTCCATAGACAGAGCAGCCCCAAGGGCTGCTGGTTGCCCATTTTTATGGCTATTTCTTGATGATATGCTAAACAAGGAGTGGATTATTCATACCTCCCCTTTTTCGACCATATAGGGTAACTTCCTGTTGTTGCCATGGCATTTGTAAACTGTCATGGCACTGGTGGGAGTGTTGCAGTGAGGATGGCCAGAGGTCAATCTCATTGCCATCTTGGTTTTGGTGGGATTTGGCCAGTTTCTTTACTGCAATCTATTTTTATCAGCAAGGTCTTTATGACCGGTATCTTGTGCCAACCTCATATTTTCTCCTGTGACTTAGAATGCCTTACCCATCTGGGAATGCAGCCCAGTATGTAGGTCTCAGCCTCATTTCGCCCAGCTCCTATTCAAGATGGAGTTGCTCTGGTTCAAAGGCCTCTGACACTTTTTCTTACCGTTGCTAATTAGAATTGTTTTACCTTTTGTTTTTAAATGAAAGAAGGTCACCATTTAAAATGTGCCAATCACTTCTCTATCCTAGAGATAGCAAGTCTTCCTGGAGGTGTCCGTTGCTCTGGGAAGAATCATTTTAATGTAAAGTAAATGAGTAAGTCCACAAACTACTCAACTGATGGGCTGGAGTGGGCTGACCGGGTTCTGTTGGCAGGAAAAGACCCTAAGTGTTCCTGAAAGGGGAACTCACCATGATGTCAAGGGGGGTATGTAGAAGGGTAATCCAACTCTACAACAGCAGAGTGGCACAGAGGTGGTTTGGGTGCAGGGTGTGGCTGGGCCTGCAAAGTCCTCTAGGCCCAGGCATTGACAAGTTGTTGGGGGAAATGGCCCAGCAAAGAAATGCAACCCAACAGTTGTGAGTCTTCAGAGCCAATCACATCCTCCCCTGAAGAACCACTCAGTGCAAAGATCCAAGCCGGCAGTGGCATCGTCACAGGAGACGAGGCTGCACTGAACTGTCACCGTGTGGGTCTGCAGTGAGGCTGTGACAAGGGTGAAACACCTCCTACCTAGCAGACTGGTCATAGATATCCATTTTCTCTCCAAAAGGTGTTTATTACTAGAACTGAGTAATCTGGGCAATTTAGAAAGAGGGATTGGATACTCCGACAATCTCTGGAAGCTCAAGTCAGGTTTAATTTGAAAAACGAAAGGATGTGGCTTTATTTGCAGCCAGGGTGGGACCCCACAAGAGACCACAGAATTCATTCAGTTCTCATTTTGCAAAGAAAAACTAATTGAGTCCAGATTAATCTCCTACCATCACAAAGCAAGTGGTGGGTTGAATTTGTATGGAAGGACACAGACAGGACTGCTAACCTAGTGTCTTTTCTATTGTCAAAACTTGTAACTCCTGCTAAATGCAATGCTTTTTCTTCTTTTTTTTTTTTAATTTTAAATTGTCTGAGATTTAGGAGATTTCAGTTTTCTGAGATTTTGCTCCTGCTTTGGAATTTAGAGACTAAGCCTGAATTTCCAGTTTCACACTTAGGGACATACGTTGTTAGATTTCTTCTAGTCTCCACTTCTGGGAGAGCCTAGAGGTTTCTTGGTGAGATAACTATAGACCTGAATCTCTCTTTTTGACCCTAAGCCTGGACCTTTCTCCTGAACTCTGCTCCTTTACCAATGCTGCATTTCTATTGGATGATCCACAGGCACTTCAAAACCAACATGGTCAAAACCTAGAGTGTTAGTTTGTCTCTACCCAACCAGCCTCCTCTTCCCAGACAAGATCCTGTTACTCCAGGCTTCTCTGGGGAATGGCACCGCCAGCCTTTCTTCTCAGCCATATAGAGCCCTACAAATTCCAGCTCCTAAAAAATTTTTATGATTATTATTATTGAGATAGAGTTTCCCTCTGTCGCCAGGCTGGAGTGCAGTGGCGCGATCTCGGCTCACTGCAACCTCTGCCTCCCAGGTTCACACCATTCTCCTGCCTCAGCCTCCTGGGTAGCTGGGACTACAAGCGCCTGCCACCATGCCCAGCTAATTTTTGTATTTTTAGTAGAGACGGGGTTTTGCCACATTAGCCAGGCTGGCCTTGAACTCCTGACCTCAGGTGATCCGCCCGCCTCGGGCTTTCCGAAGTGCTGGGATTACAGGCATGAACCACCATGCCTGACCCTAAAAAATTATTTTATCTCCTCTTCTCCATTCCCATTGCTCCTGCAGCACTTGAGGATTTTCTCATCTTCTGCCTGGACTGCATTGTCTCCTGGGTGGTCCCCTGGCTTTTGATCCCATTCCAAATTTTTTTCCTCACTGCCACCGTGATCTTCTGAAAACCTAAATCTGATCATGTTACTGCCTTCTACAGCTCTCTATGCTGTCCAGATAAGCTCCACACCTCTTAGAATTTGAAGTGCAATGCCTTCTCTTCTCTCAGGCTGTGTTTCTCAGGGTCCACCAGCCCCCACCCCTACCCTCCTCCCTAGACTCTATGACCCAGCCACCACAAGCCCTTAGAGACCCTTTCACTGATCACCTCTTTTTTAGGCCCCTATTCTGTCATTATTGTTACCGGAAAAGGGGCCTGACCCAGACCCCAAGAGAGCAGGGGACCTCCCGCAAGAAAGAATTCCGGGTGAGTCCATAGAGTAAAGTGAAAGCAAGGTCATTAGAGAAGTAAAGAAACAGAAGAATGCCTACTCCATAGGCAGAACAGTGGCATGGGCTGCCCGACTAATTATAGTTATTTCTTGATTATATGCTAAACAAGGGGTGGATTATTCATGAGTTTTCCAGGAAAGTGGTGGGCAATTCTTGAAACTAAGGGTTCCTCCCCGCTTTAGACCATGTAGGGTAACTTCTTGATGTTGCTACAGCATTTGTAAACTGTCAGGGCACTGGTGGGAGTGTCTTTTAGCATGCTAATATATTCTAATTAACATATAATGAGCAGTGAGGACAACCAGAGGTCACTTGCATGGCTGTCTTGGTTTTGGTAGCCTGCTTCTTTACCTCACTGTTTTGTCAGCAAGGTCTTTGTGACTTGTCTCTTATGCCGACCTCCGATCTCATCCTGTGACTTAGAATGCCTAAACTCCTGGGAATGCAGCCCAGTAGGTCTCAGCCTTATTTTACTCAGCCCCTACTCAAGATGAAGTTGCTCTGGTTCAAACGCCTCTGTCATTATGAGTTGCCTGCCCCGGAAATGTCCGTCTGCTTTCAGCCTGGTGGTCACTTATGGCTTTGAAGGCTCAATTCAAATGTCATCTCCTCCATGAAGCTTTATCTAACCTCTTGTTTCCACAGGGTGAAAAAAACACTCTAGCTTTTGTATTCCAATGGAACCCTGTTTCTATCCCAACACTGCTAACATTTCAGGGCAATTATTTCTTCCATGTCTGTCTTCCCTTATGATATTGAGGACAGCATGATGGTAAAGAGCATGTCTTATTTATCTTTGATTTTCTAGCACCAAACACAGGACCTGGCATATAGTATGCACTTGGTAAGCATTTATGGAAGGAAGGAAGGAAGGAAGGAAGGAAGGAAGGAAGGAAGGAAGGAAGGAAGAAAGGGAGGGAGGGAGGGAAGGAGGGGAAGGGACACAGCGAGGGAGGAGAACATATATTGTCATAATGTATTATTGTGGGCTGGGCGCAGAGGCTCACGCTTGTAATCCCAGCACTTTGGGAGGCCGAGGCAGGTGGATCACGAGGTCAGGAGATCGAGACCACAGTGAAACTCCGTCTCTACTAAAAATACAAAAAAATTAGCCGGGCGTGGTGGTGGGCGCCTGTAGTCCCAGCTACTCGGAGAGGCTGAGGCAGGAGAATGGCGTGAACCCGGGAGGCGGAGCTTGCAGTGAGCCGGGATTGTGCCACTGCACTCCAGCCTGGGTGACAAAGCGAGACTCCGTCTCAAAAAAAAAAAAAAAATTCTAAAAAAAAAAAAAAAAAAATGTATTATTGTTCCATTTTTTTTTCATTTTTTATCACTTCCAGAAAGAAAGGCATATGGTGAAACTTTGATCACAATTTTTATAAAACGTATTCTATAGAAACTGTTTCTGTAAAACAAAGTGAACCTAATAACCAAAGGCAGTTCAGAAATTCTATTAGTATTGTTAGAAAAAGGTAAATATTTAAATATTTATTTGTTCTCATATTGTATGATGTGGCCACTGGTAAGATATCTCAATCATTTCTTTTTTTTTTTTTCAAGACAGAGTCTCACTCTGTCACCCAGGCTGGAGTGCAGTGGTGCAATCTCAGCTAACTGCAACCTCCGCCTCCCTGGTTCAAGTGAGTCTCCTGCCTCAGCCTCCTGAGTAGCTGGGACTACAGGCGCACGTCACCATGCCCAGCTAATTTTTGTATTTTTAGTAGACATGGGGTTTCACCATGTTGGCCAGGATGGTCTCAATCTCCTGACCTCATGATTCGTCCACCTCGGCCTCCCAAAGTGCTGGGATTACAAGTGTAAGCCACCGTGCCCGGCCAAGACATCTCAATCTTAAGACTAAAAAAAAAAAAATCTGTTGTGACTATAATGGACATTGGCCATGCTTCTGGCTGTTCAGATGCTGAATTCCCCTATGTATAAGTCTTCTGGAGAGGCAGGGCCCTCATCCTCTATAGTGGCTACAGAGTGGGGTACCTGTATTCCCAGCATCCCTTACAGCCAGGGCACAGCTACATGTATGCGCAGCACTCACCAATTATATGTACCCATAAGGAGCAGGGGCTGGTGACATTCACATGTGAGAACAGAGAGTAATTCTTGGTGGTGGCAGTGGTACTAGCAATATCTGAGTCCAGCACTGGCAGCTGGGCAGAACACATTGACTGGTGGGAACCAATGGCACAGCAGTGTCCTCACTGCCTACTCTCCAGAGGAATGTTAGCCAAGGATCGGAGGCATTGCATCCCTTTGTTTCTGCCCAATTCCCTAGGCTGCTCCTCCAGCTGTCCTAGTGGTTCTCTGAGCCAACTAATATAGTTTCAATAATTTCCTTTTATGCTTACAGTCCTTTCTGTTGCAACTAACAAACCCAAAAGATCCAGGAACTCTTTGGTGGTTCATAAATGCTTCTGGCTTTAGCTATTTGTGCCACCAGTGTGCATGATGTACATGAGTCCAGTTGATAAAATATCTCATTCACTGGTGAGTCAAGGGTTAATACAGTCTACATTATTAGAGGATTTTTTCTAGGCAGATTATTTGCCATACAAGCTTCATTAGGGCAGGCTTTCTTGCTTTAAATCACATTCTTCTACACACAGTGCCTGGTATATAATAAGTATTCAATAAATACTTGCTGAGTGCTGAGTGGACTAATAAATCACTTTTTTAAATCCAAGAGACTATTAACTAATTTTTACTATGTCAAACTGGTACTATTAAGATAACCCTATACAAACAAGAGGACAAATTAGATGGGTTTTAGAGAGCCTCTTCCTACATGTGATTTGATGATGAACCTACTCAGAGCAAAGCTTGCTGATATTCTAGCAACTGGTTCAATTCAACAAATATTTATTGATCCTTATTGATCCTTTCCTGGAGGTGCTCACAATCAAGTTGGGGTTCTTTCATTTGCTTTCTGTGACTCCTAGCCAAACTCTTAATCACTGTGATTCTGAGTTTCGTCATTGATAAAATGGAGATGATAATTTTTCCTTAAAGGGTTGTTACCAAAATCAGAATGTTAACAATGCTCATTTCTTTACTTTATTATTCCTGTTTCTACTTGCAGAATCTTCTCCTGAATTTAGTTCAAAATACTCTGCATTATGCACTGAGTGAGTCACAGTCACTGTGATTACAAATATGGAAAAGGCATGTATGTACTCTCAAGGAATTTACAATGTCATCAAGGAGATAGACGGGCCAAGGGATCAGTAATTGTGGTTAGGGCAGTGATGGAACCAAACACAGGTACTGCTAGGAAAGTGCAAAAGAAAGGCCATTAATTTCAGGAGAGGGGGCCATTGTGGAAGACTCCTGGAGGTGATATCCAGTCACAGAGAAGGAAAGCCAAGGAAAAGAGAAAGAAATGGACCTCCAAGAAAAATGAACTTCATGAGCAAAGGCAAACAGGGAAAACAGCATTTCAGTGTTTCTAGAAGGTGAAGTTCAAGAAGGGATTAGAAGGAAACCAAGTCTGCAAAGGGAGGTGGGTCAGATCATGGATGACCATATATGTTAGATAAGAAACATGGGACTGAGGGTAATAGGGAACGCTAGGGGAGTGTACACAGGCAGGCACTTTCAAGATCTCAGTTTGGCCACAGGATGGAAGATAAATATGGGACAAAGGCCAATTAGGAGGTTATCATCCTGATCTAGGGGACTATTGTGGTAGCCCAAACTGGGAAAATGGTGGAAGAAATGGGATGAAGAAAAGCAATATTCTAAATATTCTAAGCAATATTTAGAAGACATTAAGCCTGTTATAAAAAGGTGTATTCATCTCTTTGGGGTTCACCTGTGTTCTTTTTCCTAAATATTGTCATGGTCTGAAGAGGTTGAATGGATGTATGATAAACAGTCACACGTATTCCCCACCCCTCATCTTCAAATGGGATGGAATTACAACCTATCAGATACTATGTCCAGCACCAGGTTGTGATAGCATGGGTCCAAACCATCTTTCATCTCCATTCAAAGGTCACAAAAGTAATGGAAAGGCCTCTAATATTTTTTCATGTCAGGTAACATTTTCGGCATGGTGTGAGTTATTTATCTTTCTGGAATTCCTTGTAAAATATTTTACATCCTTCAGACAATCCTATTCAGAAGTTCAAATGAATCTTTAGCTAGGATTTCTTTTCTTCTTTTCACTGGACAGCCTGTATACATTAAAATCAAATAGGAAGAAAGAAGCAAGAAGGATATTAAGGTAAACACATGATAACACTGGCCAAAAATGTGGGGAATGGCTGCCCTATTCTGTCAAATAGAAATGAGGCCAGACGGCTATTTCCCTGGGATTTACAGTTCCCACCCCCAAGCAAATCTAATCTCATCCTTGCGTTCACAGGCTAGGCCAGCAGGGCAATAGCCTAAATTCAAAGCCCAGAGATGCAGATATGCTGGCTCTGTTCCCAGGAGGCCAGGTCAGGATGAGAATCAGTATTTCAATAGCTCGGGATTAGGAAACACATATACCAAATCTTGTCTGTTAGGGAAACAAATATTAAAACCACAAAACATTCTGTGTTATGCACAGACTGATAGAGAAGAAATGTTTGGCTCAGCTGCAGAAATATACCCATTATTCTTGAATTCTTTGGACTGGTATAAATCGTGTAAAAAAATCATCAGAATAAGACTGAGGCTGCTTAGGAGATTGCCATAAATAACATCTTAAAGGCCCCCATGAGCCGCTTTTCAGGGTAACAAGAAGGCAGAGAAGACCTCTATGTTTGATTGCGTCGTCTTGCATTGTTTAGCAAAAAAAGTCACAGAAATCAGTAGGGGTAGAATTTGGCTTGGATGTGAAGCTGACTTTGCTTAGATTTGACAGACCTCACCTGGGTTTCCCACTCTCAACCTTTGGAAAATCCAGACAACCCCAAAGTTAGTCCCAGCCAATTGGGTACCTTTCCTCTTTGTATCAAAGGGAAAGCATTGGAAGCACAGTGTGATTCATATCAGCTCACACACTGGAACAGGCATTTGCAGGTATAACGGGTGTGGGGGTGAGGGGCCCCATTCACCTTTCCCCCTGGCCTTAAAAATAAGCAACTGTGGCGGGGCGCAGTGGCTCATGCCTGTATTCCCAGCACTTTAGGAGGCCAAAGTGGGTGGATCACCTGAGGCCAGGAGTTTGAGACCAGCCTGGCCAACATGGTGAAACCCCATCTCTTATTAAAAATACAAAAATTAGCCGGGCGTGGTGGAGGGCGCCTGTAATCCCAGCACTTTGGGAGGCTGAAGGGGGCAGATCACCTGAGGTTGGGAGTTCAAGATCAGCCTGGCCAACATGGCAAAATCTCCTCTCTACAAACTACAAAAAATTAGCCGGGTGTGGTGGCACGTGCCTGTAATCCCAGCTACTCGGAGGCTGAGGCAGGAGAATCGCTTGCACCCAGAAGGCAGAGGTTGGAGTGAGCCGAGATTGCACCATTGCACTCCAGCCTGGGCGACAAGAGCGAGACTTCATCTCAGAAAAAAAAAAAAAAAAAGCAAATGCATTTATAAAAGGGATTTTCTCCGAGAAAGATTATGCTTCCCGTGTCCTAGGGCACACTTGGATCTCCCATAGCCACACCGGCTTTTTCTGGGGCCTGCCTTGGTCTAGCACTCCCAGGTGTCCTTGAAGAAAGAAGAAATACTGAAGAAGGTAGGGGAGGCCAAGTGCAGCGTCTCAAAGATCTAACTGCAACTCTGACAAGCATCAGATCAAAGGAGTCTCACCTTGGTTCTTTGATCTCTTGATAACCACATTTAGCACTCTCCCCTGGCTGTGCCTGGGGCGGGCAGCCCTCCCTTCTAACTCCCTCATCTCTTTCTAGTTTAAATAATTCAACTGATAATCATTTTCAAAGGAGTGAAAATAAGCAAATATTTTAAGTTCCAACTCAATTGCTAGATTTAGTGAAGTCTCTGTACCAGAATGATACCACTTTGGGAAATAAAAATAGCGTCATGAAATCCTAAAAAGAATGCTTATTGCTTTAAATATCTGATCTGACTTTGAGCTGTGCTGCAAGTCCACAGGAATGGGGAGGGAGATGACCATAACTGTAGCTCCAGAGGTGCCTGGAGCGGGGAGCTAGGAAAAGAGGTGGCTTCCTGTCTTTCTGCTGGTGGAGGCAAGAGTCTGAGACATGAACCATCATCATCAGCCCTCAGCCCTCCTTCCTTTTCTCCTCCCACATTTCCAAGACAATTTGATGGGACTCTCCTCCACTCCACATCACCCAGTGGCCTTTGGTGCTAGGTTTCCCCATGAGGTGTGACCAGCATGTTATGCTCAGAATTTTTTTTTGAGATAGAGTTTCGCTGTGTCACCCAGGCTGGAGTGCAATGGTACGATCTTGGCTCACTGAAACCTCCACCACCTGGGTTCAAGCGATTCTCCTGCCCAGCCTCCCAAGTAGCTGGGATTACAGGGGTGCACCACCACGCCCAGCTAATTTTTTGTAATTTTAGTAGAAATGGGGTTTCACTATGTTAGCCAGGCTGGTCTTGAACTCCTGACCTCAGGTGATCCACCTGCCTCGGCCTCCCAAAGTGTTGGGATTACAGGCGTGAGCCACCGCGCCCAGTCAGAAATGGTCTTTATTAAAATATTAGGGAGGGGGGAGAAAAGTCGTGCCATGGAACTTGCTTTTACCCCAAGGTTGCCAGATTTAGCAAATAAAAACGCAAGACACCCAATTGACTTGACTTTGAAATTCAGATAAACAAGGAATAATATTTTTGCATAAGTATGTCCCAAATATTGCACAGGACACACTTATACTACAACATTATTCATTGTTTATCTGAAATTTAAACTTAACTGGATGCCCTGTATTTTATCCTGCAACCCTATCAGGGTGCTTCTATCACCAAAACTTGCTGAACCCAGCCTCAGAGTGTCACAAAAAAGATGGATTCAGCTCTGCCCTTAAATCTCCTTGTGAATCTGGCCCAGTCCAGGCCTTTTATGGAGTGGTGGGGGAAGGGAAGGGGTCAGCGTTTGTTGAGCTCCTGCATAAGGGGGTGTCCCATTTGATCCTCACGATACCCCCATGGGTGGTTAGTATTATTCCCCTTCCACATTTGGTGAAGTAGGGCCCAGGAGAGCTAAGGAGTCTGCCGGCTTCTAACTGGAGGTAGGATTCTAACACAGGCCGTGATCTGTCAATTACTTGCTGCTGTCTCCTTCCTTCTCCTCAATAAAGCAAGACAAACCCAGAGGCTAGTAGACTTGTTCCAACATAAACAGGCTTTTTTTTTTTTCATTCCAGCTATCTTTTTTCACGTTAATCAAAGCTCTAGATCTTATCCTCTAGAACTCTCTGTTCTGCCATTTGAAGCAGAGGGGTGTGGGAAACCCAGGGTAAGAAAGGAGAGTAGACGTGAATGGGGGGTTCTTAGGAACTTAGTACATGAAAGGTAGTCACTAGCAGTTTTCCTCAAGCAGGTAAGCCAGTGGAAACTTATTAATCTGCACTGAATTCAAGCCAGGACACAAGCATATTATGAAATCCTGACTTTCTTATTTCTTTTCTTTTCTTTTTTTTTTTTCTTGGGACAGGGTTTTGCTCTTGTTGCCCAGGCTGGAGTGCAATGGCACAATCTCGGCTCACTGCAACCTCCACCTCCTGTGTTCAAGCAATTCTCCTCCATCAGCCTCCCGAGTAGCTGGGATTACAGTCATGTGCCACCAGGCCCAGCTGATTTTGTATTTTTAGTAGAGACAGGTTTTCACCATGTTGGTCAGGCTGGTCTTGAACTCCTGATCTCAGGTGATCCACCCACCTCAGCCTCCCAAAGTGCTGGGGTTACAGGTGTGAGCCACCATGCCCGGCCTGACTTTCTTACTGCTGAAGGCCATGGTTCTCAGATTGGAGCTGCTTTGGAATCACCTGGAGGGCTTGTTCAAACGGATTGCTGGTCCACCCCCAGTGTTTCTGCCTCAGTGGGTTTACAGTGGAGCCTGAGAACCTGCATTTCTGATAAATTCCCAGATGATGCTGACACTGCTGGTCTGGGGAGTTCACTGATACGGTTTGGCTGTGTCCTCACCCAAATCTCATCTTGAATTGTAGCTTCCATAATTCCCACGTGGTGTGGGAGGGACCCGGTGGGTGATAATTGAATCATGGGGGTGGTTTCCCCTATACTGTTCTCTTGGTAGTGAATAAGTCTCATGAGACATAATGATTTTATGAGGGGAAACCCCTTTTGCTTGGTTCTCATTCTCTCTCTTGCCTGCAGCCATGAAAGACGTACCTTTTGCCTTCTGCTGTGATTGTGAGGCCTCCCCAGCCATGTGGAACCGTGAGTCCGTTAAATTTCTTTTTCTTTATAAATTACCCAGTCTCGGGTATGTCTTTATCAGCAGTGTGAAAACGGACTAAGTTGCCACTTAGTGAACCACTGCTCCAGGACCAGAAAGGGGTCTTCACTAAAAATAATGACGGTATTTGGAACTTAGGTTCACATACACTTTGGAATTCAAGACCATTCTACACCTCTCATCCCTACCATTCAAAAATGTCCTGCAATCCTCTCTCTCCATTGAAGTCTACGTTTATTCCTTTACTCACTCATCCCCATAGATATGAAGTAAGCATGGATAATGTAACACACACCATCTGGATCCCCAGACACACAGAGATGAACTGGACCCAGTTCGGGCCAGCACACCGGGGACAATTATGTAAGCAAAATAACACCAGTGGAGTAGGAGAGGTTATAATAGAAGCAGATAAATTCATCCAGAAAGGAAGAGAGAAAGAGAAGGGAAGATTCTCCAGGGACTTACCCTTTGAGCTGAGTTTGGAAGGCTGGGGATGGGGTTACAAAGAGAAAAGGATAGTTCCCATGGAGGTGTGAGACAGCATGGCAAGCCCAAGGTCTGCAAGAAGCTTACATGGTTGACTTGGTGATAGACGGGCAATTAGTGTCGGGAAGCCTGGCAGGGGGGTTATACTGAGATGTTGGCGTTCTTTTCTTTTACAATGATGATGAGGCATTGGGTGGTCTTTAGTGGAGGGTGGCATTAATAAGGCCTATAATCTGGAAAGTGATTGAGTGGAGGGGTGAGTGTCTTAGTCGGCTAGGGCTGCTATAACAGGATACCATAGACTAGACAGCTTACAGACAACAGAAATTTGCCTCTCACACTTCTGGAGGCTGGGAAGTCCAACATTAAGGCAGATTCAGTGTCTGCTGAGGGCCCGCTTTCTGGCCCATAGACAGCAACCTCTTGCCGTGTCCTCACTTGGTGGAAGGGGTGAGAGGGATCTCAGGGATCCCTTTTATAAGGGCACTAATCTTATTCATGATGTCTCCACCTTCATGATCTAATCACCTCCTAAAATACCCATCTCCTAATACCATCACCTTGGGGGGCTAGGATGTCAACATACGAATTTTGGAGGTCACAAACATTTAGACCATAGCAGTCAGGAATATCCCACCACGAGGCTATTGCAATAGGACCCACTAGAGATGATACTGATGTGAATGAGAGTGGGATCTCTCTGAGTTGAATGGAAAAAAAAATTCTGATGGTCCAAAAATGAAGCATTTATGTCCACTCTTGTTACCCTCCACCAATAAAAGCAACCTAAGTTTGGGGGAAAAAGATGCAAATATTTCTGGGTTTTTTTTTTTTTTTTTTGATACGGAGTCTCGCTCTGTCGCCCAGGCTGGAGGGCAGTGGTGTGATCTCGGCTCACTGCAAGCTCCGCCTCCTGGGTTCCCACCATTCTCCTGCCTCAGCCTCCCGAGTAGCTGGGACTACAGGTGTGCGGCACCACGCCTGGCTAATTTTTTGTATTTTTAGTAGAGACAGGGTTTCACCGTGTAAGCCAGGATGGTCTCGATCTCCTGACCTCGTGATCCGCCCACCTCGGCCTCCCAAAGTGCTGGGATTACAGGCTTGAGCCACCGTGCCCGGCCATATTCCTGTATGTTTTATGCTGCTATCTTAGTCTACAACTTATTTAAACTGCATATCTGTTCCAATAATTTCCACCTTTTAAAGGATTACTCTAATTCATTACTATTTGTTCAATTTTGCTCTCTTTCCCATTCCTAGATGTTTATTTATTCATCCAAAATCATTTAGCAGCTGACTGACTGGGAGATAAGACAAAGCGGATAGAGGGATAGTTGAAATTCAGTGTGGCACACAGTGTAACAGCGGTTCTCACTAATATCTGTGAGACGACAGAGGAGGGAAAGATGAACCTAAAAACAGTCAATGATATTAGTCTTCTTTTATTTTCTCTCTCTCTTTTTTTTTTTTGAGACAGAGTTTCCCTCCCGTTGCTGGAGCGTAACAGCACAATCTTGGCTCACTGCAATCTCTACCTCCTGGGTTCAAGCTATTCTTCTGCCTCAGCCTCCTGAGTAGCTGGGATTACAGGCGCCCACCACCACGCCCAGCTAATTTTTGTATTTTTAGTAGAGACGGGGGTTTCACCATTTTGGCCAGGCTGGTCTTGAACTCCTGACCTTAGGTGATCTGCCCACCTCGGCCTCCCAAATTGCTGGGATTACAGGCCTGAGCCACCGTACCAGCCAATTAATTTTCAAATCACTTTGAAATGAATTTTATGGACTTGAAAAAAATACTAATTTATTCCCTAAATTGAAAACTACTTCCAAGAAAATTATGGTTTTTTTTGTTTTGTTTTGTTTGTTTGTTTTGTACAATGCCTAATATAGTACTCTAGCACAGGCACCTGATAAATATATTTTGGCCATTGAAAAAAAACTAAATGGCCGGGCGCGGTGGCTCACGCTTGTAATCCCAGCACTTTGGGAGGCCGAGGCGGGTGGATCACGAGGTCAGGAGATCGAGACCATCCTGGTTAACACAGTGAAACCCCGTCTCTACTAAAAATACAAAAAAATTAGCCGGGCGCGGTGGCGGGCGCCTGTAGTCCCAGCTACTCCGGAGGCTGAGGCAGGAGAATGGCATGAACCCGGGAGGCGGAGCTTGCAGTGAGCCGAGATCGCGCCACTGCACTCCAGCCTGGGTGAAAGAGTGAGACTCCGTCTCAAAAAAAAAAGAAAAAAAGAAAAAAACTAAATGGTTTTAACATATTAATCTCACTAGAATATCAAAATGCTAAAATAAGTAGAACAATTTCCATTATCTGACCTTCTGTAAATACAAATATTTTACTTGATTTTTAAAGAAATGTTTTTAGTTGTAGTAAGAAAGTGCAAAAATCTAGCCTTGAAGAGAGTTTGCCTTTCAGTGGGTAATGTATAGTTAATGCAATCAGAGCTTGTCTGGAGTGATTCGACACCAAAGAAGAAAAATATACCCATCTTCAGGAGTTATCATTTTAGAAGATAGTGTTTTCATAAATCACTCTTATTTGCATGTTGGGAATTTGAGTTACAGCATTAACCTGATAAATCAATTGAATCTCTTTAAATAAGGCAAGTTTTAAAAATCATCTTCCAGTGATTCGATGCCAAATATTTGATTGGAAGTGACACAAGTTAGACTGAAGGGAAAAAACCCTCCTGTGGGCCTCCTGTGGCTACAAGGTCAACTGAAATCCCAAAGATGGTGGTTCCTTCCTAGCTCGATAAATGACCTTTGGCAAGTCACAGAAAGAGTTGTTGCCCATTGCAGCGTCCACAGAGTCATTGTCTGCCTTTATGAGCAGACAGCAGCTCTGTCCATCAAGAGACCAAGAATGTAAACGATCCCTCCAAAGCCTAGTGCCCTGACCTCACAGCAGGGAAAACCCAAGCTTTCACAGCCAAAGGAACTTCCAAAATGAAATTAAAGGAAAATTAACCAGGAAAAAAATGAGAGAAAAGAATTTAAATGGAATAATTCATGATCTCCCTCCTTTTGGCTCTTCTGCTGAACTAATTCATGATTGGCCTTGGTCTTGGTAAAGAATTCAAGATTGGCACTAATAGCCTACAGCCCAGTTCAGGCTGCTTCTAGGGTGTCACCATGGCTCACCCCTCTGCGGCCAAACAGCTCAGGGTATGGCCAGGCTGATTCCAAGAAGCATCAGTGACCTACACCCTAGATCCCTTCACCTGCAGCCTCAGTAGTGCTGCAGGTTGTTAGCATCTTTCTTACCCTCTTGGAAAAGGTCATTGGGTGTACTTTTTTACAGTAAGCATCTGTGAAGTTCAGTTTGCATGGCAAAAAAAGGCATTGGAGATTTTTAGCAACTAGTACAGCAAAGAAGTTGTTGATCCCAGGAAAATTACAAAATAAATTGGGTTCATCATTACTGCCATTGCATCCTGCTCTCTTCACCTGCTCCTACATCCACCTCGGGTCCGCCAATGGCTTGGCTATTTTCTGTCTACACAACAATCTGCACTTGAAACTCTTCGTAAACCTGTTTTCAAGTACACCATAAATCAAAAGTCTCCTTCCCATTGCTCACATCATTGGGTCTGACTTCATCCTGTATAAATTCCTTTCTTTTTTTTTTTTTTTGAAGATGGAGTCTCACTCTGTCGCCCAGGCTGGAGTGCAGTGGCGTGATCTCGGCTTACTGCAACCTCCGCCTCCCGGGTTGAAGTGATTCTCCTGCCTCAGCCTCCCGAGTAGCTGGGACTACAGGTGCATGGCACCACGCCCAGCTAATTTTTTGTATTTTTAGTAGAGACAGGGTTTCACTGTGTTGGCCAGGATGGTCTCTATCTCCTGATCTCCTGATCCATCCGCCTTGGCCTCCCAAAGTGCTGGGATTATGGGCGTGAGCCACCAAGTGCTGGGATTATGGGCGTGAGCCACCGGCCAGGCCATAAATTCCTTTCTTATAGCATTGATGGTCTCAGGTAAAAAGCAATCTGGTGAGCTGTTGACACAAATATGTGAATAAGGACAACAGTAGCAGCAGACATAGCTGCTGGCTCACCCGGCTCTCCTTCCTTGTAGGTATAATCCCAGTTGATTGACTTGTTTTCCTAGCCTCCTTTTTAGCCTTGGGTGGCCATGAGTCATAGCTCTGGCCAATAAGACCCAAGCACAAGTATGCTAGGGGTGTCATTGATAGTGTTTGCCTGATAGAAGGGGACAAACATAGCTGGCACCTTTCTTTATCCTTCTTGGAAGCAGGCATGACAGCCTAAGGTACAAGACACGCTGTCAGCGGGAGGCAACCAGCAAGAGGGAGAGGCTGAGAGTCGCGAGAAGACAAGTTACTTCATTAATGCCCTTGTTTTCTCCCTGCATGGAACTCTAGATCCCTCTGGCTACTCTCTCTCTCCAATCCCCTCCATGCCCTGTGTCACTCTCTGACACTCTGCCCACTAATCCCTCATGCCGGCTCTAACTAATCATTGGTTTTCTCCACCATTGCCTGCCTCCTAAACCCCATCTCATTGCTGGGGAATATTCATGCACATTTGAGGGTTTGTGTTATTATTTTATTGTGGTAAGAATACTTAAGATAAGATCTACTCTCTTAACAGATTTTCAAGTGTACGATACAGGATTGTTAACTATAGGTGCTATGTTGTACTGTAGACCTCCAGAACTTACTAATTTTGCATAACTGAAACTTTACTCCCATTGGTTCACAACTCCCTATCTCAATCTTCCCCCCAGGCTTTGGCAACCATCATTCTACCCTCTGCTTCTGTGAGTGTGGCTATTTTAGGTACATCACAGAGGTGGAATATGCAGTGTTTATCTTCCTTTTTTCTTTTCTTTTCTTTTTTTTTTTTTTTTTTTTTAAGGTAGAGTCTCACTCTGTTGCCCAGGCTGGAGTGCAGTGGTGTGATCTCAGCTCACTGCAACCTCCACCTCCCGGGTTCAAGCAATTCTCCTGCCTCAGCCTCCTGAGTAGCTGGTATTACAGGCACATGCCACCACACCCAGCTAATTTTTGTATTTTTATTAGAGACGGGGCTTCACCATGTTGGTCAGGCTGGTCTTGAACTCCTGACCTTGGGATCCACCCACCTCGGCCTCCCAAAGTGCTGGGATTACAGGCGTGAGCCAATGCACCTAGCCACAGTGTTTATCATTCTGTAACTGGCTTATTTCACTGAGCAGAAAACCCTCCAGATTCACTCATTATTACATATGGCAAGATCTTCTTTTTGAAGGCTGAATAATATTCCATTGCACGGATACATTTGAGGTTTTCACCTTTTCCCAGGCCTCGTCTGTAGTCATGTCTAAATTCACCCTGACCCATGGCTAAAGGAGAATGGGAAACACTGGAACATAATGACTTTCCCTGACACGTCCACATTCTGAATCTTAGATAAGTCTGTTTCAAGTGCACTAAGTGATCTCTGCCTCCCTGTTCTCTTGGTTCTCCTCCCATCATTACTAGCTAGATGGTGATGATGAATGTTTGGGTCAAAAAGACCTGGGTTCCCTTTCCAACTCTTAACAACATTGCCAACGAACTTAATTCCGTTTTACCATCAAGTTCCTCTCTTGTAAAATAAAACCATTTTACATTTCAGGGCTGTTATAAAATAGAAACAAGCTAACATATAAGCCAGGTAATAGATGTTGAGTACATATTAGCTATTATTCTTAACATGGCCAGTATCAGCAGGCAGAGTCACCTCTGCCACCCTGGCCCCACCTGACCCGACCCCATCAGTAAGCAATTCGTTCACTGGGTTAAGCATTGCCTTATCTCCAAAGCCCCCTTTTATTCTCGAGAGGGGGAAGTACATTGCTGCAAAGACATTCGCTTAATTTTGTCTTTAAAATTTCATTATTTCAGTGGAAGAAGATGGGATAGAATTAGAACACTAGAGCTACACCAAGGGAGACAAGATAGAAGATGCTGGATGCTGTGGAATGGGGAGGAAGAAAAACAGTGGGAAAAGTAAAAAAAGAACTAGGGCAAATGCACGTTGGCCCCAGAGATGGTCCTAATTAATTTCCTTTCTTCTCTGTTGCTATTTTGGCTTCCTTTGGTTTAAAAATAAAATGTCCTGTTTTCGCTCTGATTATGTCTTTTATTTTCACATTTATGAGATTAAAATTGCATAACCTGCCTAGGATGCACCGTGATCTAAGGCACTTGATGCATGTTCGATAAGAAAGGGGGAAAAAGGCCTCAAGTCTGACCCGAGGAAGCAAAATGCTTACGTAGCATGAGAAATTTATTGACTTAAGTTTCAGGATTGTTCTCTCAGGGAAGGAAAACCATCTTAAAAAACAAACAAACTTGTATTCTGGGGTATTTCCCAGAAAAGACGCAGGTATGGTTAGTAAGATGGGATTTGGTTTTGTTTTTCAAGCTTCAGCCGGGTGGTAAAAGGTCAGCCCTGTGTTGTAATCCACTCTGGTGCCTCTCTCCCGTAAACCTAACCACAGCCTTAGAAAAGCTATGCAGTGTGGCAGTTAGTAAAATGAATTTTCTTTTTTAAACGTCTTCCCCCTTAAAAAGTTACTGCTGAGTCTTAGAATGTTCTGGAAAAACGCTGTTGCTCGAAATTTCAGAATAATTTCCCTAGGAGGAAGCTGTTAAAATGATTTCTCTTAAAATAAGTTACTGAGATGGGAAGATGGAGCAAAGTAGACATGTCTCACATGGGTGAGGTCTTGAGAACGGGTGAGAAGGAAAAATGGTGTGGGAATGTGTGGGGTGAGTTTCTATAAGAGCCTCATCACCTTCTGGCCCATGAGCAAGAATGTTGGTTAATAGGAAGCCAGTCAGCTCTGTCCCTATGTGCTCAATGCGCCACAATCTATAGCAAGCACAGACAGTACGTCAGCACTGTCCTGGGCCCTGGGCCTCCGGGCAGGGATGCCCCAGCCTTGCCCCACGGAGTGGGGGCCCCCCGAGGTCTCCATCTTCACACCCTTACAGCCTAAAGCAATACCAGCCGTGGCCGCACACTGGATGAAGCTGTCAAATGATTGACTCGCACAGCAGTGGGCATCACTGGGATATATTGTATATTGTGGGTCCCCATTTTAAATTGGATTACAATCCTGACTTCATCACTGTCATTTGTAATTAGGTCTGGCATTCTAGACTTAATGCAGCCACCACTGTGTATCTACGACTGTGACAAGAGGCCATCTGCACACACCAAGAACTAAAAGCCGCATTTTGACCCCCAGCCTGATACCAAAGCTCAGTGCAACAGTGTGAGAGACCGTGGCTTCAACTTCATCTTTCCCCTTTTCTTTATCCAACTTTTGTTACACAAAACTATGCAGCAAAAAAAAAAAAAAAAAAAAAAAAAAAGGACAAAGGAGAAATTAAGAGCCTATACAATCTCTAAACTAGCTCATCAGCTCCTAAATCAAGAGGTCAACTCTTTTGTTATGGCTTGAATTGTGTCTCCCATCCCAATTGTGACTTTATTTAGAGACAGAGTTGGTGTGGAGGTAATCAAGTTAGAATGAGGTCATTAGGGAGGGCAGTAGTCCAATCTGACTGCTGTCCTTATACAAAGGGGAAATTTGGATACAGTATCAGGCACAGGCACACAGGGAGATCATCTTGTGAGGATGAAGGCAGGGATCCAGCTGATGCCTCTACCAGCCAAGGAACACCAACGATGGGCAACAAACCACCAGAAGCCAGGGGAGAGGCCTGGAACACATTCGCCCTCACCGGCCCTGAAAGGAACAGATCCCATAACACTTTGATCTCAGACTTCCAGCCTCCAGAACTGTGAGACAATACATTTCTGTTGTTGAAGCCACCCAGTTTGTGGTATTTTATGACAGCAGCCTTAGCAAACTAATACATCTTTGTATTTTAAAATCACAGATAGAAGAGTGTGGGTATCCACTGAAACCACAAGTGGCTTCCCACAGGTTGTTTACGGTCAGCTTTATGCTTAGAGGGAGGTGTGAGGGTCTCACAGTAACACACAGAAATCTGCATTATTTATGACTAAAAGCAAAAGCAAAATGTCTTGTTTTTCAGTCACTCCCCTCTAGGTAAGTCTTGTCCAAATTCTTGTGTTATTAATAGCTTAATTTCTTTCCCACACAGCTATGATCTGATTAAGACGAGAAGGATCCATTTAAACCAATCTACTGTATTCTTTTCTATTCATGCAGTGGCACAATCTCAGCTCATTGTAGCCTCCGCCTTGTGGGCTCGAGTGATACTCCCACCTCAGCCTCCTGAGTAACTGGGACCACAGGTATGCACCACCACACCCAGCTATTTTTTTTTTTTTTTCATAGAGACTGGGTTTTGCCATGTTGCCCAGGCTGTTATTGAACTCGTGAGCTCAAGCAATCCACCTGCCCCAGCCTCCCCAAGTGCTGGGATTACAGTTATGAGCCACCGTGCCTGACCTCGTATTCTTGACATTAATCTGTTGAATGTATGTTGCTGCCACTTCAAGAGCAGTACAGATGTAAATGAAAATAAGAAAAAATAAATCGGGGAGTCATAACATCAACACTCCTTCTGCCATGCAACAGCAATTCTCCATTCAACCCTTAAGCATATTAATATCTTTATTGCTTATAAGACCATTTACTGACCGGTTCAGCAAGAGTTGGGAAAGGGGGCAGAAATCTCTCGAAGTTCCAGTTGATTTCTTTTGGGGCCATGATTATTATTGGCAGGATTCAAAACTAGTCTAGCAGATCCCAAATAGAAGTGTTTCTGCCTTGTACAAAGGAGAGTGATTTTGAAGGCTTCCTGCCTAGGACTGCACCCTCTGTGTGTCTTATGAGCACTTGCCTATGCTGGAAAATATTGACATCAACAGGAAAGCAAAGCAGATTGAATGAATATTATCAAAGTAGATTTTCTGAACTCACTTTTGCAAAAATAATCCATTCCATTGACTATGTACATGTGAGCCAGTGGTGAAAATACACTTCTGTTTGGAAATCTGCTGTCAGATGGAATGGCATTTCATCATCCTCTCCAAGCCACTTCCCCCAGGGTCACCACCACCAGCAACCCTCATATTTACATTTCCTCACATTACTTCACTTTGATCTGCCTTTTTCCTTCTAAGCTACCAAGCAGAAATTTCAACAAAACCCCACCCAAAGTCTGCTCCGTATACTACAGGTCCTAATAATTTTTTTTTTCTTTTTTTTACAAATAGGAAACTAAAATTGGGTATAGCATTAAGTGGAGCAGAAAATTGTCACTCTCGTTTTATGGCCCCGAAGGCAACACCTTATGTCCAATCTGCAGAATGCCAAAGATAGCATTTGGTGCTCGAAAAAGGGAGAAAAAATGGCTGTAAATGGGACTCCGTGTGTGGCACTTTCATGCAGGTTTTCCAATCAAGTAATCAAGGAATTACTCTAAGATCCATTTCGAGGTAAGATATTTTTAAAGACTCCTTAGCAAAAGGAAAGATTTTAGGCCCCAATTCAAGTAATTTGGTAATAAATGTTGTGTGCTGGGTGAACTATTTGTCTCATATGAGCACGTAGAAGATATGTGTTCTGTAAACCTCGTAAGAGTTTACCTTCAATTTCAATCCCCTCTGCAATTGCTTTAGGATTGTAATCTCCTTAATAGCAGTGACTATGAATGTGAAGGCTCATATGCTTGGTAACAATCTAGCTGAATGGGAAAAGCCCAGTGTCTGCAGGCAGAGAGGCCTGGGTTTAATGGGGGCTCCACCACTTTGCTGGCTTTCTGATCTTCAGAAAATTACTTACCTTAGAGGGCTATTGTGAGGATTAAATGAGCTAATGTGTGAAATGCAAGCGCTGATTCAGAGCAAGTGCTCAATAGTTGCCTTTACTACTGTTTATGTTCCAGGCCATATTGGGCCCAGAGTAAATTGGAGCAGGAATCTAATGGGCTCCTTGGCCTGACAACCCTCAATTTGCTATGAAGAGCATAAATATGAAATAAACATGCATATTTGCATCTCTTCTTTGATTGGGTACTTTCGTCTCAGTCAGTCTATTCAAGGTCCTAGTGGGTTCATAAATCCATTTCATTTGAATCCAGAGAGTTCCCCCCACAACTTCTCATACACATTCTCGCATACTGAAACACTTCATTACAAACCTGGGCATGACGAATATCTATTCCTTCACCTGTTGAGACGACCTCTCTCATCCAGCCCATCTCCCTCTTCCTGGCTGCAATTACTGCCCTATCCAACCTGGGCTTCAGAATGGGTCATTCATTGGCAGGGTTCTTCCTCACAGCGGTAATTCCTTACCCTCCCCACTCTCAGTCCTGGTCTGGTGTTATCACCACCGTCTGCTTTCTTTTCTCCCGTGCCTGGGCTGCTGGACATTGTTGTGAAAAGTCAACATGATTGGTCCATTCATTCATTCAACCAATATTTACCAAGTTTTGTAAAGCTTTATTGGGCACTGGAGATAGAGTCAGGACAGACCCAGAGGTCCCTACATCCATCACATTTACAGACTAGTAGAGGGACAGCCACTGAACAGACGACACACAGATACATACACCATTGCACGACGTGACCAGGGCTGTGAAGGACGTGGACCAATGCTGGGATGAAGGAGGATGGGAAGAGGGAGGCCATTGAAACAGCAGTGGGCTGAGGAGGCGCTGCTCAGGAGGGGCGTTCACGCTGAAGCCTGAAGGATGAGAGGCAGCAGCATCTGCAAAAGCCCTGGCGGGGGAATGCACCTGACATGTTTGAAGGCCCGCAAAGGCCCATGTGGCCGAAGCAAGGACTTTTGGGGAACAGTGGTGTGGGACAGGGTGGGAGGGCACAGCAGGCTCTGCTTTTGCCTGGCCTGAGAGGTATTGGTAAGAAGCTAGAATTTTATCCTCAGAAAAATGAGAAGCCATTGAAGAGATTTAAGTAAAGAAGGGTCATGACAGGATTAGGATTTACCAAGAAAGGAGGCTCACTTATCTCCACCCTGCGACTGCCCATTCTGGCCCCCACTTCTCCCGGGCTTGCTATGGATTCCCTGATACCGGTGCTCAAAAGCTCTCCTCGCTGAATCTTCATGCACAAAGGGCCCACCTCTCAGCCCTCACCCTCACCCTCTACTTGACCGAAAAATTAAGGTCAACCTTTCTCTCTCTCTCTCTCTCTCTCTCTTTATTGTGTTAAAATATACATATCATAACATTTGCCATTTGAACCACTTTAAATGTATGTTTCAGTGTCGCTGAGGACATTTACATTGTGTATAACCACCACCACTGTCCAATTCCAGAACTTTTCATCATTTCTTTTTTTTTTTTTTTTTTTTTTTTGAGACAGAGTTTCGCTCTAGTCACCCAGGCTGGAGTGCAATGGCACGATCTCAGCTTACTGCAACCTCCACCTCCCGGGTTCAAGCAATTCTCCTGCCTCAGCCTCCCGAGTAGCCAGGACTACAGGCGCCCGCCACCACGCTCGGCTAATTTTTGTATTTTTAGTAGAGATGGGGTTTCACCACGTTGGCCAGGCTGGTCTTGAACTTCTGACCTCAGGTGATCCACCCGCCTCGGCTTCCCAAAGTGCTGGGATTACAGGTGTGAGCCACTGCGCCCGGCCACTTTTTCATCATTTCAAACTGAAATTCTGCACCCATGAAACAACATCCTTTTTCTTTTTTATTTTATTTTTATTAAGACAGGGTCTCACTCTGTCACCCAGGCTTGAGTGCAGTGGCACAATCTCGGCTCACTGCAGCCTCTGCCTCCAGACTCACCCTCAGTCTCCCCAGTAGCTGGGACTCACAGACGCACACCACCGCGCCTGGCTAATTTTTATATAACTGGGTTTTGCCATGTCACCCAGGCTGGTCTCAAACTCCTGGACTCAAGTGATCTGCGCACCTCGGCCTCCCAAAATGCTGGGATTACAGGCTGGGATTACCGCACCTGGCCAACATCTTTTTTCTTCTAACTTCCTCTGTAGCTTTACCAGCAGCTTCCATCTTGTCTCTGAAGGAAAAGTGGGCCTCTCCTGAGCCAAGGCTTTTTGTTCATTCCACCTTCTCCATTCCACCATTTCCACGGACACAGCCAGCTCACATCTTCAGTCTCTGCACTCTCTCCTTATCCCTCACTGACAGACAGGCCTATGTCTTTCCATCACTAATGTCTACGAATAAATGAATAAACGTATTTTTAAAGGGCCAGGTGTGGTGGCTCACGCCTGTAATCCCAGCACTTTGAGAGGCCGAGGCAGGTGGATCACTTGAGGCCAGGAGTTCGAGACCAGCCTGGCTAACATGGTGAAACCACATCTCTACAAAAAATACAAAAAAAGTAAGTGGGCGTGATGGTGCATGCTGTAATCTCAGCTACTTGGGAGGCTGAGGCAGGAAAATTGCTTGAGCCTGGGAGGTAGATGTTCCAGTGGGCCGACATTGCACCACTGCACTCCAGCCTGGGTGACAGAGCTAGTCTCCATATCAAAACAAAGAAAAAGAAAATATATATATATATGTGTGTGTGTGTGTGTGTGTGTGTGTGTGTGTGTATGTATGTGTGTGTGTGTGTATATATATATACATATATATATATATATTTAAAATCCTTCCCTCAACTATACTACTCCCTTGGCCTAAGCTTAAATTTCTCTTTTGCTTCAATGCCTAGGTTCTGAGTTATTCTGCACACACTGCCTGTATGGCTGACACCAACCATGTCCCCAGGCCCCAGGGATCATGAGCCCTGGCCTTGCTGCAGCAGGTGACACTGCTACTGCTCCTCCTTCTCCTTGAAATTCTTTGATTCCTTGGCTTCTGTAACGCTGTATTTCAGTGAGCCCTCACACGTGGGATGCGTCCTTTTCTGTCTGCTTCCCTCATCCCTCCCCTTCCCCTGGCCTTAAACACAGGAGCTCCTCAGGATCTATTCTCTAACCCAGTGCTCCTACCATCAGGCTCATTTTCCCTGCTGCCAGCTGGACATTCCCATGGGGACGGCCTGTCAGCATCTCAAATGCACTAGGTCCAAAACCAAACTCATCATGTCCCCTGACTGGACCCAGCTTCACTTCCAGCTTGTATGTCCCAAAGGTCATAATTGCCACTGCCCCAGTTCAGGTCCTCATTAACACTTCCCTTTACTATGGCAAGAATCAAACTCCATTCTTGCTCTGCGTGTATCCATCCTATCTGTTGCTTCTAGATGAATCCTCCTAAAACATGGGCTTGATCATAGCACTCACCTGTCCAATCACATCAGTGACACACTGTGACACACCTTGAGCCTGACATACAACAGCCCCGTGCCCTGGCCCCAGGCAATCTTTCAGCTTTATGTACGACAAGGAACCAGGCCACAAACATCTCAAGCGTTTCTATGGCATTCTGAGCTCTTGTCCCTTCCCTTGCTTCCCCATCTGACTTTTTTATCCCTTTCTTTCTTCAGGGTCCTTCCAAGTGATGCTGTTTCTTCCTAAACCCTCCTGCAATTCCTGAATGTGGTTCCTTCCCACAGTACTTTGTTGCAACTTCCTGTTGACACTAGTTCTGTTCTTAGTTGCTTTACCTGATAGTAGTTTCTTCCCCTTCCCTCCCTTCTCCAAACCACTTTGCCTTGTCTGTAAAAGTATGACCGGAGGCCTTGATGACCTCTCCTGCGTCTCCTCATCTACCACTTCTGAGTCTGTGGCTTTGGCAGCGGAAGTCCTGGTGTGTAGACACAATTTACTCTGTGCCCAATATGGCCTGGAATATAAACAGTAGTAAAACAATGGACCACAGTTGAAGGCTTGGGTTCCACATGCTGCTCTACCTGAGCAAATCACTTGACCACACTGGAAATCACATCTTCATCTTTGAAACTAATGATTTAGATTTGGAAGATCTCCTAAATCTTTTAAGTTACCACCTTTTAATTCCCATTTCTCCCAACACCTAAGACAATGCCTACTGTTTACAGAACAAGTTAGCTCTTTTCACCTATCATATTGTTTACTTCTTAAACCAACAAAGTGAATTCCAAGGCAAGATAGCCTTTATCAAGAAAGAAAAGTAAGCTAGGCATGGTGGCTCATGCCTATAATCCCAGCACTTTAGGAGGCCAAGGCAAGAGGATTGCTTGAGGCTGGGAGTTCAAGACCAGCCTGGCAACACAGCAAGACCCCATCTCTACAAAAAATTTTCAAAATTAGCCAGGTATGGTGGTGTGTACCTGTAGTCCTAGCTACATAGGAGGATTGCTTGAGCCCAGGAGGTCAAGACTGCAGTGAGCTATGATCACACCACTGAGAGGTGACAGCGTGCTGGCAGTCCTCACAGCCCTCGCTCGCTCTTGGTGCCTCCTGTGCCTGGGCTCCCACTTTGGCGGCACTTGAGGAGCCCTTCAGCTCACCGCTGCAAGGTGGGAGCCCTTTTCTGGGCTGGCCAAGGCGGGAGCCGGCTCCCTCAGCTCTCAGGGAGGTGTGGAGGGAGAGGCGCGAGTGGGAACCGGTGCTGTGCAAGGCGCTTGCGGGCCAGCTGGAGTTCCGGGTGGGCATGGGCTTGGCGGGCCCTGCACTCAGAGCAGCCGGCTGGCCCTGCCGGCCCCGGGCAATGAGGGGCTTAGCACCCAGGCCAGCGGCTGCGGAGGGTGTACTGTGTCCCCCAGCAGTGCCAGCCCACTGGCGCTGCGCTCGATTTCTTGCCAGGCCTTAGTTGCCTTCCAGCAGGGCAGGGCTCGGGACCTGCAGCCCGCCATGCCTGAGCCTTCCCCCACCTCTGTGGGCTCCTGTGTGGCCGAAGCCTCCCCGACGAGCGCCACCCCCTGCTCCATGGCGCCCAGTCCCATCGACCACCCAAGGGCTGAGGAGTGCGGGCGCACGGCGTGGGACTGGCAGGCAGCTCCACCTGCAGCCCTGGTGCAGGATCCACTGGGTGAAGCCAGCTGGGCTCCTGAGTCTGGTGGGGATGTGGAGAACCTTTATGTCTACCTCAGGGATTGTAAATACACCAATCAGCACCCTGTGTCTAGCTCAGGGTCTGTGAATGCACCGATCGACACTCTATCTAGCTGCTCTGGTAGGGCCTTGGAGAACCTTTATGTCTAGCTCAAGGATTGTAAATACACCAATCGGCACTCTGTATCTAGCTCAAGGTTTGTAAACACACCAATCAGCACCCTGTGTCTAGCTCAAGGTTTGTGAGTGCACCAACTGACACTGTATCTAGCTGCTCTGGTGGGGCCTTGGAGAACCTTTGTGTCCATACTCTGTATCTAACTGATCTGATGGGGACGTGGAGAACCTTTATGTCTAGCTCAGGGATTGTAAACGCAGCAATCAGCACCCCGTCAAAACAGACCACTCGGCTCTACCAATCAGCAGGACGTGGGTGGGGCCAGATAAGAGAATAAAACCAGGCTGCCCAAACCAGCAGTGGCAACCTGCTGGGGTCCCCTTCCACACTATGGAAGCTTTGTTCTTTTCGCGCTTTGCAATAAATCTTGCTACTGCTCACTCTTTGGGTCCACACTGCTTTTATGAGCTGTAACACTCACTGCAAAGGTCTGCAGCTTCACTCCTGAAGCCAGCAAGACCACGAGCCCACCGGGAGGAACGAACAACTCCAGACGTGCCGCCTTAAGAGCTGTAACACTCACCGCGAAGGTCTGCAGCTTCACTCCTGAGCCAGCGAGACCACGAACCCACCAGAAGGAAGAAACTCCGAACACATCCGAACATCAGAAGAAACAAACTCCAGACGCGCCACCTTAAGAGCTGTAACACTCACCGCGAGGGTCCGCCGCTTCATTCTTGAAGTCAGTGAGACCAAGAACCCACCAATTCCGGACACACCAGTACACTCTAGCCTGGGTGACAGAGTGAGACCCTGTGTGAAAAAAGAAGTGTTTATTTTTTCCATTTCTCATAATTGGCCCCTAACTCTGATTTCAAACGTATAATCAAACATATGCTCTAAAATAAGTTATGTGTACACAAATAGGGATTTTTACCTGCAAACTAAGTTACTGTAAGCTTATTGGCACAAATATAGTCTATGTATCGTAGAAATCACTGGGATTAAGTGTTGGGAGTAAATGTATCAGGGAACATCTCATTTTGCTTGACTTGAGGACTTACTACATAACTAGGGACTCTTAAGAGTATCAGCCCATGACCCATGTAGATACCAGAGAGAAGCAGAGAAGCTTCCTGTCCCAGGGCCCATGGCTCTCCTGCTGTGGGCTCCAATCATGCCTCCACCCTGCCTTGAGCTCCCCTCTCAGCTTTGCATGGAAGGGCTCCAGTATCTTCTCCCAGATGGCTCGTCTCTTAAGTTCGTCCAGCTTCAGCTCTTCCTGGGCGCCTCAATCCTGACCAGGAAGGCCTGTCCCTTCTGTCTCAGGACCAGCCCATTTCCACTCCACCAGGCCTTCTGAGGCCCTTGCTGCTCCTGGAAAGCCTGACAGAAAGTAGATTTCCTGCCAAGCGTTTTCCTTGTCAGAGGTCACGAGCCCAGTCTTCATCTTTCTCACGGCAAAACACCTGGGATCTCAGAACTCCAAGAGTGCATGTTCCTGATGAAGAAAGAAGGCAGAAGAGTGGGTGCCCCCGGCTGAGCTGGGAGGCTTGGCCCCTGGCTGGTGCTTCATGCTCCAGACCAACCGCAGCTAATGTTTATTCCCTGAGTTACAAACATAAAGCTTTTGAACCCTGCTCCTCTGATAAAAAGCCGTCCCATCCTATGATCTCATCCATACTGAGTTTAAGAAGGTGAAGCTCTTTTCCTATCTTTGTCATCTGTTTCTATATTTTAAACAGCTGTCTAATATAGAGGATTATCAAAGGCTAATCTTGAGAAAAACAGCAAAGGAGGTGGTATTATGCCCTGAGCTTCCATGTCTCTGCCCTTCCCCATGATTTATGGGCCCACGGTTCCCTCTTCTGAAGAAAGGATCCAACCTCAGGCACGCATATCTTTACGTAGAATGTGTCAAAATGTAGTCCAAGCATCACCCTCATCAGAAACTCCCTGGGTACTTGTTAAAATACAAATTCCTGGCTTTACCCAGCACCACTGAATAAGAATATTAAGATAAGGTCTGAGATCTGTTTCCTGTGCCTAGCATGCATTTCAGTCCATGTGCTGATGCAGCTCAGGGAGTTTTAGAGGAAGGCGCTGTTTTCTCTTATAGGAACTTAAGAAAGTATGGCCGATTTACACGGAGTGTGGAAGGCTGGGGGTGAGGGTGGAGACATTTTGAAAGTCAGGTTTTATCTATAATGTAAGAGTGACCTGCCTTTGGGTCACACCACCTGAATCTATTAACGTATTCCACCTTCACTAACGAGGTGCCAACTCAAACCTACGCCAGTTTAGAAACTCTGAAAATAGCACTGCCAAGCACTGGAAATGAAATGTTAGTGTCAACAATATGCTACCCCCTCTTTAGGGGGTCTGAACATTCTCCCACACTCAGTGATAACAATTGTACTTCACGCACTGTTGGGGAAGCAAATGACCGAATTTTAACTCTTCAGAGCTCTTCTTATTCTCCCCTTCCTTAAATGCATACAACCTCCTTATGGATATATAACATGGAGACTTTCTGCCACAAGTTTTCACAATAGACTTGAGTGATTTTTAGAATCCAGGTGAAAGAGTTTGAGAACAGCTTCCTGCTGTTTTTTTCCTTTAAAATAATTCTCATATGGCCAGGTGTGGTGACTCACGCCTGTAATCCCAGCACTTTGGGAGGCCGAGGTGGGCAGATCACGAGGTTAGGAGGTCGATACCAGCCTGACCAACATGGTGAAACACCGTCTCTACTAAAAATACAAAAATTAGCCAGGTGTGGTGGTGTGCACCTGTAATCCCAGCTACTCACAAGGCTGAGTCAGGACAATCGCTTGAACTCGGGAGGCAGAGGTTGCAGTGAGCCGAGATCACACCACTGCACTCCAGCCTTGGCGACACAGTGAGACTATGCCCCCCCAAAAAATAAAATAAAATAATTCTCATATGGGACATTTACCAAAGAATATTACTATTTTCAAAACTGAAATCAAACTGGTGACTATCCATGCAGGTACCTTAATTTTTCTATATAGATGGGTGTATGTATGCATTTTTTAAAGTCCATTAATCCTCAGGGCTATCTTACAGTGTATGGATTCTGAGCAAATCTTATTAGCTGGGACTAGTCTCTCCTGCCTAATATTTTCTTAACAGATGAAAGCTAATGTAAATGCTACAGCTTTGATAGGTAGCTTCTGTAAACCACAAGTGCTCGTGAGAAATGCAGATTCCTGAGCCCTGTGCCACACTCACTAAATCAGAACCTCCTGGGCCTGATGTACAAGTGGTCTGCATTTTTAACAAACTCCCCAGGGGACTGTGATCCTCATGATGCCCTATCCTAGAGCACAAATATCATGAACTACTCGGTCAGCAGGTAGGCATGTTCTTGTCGGTCTCTGAGTTTGTGTCAAAGTGTTAGCTCTCTAGAAAGGCTGGGCAGCAAGGCAAGGAAGACCCAGTCTTCCTCTTTTTGAAATGTCTCCCAGCATATGGTAGGTTCTCAACATACTTTTTTTTTTTTTTTTTTTTTTTTTTGAGACAGAGTCTCACTCTGTCGCCCAGGCTGGAGTGCAGTGGCATGATCTCGGCTTGCTGCAACCTCTGCCTCCCGGGTTCAAATGACTCTCGTGCCTCAGCCGCCTGAGTAGCTGGGACTAAAGGCACGCAACCACCACACCAGGCTATTTTTTGTGTTTATAGTAGAGACAGAGTTTTGCCATGTTGGCCAGACTGGTCTCAAACTCCTGAGGTCAAGCGATCCGCCGGCCTCAGCCTCCCAAAGTGCTGGGATTACAGGCATGAGCCACTGTGCCTGGCCTTGTCCTGCTTTTGATGGAGAGAAGAGAGGTCATGAAACACCATGAGAATGTGTGGGTGAAGGGGCTCACACTAATAGCATTTTACCTGTTGACCCTGAATTTATTTTATCAGCCAGCTACTAATGATTTCTACTCCACATTCCAGAGATCTCAGACTGTGGGGCTAGAAAGATGGCCCACTCTGCTCTTCCATGGGACAGCTCCACCATCCCTGTTATCAGTAGCCAAGAACTTCATCCAGAATCTGAATTTAACTACTGGAGACTCTGTCTCAGCTTTCGTGTCGGCTAATGACTCTTTGACATCAAGTTGATATGTAAAGCCTTCCCTGCAAATCAAATAACACTTTGGCAAATATGTATAATAGTATGACTTGATATTGTCCATAAAAAAAAAAAAAACTTTTTCTATGGTACTTGGAATCATGCCTATCTTAATAAGGCCTCCATAGCTCATGAAATTAAATGTTTGTAAAAGCATTATCACAACATATCTAGTGAATTGGGTAGATATGGAAGAGAAAGACTAATTCATGAAGTAGCTTTTTCATATTAGTGATATTAAGAATAATAGTCATTGCCGGGCGCGGTGGCTCACGCTTGTAATCCCAGCACTTTGGGAGGCCGAGGCGGGTGGATCACGAAGTCAGGAGATCGAGACCACGGTGAAACCCCGTCTCTACTAAAAATACAAAAAATTAGCCGGGCGTGGTGGCGGGCACCTGTAGTCCCAGCTACTCAGAGAGGCTGAGGCAGGAGAATGGCGTGAACCCGGGTGGCGGAGCTTGCAGTGAGTCGAGATCGCGCCACTGCACTCCAGCCTGGGCGACAGAGCAAGACTCGTCATTATCATAAGATTGTGAGATTTGAAATTAGGATATGTGCACTATGAGAAAACATTGAGTTTATTATTATTATTATTATTTTGAGACAGTCTTGCTCTGTCACCTAGCTGGAGTGCAGTGGCTCAATCTCGGCTCACTGAAGCCTCTGCCTCCTGGGTTCAAGTGATTCTCCTGCCTCAGCCTCCCGAGTAGCTGGGTCTACAGGTGTGCACCACCATGCCTGGCTAATTTTTTGTATTTTTAGTAGAGATGGGGTTTCACTACGTTGGCCAGGCTGCTCTCGAACCCCTGACCTCAGGTGATCCGCCTGCCTCGGCCTCCCAAAGTGTTGGTATTACACATGTAAGCCACCTCACCCAGCCTATTTTTTTTTACTCTTTTTATAGTCTAATTCCAGGTGTTATCTAAAGATACATATTTCAAAATAATAACCCTAGAGACAATTTTTTAACAAAAGAAATTATTTTAAATGTTGATTTTGAGTAAACCATTGGAGTGTACCTTATTCCAATAAAAATCTCATTTCAGCTTCCCTTCATTGCAGGATTCTAGGCTTAGCTGGAGCTAAAGTTTTCCTTTACTGAGGTGGTAGAATTTCCACAAAGGTCAGAGTTTATTCCTGCAGCAAAGGTTAGACAGGTCAATGACTTGGCAATAGAATAAAAGGCTCAAGAGTGACGGAAAAGCAAGATTACAGATTATATTAAAACAAAGCCTGTCCCCCAAAATGTAAAACAATTTCACATTAGACTCACATAGATGATACAGATGAACAGAAATGCCTAGAAGCCAGGGGAAAGAAAATTGTTTTGCTGCTTTTTTCCAAAGATCTTTGAGTTTGTACAGACACACCCAAAACATTTGGCTTCTTCCCAAAACTGCAGACTAGCGCTGCTGTAAAAATAGCTGTGAGCTACGAGGAATGAAGGGTGGGAAAAGTCTGCATTTCTGAAAGGGGCCTTGTTTGGCCTCAGCCTCAAGGATTTTTACACGTACAAACTCATTTGTCCACATGGATAAATGCAGTCACAACGATCTTCACATCTACAGGGCAAAGAGTCACCAGAAGTAAAAGTCTCCCACAGTGTTCACACTTGGTGGGGTGCAGGGGGAGTCATTCCAGATGTTGCTAGATAATGCTGAGCTGTTTCCATGAAAAGCTGTAGGAATGGCATTAGCTCACATGGAAATAATGTTTTAACTAGCTGGGAGTGGTTCCTGGAGCTTGCCCTAATCCTGCCTGGATCTAACCCATCCTGAGCCACTGCAGAAACTATACCCAGGTACCAAACTGGTAGAATAGTTTAGCAGAACTCTGGTTGAAATAACCTCTGGTTGAATAAGACATGACGTCTATCACTGCCAGCCTGGGCAGGGGTAAAAGTGCCTCTGAGGACCAGGAACAGTATTCCAAGCTTTCCAAGTCACAATAAGTGTGGAGATAACATCATGGAGATGACCAAGGAGAGAGGTTTCAGAGGTACCAGGTGGATTTGTTACATCAGTAGCAAAGAAAAGTGTCTTCTCTATATAACCACTAGTGAGATCTGCCATTGTTGGGCTATTTTTTTTTTTTTAATTCCTTCTCTGTAATAAACAATCCTGGTAACATGAATTGATTTTACATGATTTTAATTCTAATGAAATGTCAGATTGTCAGCTCAAATTAAAATCTCTTATTTCAGGGTGAATAAATATGAAAAGGTTCTTTGGAATTAGGCTTGGAGCTTCAGTCTAGAGCTCCTGAGAAAAATGTGCAACCCCCTCCTTCCTAGTGTTTATAAAATAAAATAGTGTAAAATGGTTTCACCGAGGGGTGCAGGCCTCCGCTTTAACCACGAGATCACTAAGAACTGGCTCTTCACGACCCACCAGGTGGAGTCCAAGCCTCCATCACTGTGAAAAATCTTGTAGGACTCAGCCCTCATGAGACAGCGTTCTGGAAGAGCAACTTCTCTCCTGGCCTTGACTTCTGTGGGCATGAATTCTGGACTTGAACAGTTAGGGAGGATCTATCAGATCTGTCCTGCTCACCCGGTAAGTGGGGTTCAGGGCACTATCTTGGCCACGATCCTTGAAGTCACCTACAATTTGGAAGTGGCAAGGCTGGCTCCCAGCTGTGGGTATGAAACAGAGGAAATCTACTGATGAAAGAAGTCTCACCTTGGGAAGCAAGGGACCGTCTGAAAAGGCAGTGGGAGACTGGGGGAGGGAAGAGAAAAAAAAAAAAAGAAAAGCACATGAAGCATCTAGCAGACTTTGGAGGTAAAAATCTAGAGTGTTCCTTTAAGCCATAGGTATACAGGGGTATAGAGTTTTGTATACAGAAATTGGAGAAACAATGTGTGATGGAGCTATTGAGGACACTGAGTCAATTCAAATGAAAGTAGAGGGCCTTTACCTTGGACCCTTATGAGGATAACAATACATCGAATATGACCCTCTAATGAGAACTAGATTCAGTTTGAGATTGTCGATAAAATACAGGATGGGTATTGCACGGGATGTACTTACATCTAAAATAATTATGCATTGTTTATCTGAAATTCAAATTTTACTGGGCATTTTATATTTTTATACGTTAAGTCTGGCAACCCAGATTCAATTTACTATGCATACTGTGATTATTTACACAAAATGAACTATAAAATCTACATGGTGGCTTTTGACACACACCTCCAATTCTTTTTCTCCAAGGAACTGGGAGTCGGGAGGGGCTAACCATTAACTAGTGTGGCTTGGGAAGGTCTCCCTTCATCTCAAGTCTGGATCCTAGAGTATACATCATATGTGGCTTGTGAACCACAGACCGCACCTACTGAGCTGCAATGACCCCTTATTGTTATAAGGCCGGTATTGCCTAGTCTTCATCTCTATATGCATTTGGGCTAAGTACAGTTGTTCAATATGAAGTCTATAAAGCTTTATAAATTAACTGCTACAGAAGGCCTTGTTTGCTTCCAAAACACCCTTCAAAAGGCATCATAACCTGTATTCTTCATTAATGAAGGAAAAGCTGTACCACATTCTTTTCCTGTGCTTTTTCTAAGCATTCTCTGCATGGTGTGGGTTCTCAATTGCTATACGTTTCTCTCTCTCTCTCTCTCTCTCCCTCTCTCTCTTCCACATGCAGGAGATCAGGCTTCACAGAGCTTGTCCACACCTTCCAGAGGATTTAGAGTCTTGTGGAAATTTATTCCTATTTTCCATCTCCTTAGCCGACAATCTCATCCTCTGCTATGATGTCAATTAATGACTCCATGGGGATGATCAAAACCCACGTCTCCAGCTGTGAGGTCTCTCCTGAGGTCCAGACCTACGTATTCAACTGCCTGCTTTACTTGGGCACCAAGGAGCTTCATCAAGAAAAGAGCCAGAAAAACATCTGAGACCCACTGATTGCAGAACACACCTAAAAAGGCGTGGTGGGAAGTGAACACAGGAAGTAGCTTTATACCATGAGAAAGAGTACTCTGAAGCTGGCCCTCTTCTTCAGGGACCTCTGAAGGAAGGATAAGAGGCCATGGAACCGTGGAAGGGAGTCTCACTTGGAAGGGTAGATACAGAGCAAATAGCCCCATTTTCCCAGGCATAGGGGCCAAGAGAGATTCATTAGGGTTTGAGGAAAGTAAGAAAGGCTGCCCAAGGCTTGAATGAAGGACCGAGGGAGCTGTTCTATGGAGAGATGAATGCCTAATAAAACTGGAGTTGAGGCAGGCTGAGAAGGGCTTTCCCCCTCTTCTTCTTTTACGTGAACTCAGATGAGTTTTTTAATAAGCTCAATAGCATTCTTGTTAAGGATGACAGTGGAAGCAGTTAGCCAACACTATGCCATGCTGCGGGAGGCGGTAACCCTGAGAAGGATGGCCACCTCCATGGGTGAACATCTGAAAAGGCAGACTTCGACAGCGTAGTAATTGTTTACAAGCTTAAAGCTTTGAATTAGACTATTGATTGGGTTAATTTTCCATGGGATATTGGATTGGGTTTGCATTCCAACATCAGAGTTCATTAAAGTTGCATTGCAGTTGATTATCTACCATTAAGAAGCCCGTTTTGAAGTTGCATTACTGGGAAATGTATGTGCATCGACACCTCCTACTTCCAGCCCTAAGAATGCAAATACAGGAGCTTCCTATTGATTTCATTGAATTTCACTAGGCAGTCAAAACCCACATTTTACTTTAAACCCCTATTCCAGTTTCTTGAAAAATTAGCACTACTGCCAGTACTACAAAGGGGCCGGAAAACTTGTTAAATTCTATGGGTCCTTTGCATAATCAACAAAATGTCATTTAATGAATAGAACTACTTTAAATAATAGTTCTAGCTAACTTAGCAAATATGCAATTCAGTAACTTTTGAGGACAACTTCACTTACAAGTCTACTTGGGAGTTGGGGTTTTTGTTTGTGGGTTCGTTGATTTTGTATGGTTTTTGTTTGTATTATCCATATACTGCCATAGGTATCCAGGTTTTTAAAGCTGTATTTCAGGTTGTAATCCAGGGGTAATACATCAAATCACAGAATCTGAGCTCTAGACAGCCATCGTTCTATATCACAAAAACATTTAAGAAGGAAGAGAAAATCGTCTTCTGAAAACATCAACTTAGCTTTGCAGACCTAAAAATCTCTCCCTCTCAGCCCTGGCTTTGAGCAATATAGGTGGCTTTCCTCTTTAAGGCAAAAGAGTACATTGAAAGGCAAATGAGAATTTCAAAGGAAGAGTTCACAACTTCTAAACTTTTTCTTTCCTCTCTCACTTGCAAGAGATCAGGACTCCTGGAGATTTTAACCAAAGCTGTTGAGAGGTGGAAAGTTCTCACTTTGTTTTTTTGTTGTTGTTTTGACTGTGACAGTGAACAGCCCATGCCTCAGGGTAGCAGACACAAAGTAGGGAAAGTGAGCTCCCATGAAGGCTTATGGGAGCTCTACCTTGTTTCTAGATTCTGGAAGCCACACACTGTCCTTCCTGCTTCCTTAATCATGAAATGACGAACAAGTTTAGGCAACACACAGGAGTCCCATGTTAGAGACTAAACATTCCAGAGTAAAAATGTGCTTCATGTCCCAGTGCATTTCACTAAGGCAAAGTGTGAACTCTGCTCACCCTGTCTGCATACTCGTTTGTACAAGGTACACAAAGGTGTAAAAAGTGTACAAAAGTGTACAAAGTTCTCTAATCAGAGCACTGCCTGAGCTGGAGTGCCTTCCAAACCACACTCGCCTTCCAGCCCCCTCTTGGGTCTCCAGCTCAAGAAAGCATGGCAATGGCATGAACCCCAAAGACATGTTGTTATGGCCTTGGGGCTGTGGTCCCAGATGCTTCCACGGCCATGCATTCTCTTTCTTTAGTGTCTCAAAGCCAGAGACTAAAGAAAGAACCAGAAGATTAAGTCCTAGTCACCAGAAGCAAAGTTCTACTGAAACACTTCTTGACTTGACAGTTTTCTCCAGGAAGAACCATATTCAAGAAGACTATGGGAATGCACACTTCAGAGACTAAGCTAGCAGTAGGTTGGGAGTCCCTGGAGAGAAGATCATTTTCAAAGGTCGGAGCTCAGGCAAATAAAGAGTCAATTCAGGGTCAGCTCAATAGAAGTCAATACAGTAGAAGCATAAGATAAACCTTTCACAGAACCCAGACACAGATTCAGCTAAGCGGTAGTTCTCATCCCTGGTTGTACATTAGAATCACCTGGGCTATGCTTTCATCCAAATTCAATACACAACCCTTCTCCATACCAGTCGAGTCCAAATTTGGGGGTGGCGGTGGGGCATGGGTCTCTACATTGAAAATCTAATTTAACTCTACTTTGAAGTCAATGTTGAGAAGCATTGAGCTAAAGGTGTTCTTCGCTATTTCCAGCTGGGTCAGGTAGTTGTCCCTTATCATGGATAGTGAGAATGTTACCCTAGGGAAGGACAGGGAATGGATCACCTGGCTAAGAGGGGAGTGAAAGGAGGCAGATCAAGTTAGAATTTGATATAGACACTTGGACAGCTGTAACCAACCTGGTTACAAAAGGAAAGGAGACAGCCAAGGGGCCTATCCGGGTGACCTGCTGACAAATGTGGGGTGACCTGGTAGTGGCAGGGACACCTACTGTGAAAACAGATAAACAGCCTACTGCTGTTCTGGTTAGACTCTGGCAGAAGCTCAAGCCAGAACAGCACTTACTGAGGAGCCTCAGGTTCAGCCCACTACCCCTTCCTCCCACAGAGCAACAGCAAGTGCCGGACCCTTTAGATTAGGATGAAGGCCAAGGCCCTGAAATCCCAATAAGAGCAACAGTGGCCGGGGTGTCTGGGGGACCAGAGGCCACAAGTAGAACTAATTATATATTGGTCACTTAAGAAGTGAACCAGATTGCTTGCCCTAGGGGATACTGGAGCTGGATGCACCCTCATATATGGCAACTCCCGTTGGTTCCAAGGGCCTTTGACAGCAATAGATGGTTATGAAGAGAGGCCGTGGAAGTCAGACGGGTTGAACTAGTTTTACAAGTTGGGAGACTGCCACCAAAACTTTGTTGATATACATAGCTCCCATCCCAGAATATATCTTGGGAATGGATATCTTATCAGGCTTGACCCTCCAAACAACTGCTGGGGAATTCCAAATGAGAATTAGGGTGGTGAAGCATGTGATGGGCGGGGAGGGGAATGCAAAAGCAGTGAGTAGTAGCACTGGAGCAACACCGCCTGCTGGTGGGGAGAGAGGCAGGATGAAACCACGAGGACCACAGGGGAGTTAGCCTGGGTAGGCATCATAAGGCCAGGACACAGCCCATGCAACAGCCCTGTATGGGCCCATACAGAAACCTGATGGTACATGGAGAATGACAGTAGATTACTGAGAATTAAATAAGGTGGTCCCCCAATGTGTGCAGCTGTTCCCAATATCGCCTCCCTTCTGATGAGGGTAGAAGAGATGCTGGACACATACCATTTTGCTACCGATGTAACCAACACCTTCTTCAGCATCCCCATTGCCCCAGAGAGTCAAGACCAATTTGCCCATTCACCTGGAAAGGAGAACAATGGACATTTACTGTCTGCCCTAGGGATATTTGCCTAGCTCCACTCTGTCCCTGTCTAGTGGCTGAGGATCTTGGTAGATGAACTGCCCAGGAGGGGGTACATGTTTTCCATTACACTGGCGATTTCATGCTAACTTCTGAGTCTTTTTCCAGCAAACCGCAGCCACCACCTTGCTGTCTCACTTGGAAAACAGACAATGGGCAGTCAACAGAGACAAACTCCAGGGTCCAGGCTTGTCAGTCAAATACTTGGGTGTCCTCTGGTCAGTTAAGACTAAAGTTGTTCCGCCGGGCGCGGTGGCTCACGCCTGTAATCCCAGCACTTTGGGAGGCCGAGGCGGGTGGATCACGAGGTCAGGAGATCGAGACCACGGTGAAACCCCGTCTCTGCTAAAAATACAAAAAATTAGCCGGGCGCAGTGGCGGGCGCCTGTAGTCCCAGCTACTCCGGAGGCTGAGGCAGGAGAATGGCGTGACCCCGGGAGGCGGAGCTTGCAGTGAGCCAAGATTGCGCCACTGCACTCCAGCCTGGGCGACAGAGCGAGACTCCGTCTCAAAAAAAAAAAAAAAAAAAAGACTAAAGTTGTTCCATCTGCCATTATGGATAAGGTGCAGGTCTACCCACGTCCTACCATACCAAAGCAGCTACAAAACTTCTCAGGCCTTCCAGGGCATGGGTGTCCTTTTATTCCCCATTTGGCCCAAATCCTTAGCCCCTGTACCACTTAATTAAGAAGAGGGGCCACGGGGACTTGTCCACAAGGGGAGGATGAGGCCTAGAAACAAGATAAAATTGTAGTGAAACGAATATTAGCCTTGGTAGTTCTAGCGCAGGGACAGCCTCGTGAATTTGTAGCCAGTTATCCTGAGGGGTTTGGGTGGGGCCTGGGGTAAAGGCAAAGCATAAACATGTGCCTTTAGGATTCTGGTCCCAACTGTGGCAGGGAGCTGAAATTAGGTATAGCGTCTGGAGCAACAACTCTGTGCTGCATACTCTATGCAACTCTATGCCTGACAGCGAGGGGAGGATGTTAAAGGAGGTCCCTGTGCTAGTACACGCCCAGTGCCCCATAGCAGATTGGCTGAAGGATACCTTCCAGAAACCCAAGTCTGGGAATGGCCAGACATAGCCTATGGCTAAATGGCATCATGCCTTTAACAGAGGAGCACATTGACTAATAGCCTTTTGAGCTCAGAGTTCCATTTAGTGCTTGGCCCTGTCATCTATGTGACAACTGAAGGGCAGTCTTTGATAGGGGCCACTAAACCTACAGAGATTCCCTTCCTCGTACAGGAGGAAAAGGGCCCAACTCCTACCAGGCCTGGTACACAGACCACTCATCACGAGACAATCCTTGCACTTGGACAGCTGTGGCCATCCAGCTGTCCACTGAGAGTATCTGGCTTGGTACAGGCAAAGGACGTAGTAGCCAATGGGCTGAGCTGCCAGCTGCTTGGACAGTCCCCCTCCATGAGCCAGACCCAATAGTCCTGTGCACCCATAGTTGGGCTATCTTTTTTTTTTTTTGAGACGGAGTCTTGTTCTGTCGCCCAGGCTGGAGTGCAGTGGAGCAATCTCGGCTCACTGCAACCTCCGCCTCCCCAGTTCAAGTGATTCTCCTGCCTCAGCCTCCCTAGTAGCTGGGACTAAAGGTGCCCACCACCATGCCTGGCTAATTTTTGGATTTTTAGTAGAGATGGGGTTTCACCATATTGGCCAGGCTGGTCTCGAACTCCTGACCTTGTGATCCACCTGCCTCAGCCTCCCAAAGTGCTGGGATTACACGCGTTAGCCACCACGCTCAGCCCAGTTGGGCCATCTTTTTTGTTTGTTTGTTTGTTTGTTTGTTTGTTTGTTGTTTTTTGTTTTGAGACAGAGTCTTGCTCTGTTGCCCAGGCTGGAGAGCAGTGGCGCGATTTCAGCTCACTGCAAGCTCCGCCTCCCGGGTTCACGCTATTCTTCTGCCTCAGCCTCCCGGGTAGCTGGCATTACAGGTGCCTGCCACCTCACCCAACTAATTTTTTAATATTTTTAGTAGAGACGGGGTTTCACCGTGTTAGCCAGGATGGTCTCGATCTCCTGACCTCATGTTCCACCTGCCTCAGCCTCCCAAAGAGCTGGGATTACAGGCGAGAGCCACCGTGCCCGGCCCCCAGTTGGGCCATCTTCAAGGGACTCACCATGTGGCTACTACAGTGGGAAGCCCAGGATGTGGACAGTAGCGAGTCACCCCCTCTGGGGTGCTGACATGTGGAAGGACATTCTCCATTGCATCCAGGGATGCACATAGCCGTCTACCATGTGGATGCCCACACTCCACCTATACCACCTAGAAACCCAAAGGTGGATGGGCTTGCCTGCATTTGTCTCCTTGAGGAAGTCACCGTGGCTACCTGAGAAAACAAGATATCAGAGACAATGTACTCTTTGAGCCACAGTGAAGAACTGGGGCCTGCCACTATGATAGACATAGTACATGTCTGTCAGCAATGTCCTACCTGGCCTGAGTGCCCCAGGCCCTGGCTGCCTGATACCTGAAAGATGGTCAGGGGCTGGAGCCCAGTGCAACAGTGGCAGGTGACTACATAGGGCCTTTGCTTCTATCTAATGGCTGCCACTATGCCTTGACTTGTGCAGACACCTGCACGGGGCAGCTGCAGGCATATCCCAGCAAGAATGCTACCCAGAAAAACCAAACCACCGTGAAAGGACTAGAGCGGCTGTGTGCAGCCTACAGTGTCCCCACCAATATTGACAGCGATCAGGGCTTGTAATTACCAGACATAGAGTGCAGCCT